>NC_083358.1:64844463-65164690 GCF_030254825.1 Meriones unguiculatus
AAAATGAAATTTAAATGAGTTAATTTTAAAAAATACCGTGATATTTTAAAGTTAAACCCATAGTTTCCATTATCAAGTTAATTTAAAAGTATTGCAAAATCTTTGTCTTACTCAAGATTATTAATGACATTTTTGTGCTTTTCATGGGGTTATTTGGAGAACACAAAGGCATTTTGCAAATAATAAGTTTAAGACATAATCAACTGGGGTATAAAAGAAAAACAGAAAGAGAAAGTAAGAAAAGCTAATTAGAAACAGAACCCACACACCACTAGCATTTCCAGTATGTGATCTCTCAATTAGGTTCTGGCTGCATGAAAGAATTACTCTACAGAAGTTGCTTCAATCTAGGAATGCTTAAAAGCTGGTTCAGAACTGGATACAAAAGGTGTAATTTCAGTTTAAAGCCACCAGACTTCCAGGTTTCATCTGTGTTCCATGTACTTCCCCATGAGAGGGGTCTGGCTACCTCGTTACCCTTCGTAATGGGAGCGGGTGCTGCTGCTGCTAATGCAAAATGTGACAAGAAAATCACTCCGATGGACTAATGAGCTTATTACTCTCCTTGTGAAAAAGCAGTGTTCAAAATCATATGCTTCAAAAGATAACACTGAAATTATTTTACTGTTATTTCATAGTAAAGAATCCCATCAGGATTACTGATGAAAAAAAAAAAAACAAAACAACCAGGATATTTTGCAAATTTTTGACTAATGAAGTAATTGTTAATTAGTTTGGACAGGTATTATTTGTTTAATACAGATTGTTAATCAACTTCTCTTTATCTTAGGTAACAGTGCTTTACAGATATTATTAAATGGGTATAGTTGTAATACATAATCCATATACATACTATACATATATACAGTACAACTACATAATTTATTCCCCACAGCAAAACACAGATATCCTTACTGCTTTACACGTGAGTTAAACAAGCCACAAAGAATGGAAATCATTAAGATGCTACAGTGAATGAATGCTACCAGCAGGAGTCAGGCTCAGTCTCCTTCAGGAGTCTGAGTTCTGAAGCATCTTTCAGAGTAGGGACCTCTGTGAAGCTGAATAGTAAAGTGCTGAGACCATCAGATGCTGGGAAGATAGATCTTCACATTACCCAGCAAAGAGGAAAAAAAGGCAACATAGGGAGTAAAACAGATGCTGACTCCACCTTAGAGAACATCTTGTGGATATGCATTTTCTATATACTAGACATGGGAGGCTGTATCCCAGGAACTTTTAAGGTTTCTCTCTTTTTACACAGTATAACATGAGTAGAGAGACATATAATTTTTATCCTTGAAGATCCTTAATCTTTATTAATAATTCTCTTTTCCTGTTATTCATAGCTGAGAAATTTTTGATAAGATGAAATACCTGTTTCATAATATAGAATCAATAGGTTTTTTTTTTTTTTTTTCTGAGTCTCTAAGTATGGTAGAAACCCAGGCTTGCACTTATCTTAATTCAGGGATATCATGATGAACAAATCTTTCAGCCCCTCTAGTAGCTTGCATTCTAGTTCAGGGACCATGTAGAGATGGTAGTTGGAGATACTATGAGTTAGTAAATCAGATGGCAATTTGTAGTGAGCATGTTCAGAGATAGATTAGATGATTAGAATAATGAAGCCATATTAAATCTATATGATCATCTCAAGGAGAAAGAAAAGCGAATGTGGACAATGTCAGCTGGTGCTCAGTTTGTCTAACAGGAAGGAAAGGACAGTAAGCGCAGCATGATGAGAATGGCAAGGGGCTAGTCCCATGAGCATGGAATCAGGTAGGGGTTTCAGAAGGATCAGGACCGCCTCCCCCAGAGATCTTGTTTTCTTTCTTTTCCAAGTGCCACTAGATATCATTGGAGGGCAAAAAGCTATCCATTTTTACTATGCAGTGTAAGTTTGTATTCTCAACATAATATTTTCTTTGTCTTAATTTTTAAAAGTTTCCTTTGTTCCTTGCTAATCTCAATACAGTTAAAAATTATAAGATTAATTTTTTTTTTACCCATCCCCATCAAGAACATTAAGAGTCTGGAATCTTTGGAAACCTGATTAACAATGTCTCCATTTAGAACTTCCTGAAATTTTTATATTTAATAATATGCTCCTTTTGTTATCTATGGTCTTCTGTCTTTTCTTTTGATTTTTTGTTTTCTTAAAGATATAAAACAAAAATTGTTATTTCTAGATTAACTCTTGAACACAATGAGAGAGATGAAAAAGCTTTTTTGATTTCTGTGTTTGTTGTCTCTTTCTATTATTATTTATTTTATTAAAGTTCTAAAAAGATGATTAAATTTTAAATTTAAGCATTGGTAGGATTTGTGCTGCCAGTTCTGGTATGATTAATGACATTACATTCCTCACTAAAGATAAAATCAAGTTAGGCTTGTACAAATATTAATTAAGTGATTAACTTTTTTAACATAAATTATCATTTCAATCCATTGTCTCCCAGATCCTATGGGAATACTGAAAGAATGAAATTCTTAGTCTTGTTTCATGGAGATGGCCTTTTGAACAATGCTTTATCATAGTACTGTTCTCTGCTGAATCTTCTTTGAAAACACAAAATGTTCTCCATGTTTGACATTAGGAATGGACAGATAGGGGATGGAACCAGAGTTACCCATGTTATCAGTAATTTCTACAGTGAAAAGAGCATTGGCAGATGGCAATCTGCTTCTCATTAACCTCTTCTTCCTTTACTCACTGTGGGGCCTCTGGAGCTCATGGTGGGCCCTAGCATCCCATTTATAAAGTGAGGACACTTGCTTGGCTGACAAATAGGCCACTCAAATACACTGCCTTTAAAGTCATTTTCGAAGTTGAATGATTAGCCAAGGGGCATTCACTAGAGCATAGGTTTAAGAATAATAGTTCTCAGAACTACAGCAATGGATCGATAATTATTTCCTCCAACTCATGGCATCAAAGTGTGTGTTTGAGCTCTGATATTCATGCATCTGACTGGGGAGGGGGAGTCATTACCATTTTGCAAAATCTAATATTCTTCCATTAAAAAATTAACTAAGTATCATATTAAAATGTTTTTCAATTATATTTAGAAATGTACAGAGAAGCATATAAATAGCCATTCTTAGTCGATGTTTTTTTCCATTGGAGCCTTCCTTGCAAGGTTTAATTGTGTTGGCGGGAACTGAGCTGACAGCTGTGGAGGCAGGCCCCTGAGTGCATCAGTCTGGAAGGACGGGTGAATCCAATTAAAAAGATGACATAGTCATCACCTCACCCAACTTATTTCCATTATTAGTTGTACTTTGCTTTTCTAAGTTTTGCAAAGGAGAGGGAATAGAAGTATTTCATCTATCCAACATATATCAAATTTCTGGGAATGCCTTGTAAATTAAAATACTAAGGCATCCTCTTTCTTCCTCACTTGTAAGTATCTATTTCCATTCTCAGGGTTTTTCTCTTCAATTTCATCTATTCCCTCTTCAGTCTTAGATATATTAGCTAGGAGAATAAGCCATTTCTTCATTTTAGGTAAATAAATGGGGAAAATGGGGAAGGGATGGGATTGAATGCCACTTAGATTTTTATTCTCTTTAAGGTAGATTTCAGCTAAGCCTTTTCTCACTCCCCTGTGATAGCAGCTGCAATGTAGGCTTATTTTCTTTTATTTTTTTATAGTACCCTAGGATAGACACAGCAACAGCAAATGTGCCTGTTTAGTAAAATAAGAGTGTGCTTAGAAAGGCTGCTTCTCACCATCAAACCAGGCAATAAGTGTGTAAATATTTATTGTGTTGACAATAATATGCCTGGTGTGTAGAGAAGCTCTTCAGAGACAGAGCACATTCTTGGCAATTTTGTTGTCAGCATGTACTTAAAATGACTGTGCAATGAACACACACACACACACACACACACACACACACACAGCTGATAAATGAATTTTCTGAGCAGTATGAGCTCACAATATCAGTCTTGAAGAGATGGAAAAGTTGAGGGCTAAGCCAGTCAGAGAACAGGTGGTCAGTGTTACCACTGTGGTGATAGCTGGGTTGTAACTTCTTGTCATTACTAAGCAAATAACACCAGAAGTTTCTTACTGAGAATAGCAAGAGCCTGGAAGACAAAACAGACCCTGCCACAAATTTTTCTTTTAATTTTAAAGTAGTTTTCTTTTAATTTTAAAGTAAAAATTAAAGTGTAAAAATATAAAAAATCATATTATCTGACTTTTGAGTTATTTGAATTATTGATATGAGATAAATATCTAGAATGAAATTATTGATACGATATAAATATCAGGAATAAAAATTCATATACCCTTAATAATTTTTACATGTATTTTTTTTGTGTGTGTGTGCAGCTGGTTGAGTATATGTGTTCCTCCAGACTTCACAGGACAACCTGGAAAAGCTGATCCTGTTCTACCATGTGGGTTTAAGGGAACAAATTCAGGTCCTTAGACTCTCTAACAAGTGCTTCTACCCATTTAGCCACGAAATAAGCTCCAGAGATTACAGAAAGCTCAATGCCATGTATAGCCAAGTACAATGGCGTGCTGATGATAAAATCTCAGGCCTCTTAGTCACACGTTAGGCACCCACGATGAGAGTTGTTTCATAGCCTGGTTTGTAATCTATATATCAGTGGGGCTTTGAAAAGATGTGTATCAACACTCATAGAATTACATAAAGGGGGTGAAATTGACTATGTAATATTTCTTTTCTGTTTTTTTGAGATAGAGTTCCTCTGTGTAGCTTTGGCTATGTTGGAACCCACTCTGTAAATTCGACCGAGTGTGTCTCCCTTTACATTTGAAGATGAAGCTACTGTTTTGAAGCTACACAAATCAGGCTTTTATTTGGGGGTCTCCACAGTTAAGTAAATGTTCATCTTTCTATCAACCTAAGATGGAAACTGGATACAGAATTTTATTTTATAATCCATCAGAATCTATATCTAACCACGAGATCTTCCTGCCTCTGGAGTCCTGGGATTAAAGGTGTGTGCCATCACTACCTGGCTACTATAGCTCTCTCTTTCTCTCTATTTTGTAATTCTCTGATGGATGAGCTATAGGCATGTCTGTCTGTTAGTGGCGTGTAACTCCCTGTAGCTGTTCCTTCTGCCTGCTTTTGTATAATTCCCTCTTCAGGAACCAGTAGGCTGAGAAGATTGCCATTATATATGTTTAAGGTTCTTTCTCTATCGATCTCAGTCAATACTGATCATACTACCTTGAGCCATTGAATCAAGATATAATTCCATTTTGCTTATAATATTATAATTAATCTAGATAGATCTATTCAAACTAAATCTAGTTGGCCTAGTGATAGAAATTAGATATAGACTCGGTTTTATTATAAAATAAAATTCTGTATCCAGTTTCTGTCTTAGGCTGATAGAAAGATGAACATTTACTTAACTATGGAGATGCCCAAATAAAAGCCTGATTTGGGTAGCTTAAAAATGGTAGCTTCATCTTTAAATGTAGAGGGAGACACAGTCGCTCTAATTTATAGGAAAGGAAGATCATGTGAGATAAACATGACAGCTTGCCCAATGATACCTAGAGAGGCAACATTGAAGTTGGGGGGTTAAATTTCAAGCTGCTTCATTCCAAATTAACAGAGGCACACTGGGAGAGACTTAAAAGACTCAATTTATGAAGAACAATGTACCTGAAAAGAAGAGCACTGGAGGAAAATGGATCCTCTTCTCCATAAAAACAGCCTTGGACAGTGCTGAGCAGCACACCCACAGAGAAGGCAGGAAAGCTTTGCACATAGGGGAAGCAGCACTTCTCTGCCTATTATTTTTAAGTTAATGTCCATCTGAAAACGTGAGTCTTATTAATTTTGTGGGTTGATCGGGACAGAAGTAGCGGAAAACGATTAGCTTCCTTTCTGAAACTTATTTCCCAAAGTGTGGGCTATTTACTCATTTTTCTTTTCATGTGCATTGCTATGACTGTATGTGCACATGTGTGTAGGCCCACTGTGTGCAGTTTGTGTGTGTGCCCATCGGTAGAAGCCAGGGATAATTTGAGTTTCTTCCTTCCTTGCTATCTACTTTATTCTTTTTGAGGTAGGTCTTTCAGTCAAAGCCTGGGCTCACCTAAATTGCCTAACCAGCTTGCTCTGAAGTCCCACCTTCAGGTCCTCCTGTGAGGCTGCCATATCCACCAGGCATTTATTAGTTCCCGATTCCTGCATAGCAAGCACGACAGGCACCGAGCCGTGTCCCCAACCCTAACAATTTCTTACTCATCTATTATACTGCTGCTTCAATGGCAAAAGGCTGACTCTGTCATGCACTTCCCAGAACTTGACTGCATATCTTACCGTAAGCTAAATGTGAGCCACCTACCACATATTTTCTTAGTTTTATATAGGAAAGAGCTAAATTATGCAGACATAGTTACCCTTATTACATCTTAGTTTAAAAAAATCAATACCTTTGTTGATTGAACAGATAGTATTGTGCTCCTATGAATTTACAAGAACAGGATTAGGCCAGATATAATAATGACCAGGAGTACTATCTTTCCCTTCATAGGCTTTGGAGGCCCCAAAGACTGATGAAATAGAGAGTATATATGCAAAAGTGTCTAAAACTTTGTTTGACAAAGAATGGTAAATGAATGGCAGAGATGAAAGTTGTGTTAACACTGAATCCATATAATAGAAAGACTGTATTTGTGCCAGAAACTACGACAAATTTGAAATTTAAGCAGCCAGTAGTTTGCCATTTCCCAAAAGGGTGTTTGTAGATATTAGAATTCTCTTAAGTTTCAACTTAAAAACTCTTGTTTCTTTGACCTTATTAGTGGCAACTGAGTGACATGACACATGGAAATAAACTGACCACAGAGGCCTTATTCAGAGTGGCAGGCATTGCTGATATAAATGAGCTTTGAAATCCACTTCTGCAATGTGAAACATTCCCCCTCAGGTTTGCAATGTGGTGGTCAAGGAACCCTTGAGAGCAGCAAGGAGGAGGGAGAACCCTTCTATCTCTGAAAAACTCACATCGTTTACTTCTTCGTGCCCAAATGCTAAAAACTAGTGATGGTAGAGCAGTAAATGTCACTGATCCTTACTCCTTGAAGAGCACAAAAATTAGACACATTTGCTGTAAATTTACATTATAGAAATACAGATAGAGCTTAAATATTTACTAAACTTCAAACCAAATATATTCTTTTATTATTAGAAAAGAATCCTATATTACTGCTTCAGTTTTGTCTGAGATATGATTGATGAAAAGTAATAAAATATAAAAATAACACTAGTGTTGGCAAAGAAAACAACTCCTACATTTTTCAAGAGAGAATTCTTTTGACAAACGTTCTTCAGTGCAATTATAAGCATTGCAATATGCCAGAATAAATGTTAAATGTTTAATTTTGGTATTTCAGAGGCTGAATTAGTTTTCTTCTATATTCTATATACCCTAAATACTTAATAACCTGAAGGAATTTCTGTTTTTAAATTCACTGTAACAATGATAAATTTTGCAACAACATTTTTTAGGTTACAAGCCATAAAAGACTATATTGAGTGGAAAATTTTGAAATAGAATCAGCCAAAAATTTGGAAGATAATTTTTTAAAGTAGTTGCAGTTCCATAGATGAAACATGTTTTTATGTGATTGTAGTTATGGTGCATTGCTTTAAATAAAGCTTCACGTTGTTGCTGTTTATGACTTTTTTTATAGACTGATTTTCACACAGAAATACTTTCTTGTAACTTGCTACTGAGATGTATTAATTAATACAAAGTGAATATGCTGTATTAAGTAATACAAAGTTATATGTAGTAAATTCTTTGCATATAACCTTCCAATTGTAAAATAAATAAATAAATAAATAAATAGCCTTTTGCATGCTTCATTTTCCCTGAGGAGCAGCATGAGATTTCCAATCCTTTGCTTGAACACATGAAATATTAAGAGCCAATTTTCAGCAGCACCTCTGTCACTTCCATTATCATTCTACACATCCAGAGGTGATAATGGACTCTGCAAATTGCAGTCTTTCTCTGTCCCAGACCACTGAGAGTTTCACCGGGGAACAGCTCCACACAAAGGGTGGCCCAGATGTCTGTTAATGGCACCGTGTGGCAAACTGCAGACCCTGTCACATACTACAATGTGATGTGTTACCCAGAGGACATACAAAATGAGCAGAAAACAATTTTCTTAGGAATTCAGTAAAATAAACAACAACTTATCCTTCCTCACAGATTAAATATGTATCCCTGTCTTCTCTGGACCCTGGAAAGAGAAGACAAGCTCCCAACTGACTCACTACGAGCACTGGAAGGACAAGGATGTCATTGAAATGTATTACAGACAAGGCTGTTATTTCCCATCACTTTCCTCAGATAGACTACACAGACCTGCCAACATGTGTAAAATTACGTTTCAAAAATGAAGTGAAAGAAACAGAGGAAGATGTAGGAAAGCTCTTTTACCAGCCATTGCTGAGGTGCTGTCCACCAGTCTCTGTGAGGACTTTTGTCTACTAGAAAGAAAGTTCACAACAGGAAAGTCAATGGATTGAACTGGGTTTCCAAACGAGCACATGTCCTGCATCCGCAATTCAGGGAAATATAGGAGAAGAAAGAAGAGATATGAAATGATGCCTTGATATAGATACCTAATCACTTTTTCTCCATTTTAATCACCTTCTGTGGGTGAGTTATCATCCACTGAACCACAAGATTGGTTGTAGGTGTTCTGGTCCAAAGAATGGGGTCACAGTAGAAGGAAAGGACACTTTGAGGATGAAACAAACAAACAAATTGACTTCCCTCACCCAGGTAACCAAATGTTGGTTTACATATTAGACAATATACACATACTTACATAGCACTTAATGTGTAAATTAAGCTAAATGCTGGGTAAGACAAAGAAAGGCTCATTAAATTCTACAAATACAACGTAAACCAAATTTATAACTATCAAACTAATTTTGGCAAGATCAGGAAAGTAAGAGGCAAGAAATGGAAAATGACCAAGTAAAAGGATACTAGCAAAACCAAGGCTTTCATTGATTAGTTTAGGATTAAGTTATGAGCAATGGTTGTGAGGTAGATGGAGATGGCAGGAAGATGCAGGGGGGCGGACCTGAGAGTGTTCATGATGTACACACTGTGCACAAGACTGGCATTGCTTAGGAACGGATTTAATTACTAAAAATTAAATGTCTTGTGGTAGTCCTTCCTTTGTCCCAACTCTTCAAACACAGAACCACACTAAGCATTAGGGCTGAGGGAAGATACATCCCTAGTGTGTACAGCCTTGAAGGGACTACATGCAGTTGATAGATCATTACAGCATAGTGTGGTCCTTGCTCTGGCAAAGGTTATCAAGTTTGCTTTTCTGACACTTTAACATCTGGCCAGAGTTTCAACAGCTAATTTTAAGGCCCCCATGTCCTTCTATTCCCCATGGCTTTCCCCAAGAAATATAGTGTTAAATTAATGCATACAATAGTATGTAATTTATATATACATTTAGAACAATTGATACCCAGAATAAATAGATTAATAGAGACTGTAGGGAGAGGAAGAGAAGGAAATGGAGAATGACCACAATATTTCAAATTCAGGAATCTTCTTTAGGTGATGAAGTTTTGAAACTCAAACAAGATGGTGGTGGCCCAATCACTGCCTGTGTACTAAATGGCCATACATTGTGCATTTAAAAATGATTGCTGTGTGCTTTATGGTAGTTATTTCAAAGTAAAAACCAGTAAAATCTTCGATTTTTTGAGGCAGTGTGAAATAGTATTTCTGACACATTACAGAGACTTGGAGAATCAATAGGTCTCCTCGCTGATTCTGTCTTACTATCTAAATGCAGAGAATGGTATGATTCTATCTGAGGAAAAACATCAGAGAGAAACTTTTGATATAATTGCGTAGACAGTACAAGGTTAATGTTTTTGAGCTTTTTTTTTAAAGTGCACAATACTGCACAGTAACATAACAGGAGGTTCTTTATGACAGAACATGTCAGAACGGTATTCTCAAAAACTTTATTTTCTATGAATTTTTAATGATGCAAGTAATTTTTCAAGGTCACTGAGCGAGCAATCAGTTACTCAGACATGAAATTTGTTCACAGTTTCTTGGCAGCTCTGCAAGGAAACAAGCAAGTGGGACTTGTGGAGGAGGGGAAATGATACCCTTCAGGAGAATGTGGTGCACTATGCAATTAGCTGGAGGTAATGTTGACTCACCCTTCAACCTGCCAAGCTGAGGAGTGTTCTTCACTAGGCGTTCTCGAAGGTGTGGGGTGTCAAAGTTAGTCGCTTTTTTATGGCTTCCACGGGGTTAATACCACGTGTTTAAGAAACTGTTTTCCAGTGATCTCACCCTCACTATCCATCCACACTATCTTCATAACACTCCTAAAGTTGTAACTAACTATAAAAAGAGGATTAAGAAAACCAGCTGTAGTGTTTGCCTGTTGTCATTTAACTTACTTGTCATTAGCAGATCCATAATTCAAGTGAAAATTAAAAAAAAAATAACGCCAATAAAAGACTTTTAGTAAGGCTCTCCTGAAGATAAATCAAGACTAAAGTTTTAGGGAGGCAAAAGTGACCTTGAAGGCAACAAAAGAAATCACTTTAAATTCCTTAAACAAAAATGTGCAGACTTTAAATAAAAAATAAGAAATATGCACTTGTCAATATTTGCAGTCTAGAATGAGATTCCTTAGAACTCTAAAATAATGCAAAAACATGCTGCTATGTTAAGGTTTAAGTATCAGAACCATAACAAAATCAGACGAGTATGAAAAATGTATATATGCACAAAAATATGCCTTAGTCCCTGGTAGGGACAGAGAAATACTGATTGTGTACAGAATGACACCTGAGGGATCACAGAGGTCAAATTATTCTCATCTACTGTTCAAGAGATGAACTTAGGACCTCAAGAAGTGTTTCCCATTTGCAGTTACATTTTTTAAAAATTTTATTCATTTATTTATTTACTTTACATATTGATCTCAGCTTCCCCTCCCTCTCTCCTCTTTCCCCTATCCTCTTCTTTCCTTCCCTTCTCCTCAGAAAAGGGGAGGCCTCCCATGGATATCAACCTGCCTTGGCCTATCAAGTTTCCACAGTTACTTTTGAGCCAGAGAAGGATGCAAGTTTTCCTATTGTTGCCTTCCCAGAAGCAAAAGCATATGCTACATTTGGTGTCTGTCTGTGATGGTTGACATCCAGCAAACATCATAAATTACTCTGATTTTCTAGCAACTTTCATTACGTAAACTGTCCAAGGACATTTGCCTACAGATAGGAAATTATTTTGCTCTTGTAGACCATAATATTCTTGGCTATAGATATTAGTCCTCATGGAATATTAATTACTTTGCATTCTATATGAACTCATTTTGCACTGCTAACATAATTTCTCATTTTAAGTCGTTATTTTCATTTGACATGTTAGTGTACCCATGCAAGAAGGGTAAGTCCATCAGGGTCTGAAGCCACAAGTTCAAGAGAAGATGGAGGGGAGGAGATCAGCAAAGGAAAAGAGTGCTTTCCAGTGACCTATGGGTAAAGAATGGGAATGGGCCAAGGTGAAAAGACAGCCCTATGTTTTACTGAATGGCTGCTTGTAAAGATATTTCCTCATCTTCACCTTAACTGCCATGTATAATGGTTGTAATTACATAAGACAATGAGAAAAAACGTGAAGTATCTAAAAGAAATTATAATAAACAAAGAAGATAAAATGTGTCCAAGTAAAGCTAAGCAGCACTGCCTACTAATTTCCTATAAATCCTCTAGATAGGAGGAAGGCATACAAATCGAATAGTGAAGACTGCGGATATTCCTGGAAAGATAGAGGAGTTGGTGAAAGAATTTCACCACAGCACCAATAAAATAGAGTAGTTTGCTTTGGCAAATTCAACAGTCTCATCTCCATTTTTACTGACTCTCATTAAATTTCTTTTGCATGTTTGGATACAACAGCTTTATTTGCTTCTTTTTTTAAAAAATCATTTCTTTATTTAGGATATACTAGTCTAAAGTGAAACTGTCATGTAAAGAAAAAAAAGGACTGTATTCGGGAAATTAAATACAAGGTTTATCATTAATAACTGTTACATATCAAAATATTTAGAAACTCAAATGCATGCAGAGACAGAACTTATTTTCAAAATAAATCTTTTTAAGACTTTATTTTCAGGTAACAGATATTGTCTGATTTAAAAATGTAAATTCCTTACAAGTCAAAGACATACTGAAAATTAAAAATTAGCAGTATAATTATGAGAAAAACTACAAGTACTCAAACATAAATCCAAAATAGGGACATTGTAAATGTCATATATGTGGAAGTTCTGTATCTGTATGTAAAAAAATAAATGATTTTTAAAGCCCTCTAATTACATATTATGTGACATTTAATGTGTATAGCACATTCATTGGTGAAACTTCAAATGCTAGTGAAATATTTTGCTTTTTATGCAAATATAAGGAAGAGATTTGTTTGTTTAAAAACTAAAACAAGTGAAAACTATTGAGAGTGTTTTCAAAGATCACAAGTATTCAAAGAAATGGCTGGCTTTTTTTAATATCATGAGTAACATGAACAATAAAATATTCTTTTCCTGTATCTTCAATGTTCCCTGTAAAAGGAACTTTTATGTTCCTAAGGTAATTGTCATATTAGAGGCTTTCTGCCTCCTTCTGCTAACCTAGGCCTAGTCCTGGAAGCTTCTAGCCTCTGCACAATCTAACCTAGGCCCAAAATGTTTTCAGCCTCTGAGACTTAATGCTGAATGAGTTCACCCCTCTTGTTCTTTCTGAGCTCAGGGCTGGCTGGTTTAACTCAGCTGTTCTGGCTCAAACTCCTCTCCCAGCTGATTTTTTCAAACTGTATTTTCTCTTGGCCTCTGAATTTCTCTGCTTGACCTCAAACTAACTCCAGCAATTTTTTTCTAATATTTTGGCTCCTCATTCTCTGGCTCTTTCCGCATTTTCAACCTCTCTCTATATAACTCTCCCAGTGAAACTGCCTCCTCCATCTCTCTGCATTGTCCCTTAAGCCGCTTACCTTTTCTCTCACTTCTTTCTTTTTTAAAATTATTTATTTTTATTAATTATGGTTTATTCACTTTGTATCCCAGCTGTAGCCCCTCCTTTGTCCCCACCTAATCCCACACTCCCTCCCTCATCTCCTCCCATGCCCCTCCCCAAGTCCACTGAATAGGAGAGGTCCTCCTCCCTTTTCCACTGACCCTAGCCTATCAGGTCTCTTTCTCTAATTCATCACTGTTTCTGCCACTCATTAGATATCACTTTCAAATATGGATGATTCCTTTTACAAACTACTTTCATTGTTTGGGATTAAAGGGGTCTACTCTACCACCATGCCTATACCTATACTTATCTTTACTTGAAACTTGCTCTATACCAGGCTGGTCTAGAATTCAGATCTGCTTGACTTTGTATCCTGGATTAAAGGCATGTTTGTGTTCCAGCCAGATCTCACTGACATAGAAGGACTTTAGATGCACTCTCTTGCCAGAGCAGCCATGTTCTGAATTCAAATTTCTCTACAGTTCCCAGACAATATTTATACATATTTTAGTTTCTTCATATATAACCTTAAATTAATTATGGATCAGTGGAGGCAATTGTAGATGAACAAACTAAAAGTTAACCTGAAATTATCATTAATGCCTTTACCTACAGCTGTTTACACATTCATAAACTATCTCTCCACACTGGTCAGTGTTGTTTATTGACCTTGTTTTAAGTAGAATTGAAATGCATCAGGAATGCATCTATTTTCTATTATCTCCATTTTTGAGAGATGTTATGCACAGTGACCGCAGATAATATTACTTGAAAAAAGAAGAAAAGCATATATATATATATATTCTCTCTCTCTCTCTCTCTCTCTCTCTCTCTCTCTCTCTCTCTCTTTGTTTCTTGAGATAGGGATTCTCTATGTAGCCTTAGCTGTCCTGGACTCACTTTATAGACCAGGCTGGCCTTGAACTCACAGAGCTCTGCCTGGCTCTGCCTCCTGAGTGCTGGGATTAAAGGCAAGTACCTGCTATTTTTTTTTTTTTATAGAGAATATATAGTCAGGGTTTGAAAATTTTCTTTCTTGAGAAACAAAGAATCCTGTCTATGTCTTCTCTATCTAGCAAATATTTTTATTAACTTTGTCACTTCCATTCATCTGAGATTGGCATAAAAAGGGCTTTCTTTCAAATCACCACAGGAGAACAGCACCCAGCATAGAGGGTTGTGACCCAACCCCGTTCCTATCCCCTGCCTTCAATGCTGTTTGTGTCTCAACATTTGGAGCATTGGGATACAACTGCTGTCTTAACTATTTAGTTCTGAGGTCTCTCACAGAACTTAGAATGCAAAAGAGTGAGAGCTAGAGGTGGTAAAGAGATTGAGAGACTGATTCTTTTCTATTGATCAAGTCAGCATTTGAAATTATTTCATTATGAAAATTTAATATATCACAGGTATGATTTATATGGTATATCATAGATATCACTTATAGATCATAATAGTTATATCACTGTACTCTGGCCATACTGACCCCTCCACTGACCTTCTGGATCCACTCCCCGACTGAGCTTCACACTTCTTCCTCTGCGTGCGTGTATGTGGTGTGTAAATCTAGATTCACATGAAAAAAAATGTCACATTTGGACTTTTCTTCCCCACTGCCTTCTGTTCTCTTCTGCATTCTCCTTATACTCTTTTTTACCCTCCCCTCTCTTCCTACCATTCCTTTCTTTTTCCATGCCCACTCTACTTTCACAACACACATGCACTCACTTACATTTAGATTCTGTATATAAGAAAAAAATTATTTATCCATTCCATCACCTTTTCATTTTATCCCACACACCTTCTTGGAATTTTTTTTGTGATGTTTGTTCTGTATCTCTAAACTAAGAAATAATAAAATAGGAAATAATTCTGAATCTCATTTTACTTTGTCTTTGCTCAGGGAGAAAATAATATAATGGGTCACAGAGTTTAACCACCTCTTTATTTTTTTTTTCAAACCCATGTTATTTTCCTAAGTTGAACAAAAATATAAACTAACGTTGGAATTCAAATCCCTTCACAAGGCAGTGTGTTGCTGTAAGAACTGACTAAATTAATAGGTATCAAACTGAACAAAGTCATCCAGAAAACCAATGATGTGCTCTTCCTGTGATCAGTGAATTAAAAGTTTCTAAAGCCCATGGAGCCATTGGAAAACACTGGCTCCAGACCTGATATTGTCTGGTTTGGTTCAATAATTATTATGTACATGTAATTGACTGAGAATATAACAGACCCATAAGTCACATTGTAAATGGACAAAATGCAATACATGTATACAAATTGACTGTAATTACAAGCTAGTTCAATATAATTGATTTGATAAACTTCCTATTAGTTATAAATATTCTAACAACCCTGTGAATGACTCTGCCTGCAGTTTCACTAAGGGTAACATAGCAGCAGAGCAATCACAGTGGTTGACCATCTTCAAAAGTGCATGTAGTTACTACATGTTTCTTTAGTGGCTCATGATTCTAGAAGGGCCTTAAGTACTTCCATTAAAGGATGCTAATCCCTGAATAGCAACTATTGATTATAATAAATCACTATTATATTGGGATTAAGTATTTTTTCAAATATGAAATTTATCATCTACCCATGATCTAGTATAGTCATGGTCACAAAATACAGTTATTATAAAGTTCTAAACCTTTTCAATTACTGTAAGTGGTAACAAATATCTTTCTTCATACTCAGTAAATCAAAAAAGGCATAGGCTGTAACCCAGACTCCATTTATTTCCTATAATCATTGTTCCCCTCCCCTTTGGAATACATTTTTAAAAAGTATTTAAGAAAACACAAAGACTAATTATTGACCAGAGAGATTCCTATTAAAATAGCCTGGGAGCTTGAGAGAAAGCATGGCGCTTACGAACATGGACTGTTCTTGCAGAGGACCTGAGTTCTGCCGCAAGCACCCATATCAAGTCGCTCCCGGTTGCCTGGTGGCTCTACAGCTCCAAAGAATCTGGTACTCTCTCTGGACTCCAGGGCCGCTTTCCTCATGTCCTCATACCATACACACATACACACGTGATTTTAAAAATAAGAAAAATAAATCTAGAAAAAGTATACGCTCTTTCTGTAATTGTGATTTCAAGGCCAGTCTGTAGCCAGGTGTGACAATCGACTCATCAATGACAACACGCGGGAGCCTGAGGCAGGAGGATCACATATTCAAAACAACCTGAGCTGCTGACAAGAGCCCCTGCTCAAACAACAAAGTGCCATGTTAATAAAATAGAAATCCAGATAGTGTGGTAATTCAATTTTGGCAGTTCTCATGTTATCTTAGAGCCATATGCATCACACAATCAGTGTGATCATAGGGCTTTCGGTTTTTACATTGACTGAACATAGAGAAAAGCACATCTGAAATACCAGAAAAGAGAACCACATTCAAAAGGAGCCACTGATGTTCTTTAACTGCTATCGCGTGTGGAAATTCTCCCTCTAATACTCAGCTGCCTTCCCTCTCTGAAGGTAAGCACCTTTGTTTGGAATATGTGTGTGTGCTCCAGTTACACCCAAGTGGATACCCAGTAAACACCTGGTTACAAATGTACACTGCAAAAACTAAGACCAAAAATGGAACATTCAGGCAGCCGCAGGAGAAGGATCCAAGCACACCATGGATTTACTGATAAATTCCAGAAATGCTTGCTAGAGTGGCAGACGTGTTCCAGGCAGCATCTTGGGTTTTAGGGGTAAGAATATAAACAAAAGCCAACCCCTGATTCGAAAGGCCCTTATCAGCCTAGAACCATTACCCAGCGAAGAGTGCACTCAAGTCAAACCATACTGTGAAACTGAACTGTCTAGCAGTGACTCCAAGTTCAAGGATAAGTTCTGGTGAAAGCAACAGACAGGAGGTAATTTAGTCTTACAGGCGAGCCAAAGGAAAGCTTTCTCAATGTAACGACTGAGCTCACCTCTGTAACATCTCAGGGATTTTTCTAAAATGATAAGAACAAAAATAAAAACTGCAGCCGTCATTAACATGGATCCAGGAGTTAGGTGGGAAATTTTAAACAATTTATGCAGATGGATTTCTCCTAATGTATTAAAATTTTAATGGATGGCCCTATTCTTAGTGATATTCAGAAAAGTATACTTGAGTGATATTTGATTTTTCAGACTCTTTGATTAAGGGCCAAGTCATCACAAACACAGCAGTTAGGGGTCATGGCAGGGTGACGGCCTTTTGGCTGTTCTGCTAGTCCTCACAACTTTGAAGGTGACAGTGTCTTTGATCTGTCTGCCTTTTAAACAAGGGGACCTGGAAATATCACAGATGATCATTTGATCTGTTCCTGGTGGAGACAGCCGTCCTCTGCTGCCCCCAACAAGCATGCTGGGCTCTCTCCCACTGGCTAATCCCAGGCTTTCATGTTGGAGAAAAACCAGGCTTCCAGCCACCTAGAGAGCTAAAGAGAAGGCTGATGAATAGACCTGTGTTTCTAGTAGGCCACAGGATCTAACTGCAGTGCTCTCAGTGAGGAGCTCACCAGTGACCCCCCTCCCCCCACTCCCCTGAAATGGGGAACTGTTAAATGTGAAGAGTCCTTTCACCGCAAGGAAAACAAGGTGGTTTCAGCTGCTAGAAGCAGCATTCAGGAGAAAGCTGGGGGCAGAGAAGGACTCAGCTTAGGAAAAACCTCCAGGCTTCCTGACATAAAGGCCAGCCTCAGCATCCTATCACTGGGGAACACACAAGGAAGCACAGGCAGAGACTCACAGAACAAACCAGGAGACTCGGGCCCAGGACTCATAAAACCTTATGAAGAAACAGAAAGCAGAGCTAGAACAGAGACTGTGCAGGCAGATTGAAAAGTCTTCCCCACAAACATGAGTGACCTGCTTCACTGCCATGACTTAGCATAACAAAGAAAGAAAGCAAAATCAATCAGAAAATGGTAAGGCATTATTATTCCCAGATACAGTAAACTTCAAAACACCAGCAGTCCTGACATGCTTTAAAGCTGCAGTTACAGCCATCTCAATGTTCATTAGGTGAGCAAACCTGTGGTCTCCTGTTTACACATTCCTCATTTACAAACCTCTCCATTCGACAAAGATGAGGAAGAATCAAGTCAGGCTATGTAGGAAAACTCTGGGGCGGAAAAGCCACGTGCTAATAGCAGCTAGCTTTCTATCCCCAGCCTTATTAATCTCCATGGCTTTTAAAATATCACAATTTTACAATATTACAATTCAGCTGAAACAACAAGGCATTTTACTACAAACCAGGTAAACCACAGAAACATGTTTACTTTTATGTAAGCAGAAAGACTAGGTAGGCTGCCATCAATGGCAATGCGTTTCCTTGTTTATAGAGTTCCACTCTTTCCATCTGACCACAGAAAATTTGGACATATGGGGGTAGGGAAATATTGCTTTATTGGCCCATTAAATCTATTGGGAAAATACTGATACTGAACCATGGTAAAAAGTTCATCTAAGAAAGACCTCTTTGGTTTAACTGAAGGGAAAATATATAGAGAAAAATTAGTAGGTTTGCTTGGAGGAGCTAAACCAACGGGTATCCTAGAAGGACTGCACCTTAATGAACTGTTTCCTACAGAAATAAAACGTAACTGTTCATCTTGTCACTTACAATTGATTCATGTGCTGCCTTTGGCATTTTAATCTGAGCATCTGAGAGCAACTTTGTCTTTCTTTAAGACACGAGAATCAGTCAGAGTTAAAGATGGCAAGTGCTGAACATGGTATCATTAAGGAAAGTCTGATTAGAGAACTCCTCAAGCCAATGGTACTGTCATTGGGCAGTACCTGAGTTTTACGTGAAAGACCTTGGTAAGCCAGAAAAGGCAAAAGAATCTAAAATCATGCAAGATTAAATCTTTTAGCTTATGAACATACTTACACGTGATTATATATTCTTGGCCATAATGTAATTAGAACTACATTTTATTAATAAAACTTCAAAATGTCATGGATGCCTTTCTTAAAGTAAAATGCACATCACTTTTCAATTGAAATGATTTATGGGAACTATTTATATTAATTTCTTTTATAAATCACTGTCTTATTTTTCTTAGCATGAACCCAAGGAATACTGCTTGTTTCTATGTGAATCTTTAAGGGGTTATCCCAGCCATTCCTCATCTAAACCATAACAAACCAAAACAAAAACCACAACTTTTCCTTTCATTTAGACTAGTTTGCAAAAGGGGGCTTAGCACTATATTTTAATTTGGGGCCAAATCTGACTAGTCCAAATGTTCAAACCAAATAGTACAATTGGGTTTTAAATAATGAAAAGGAAAGTCCTTTGAAGCTTTTCACAGAGAGCTGATCTGGCTGGATGAGTGTCCCCAGCGGTGGGGAGCAGCCTATGCCTGCTGCCTCGCATCTTCAGGGTGTCATAAAAGCCTTCTGGAGGCGTGCAGTTCCAGATGAAAACTGTACGGGTCACTTGCAGGCTATGCTAAGTAAACAATAAAAAATTTAAAACTGGCACAAAGCTTAAAATCACTCAGGAGGGGGAGTGAAGGAGTTATTTTGAGGAGACTCCCTCCTGCACCCATCCCCTTCACCCATGCACTCTCAAGCTGTGTTGTGAGCAGTAGCTCCTGTCTCCAATGCTGGAACAAGAGGTTCACTTGTAGAACCTGCCACATGGACACACGCGAGGGAGGGAGGAGGTAAATGTTAGTGTTATATAAGGAAATTAAATGCTCAGCATGTGTAATTTGAATCATTGCGTTACTCCATATACACTACAGTGCAGGGGTCATGGAACGTTCCACTCCCCTGAATATATTCTTCTTTCTTCCCATGGAAAGGAAGCCAGTCTTCTGAAAAGACTTGGTACACATCACCTTAAAGACTCTCCTTCATTTCGGGTAACGTGTGGGATGGGTAGAGATGAATAAAGAATATTCATTAGTTTATTTTAGAGTGCACAGCCATATATATTCTAGAAATTAGAAAACCTAATGATGATAAATATATGATATATATGTATATGACACACACACTCAGCTTCCAAGTTAAACAAAGTTTGCATTCATATGTTACTTTATTTCTAATTTCAGGACCAGAATAGAAATAAGTAAGTTCATCCATGATCTCCTTACTTTTTGTTCCCTAACCCAGAATCTGGGTTAGGTTTCCGATCTTCCTCAGTAGTAAAAACTTTTCTTTCTCTTCCTCTCTATTGCATGGTGCCAACAGACTAATCAAACAAGAAAATCATACTGATGGACTAGTATCTTGACAAGAGCAGTAAGGCAAATATGTTTTTCAGTGATGCCTTCAAATATACTAACTATCTAATACTAAGAATTTTAGTTTATCCGAATAGACAGGTATCTTGAAGTCCATCAAGTAGATTTAACCATGGATGGTTATCTAAGTAAAATTCCTGAAAATTAGGCTTATGTCTGACATGTTTAGCTTACTTAAATTAAAAATATATTATTTTATGCATATGGCTGTTTGGGCTGCATGGATTTGTCTCTGCACCATGTGTCCACCCATTGAGGTAGAAACCAGAAAAGAGTACTGTGTTACCTGGTCCTAGAATTACAAACAATTGTGATCTTCCACATAGGTGCCAAGACTTGAACCCAGGTCTTCTGGAAGAGCAGCCACCAGTCTTAACTGCTGAGCCATATCTCTAGGTCCTAGCTTACTGAATTTTAAATGATTTAGTTACTAGACCCCAGTGGCTGTGTTATATCAGATGATATTGTATTCCAGAGGCACTGCTTTACAAAATAATAGGGCAAAGTCCTGGATGCTCCATGGAGCTTTAATTATAAATTGATGATGTATATAGTCATAATACCAGATAACCAACTCTAAGGAAATAAACACAAGTCACATTTAAATCAGTAATTATGAGACAATTTAAGGCATTGTAACAGTTACATTATTTAAAATTTAAGGAAATAAATACCCTTCATTATTCTTCCTTCATTTTCCCATCATTCAAAGCAGAATAAGAGAAACTAAATGCTGGTAGTAAAACTTTATTTTAGAACTAATATACATGTGTGGAGGTCATACGTCAAATGTGGGTGTGGGTTTACCCCTTCTTCATGTGTCTTCTGGGGATTCAATTCAAGCTGTCATCTCTCTAGACTGGCAGTAAAATGTTAAATATTTAGAAACCTCTAAAATATTTAGAAATATTTTAGGATACTGAATCAATTAATTCATCCATCTATCCATCTCTTTGTTTATTCAAGTATTCATTCAGTAGTTACTCACTACCAACTACTCTCTGCTAGTTTCTATACTAGATTTGAGTTACAGAGATTGGGAAGAATAAGATTAAACAAAACATTCCAGCTCTCAGAAGTAACTTTTACTGCTATACTTTTAGCATTCACGTAGCCCCATTTGTCATCACAGTGACTAGACCCTTTTGCTTCTGTTACAGCAATGGAAGTTTTAAGATATTCCCACATATACTTGACCTTTATTTCAGTCAACAGGAAGGGCCTCACTTTATTCACACCCAGTTTGGCGTGGATCTAGTGGCTTGCTTCTACTGTATGACAAGGGAGTAGTGATGTGCAGTTCAGGCATGAGTCATGAACTTCACTGTGGCACCCTGCTGTTCCATTACAGCATTTGCTCTGTTGAAGCCAGGTGTCATAGTATTGTGAAGACACTCACTGAGCCTCCTGCTGTTTGTCACATGATCAGCCAAGCTGAAAGCATATCCAGCCCTAGTGAAGCTCTTAGGTAAGTGGCCTCTGCTGATGGCTGAACTGCAACTCCTCAAGAAACTCAGAGCCTGAAAGGACCAACGCCATTACTCTCTATTGCCTGATCCTGAGTTTGTGTATACACATCACTCACAGCAACAATGAAAGCCATCACTCTTTGGAGGGTAGATTAGGAAGGGGATAACAAAAAATGAAGCATGTGCGTGTGTGCTTGCTGGCATACGCATGTGAAGAGAGAGGGAATGTAGAATGTCTAACTCTATGATATAAACAGACACACCTAGGGAAGGCGATTAGGGGTTGAAGGAAACAGAAACAGAGGTGGGAAAGCACTCAGAACACTTCTAGTACTTATATTCTCTCTGTATAAACTGTTACAGAATCATTTTGAGCAGGAGTTCCCATAGTTAACCAACGCCTTCTGGATTAGGCATGGGAGAGTTACAAAATTGTTGAGAGCCAAACCAGACTCTGTATCTGCTGATTCGCTGCATGGAATGTACTGTTTCCAAGAAGGACTTCTAAGAAAAGGTTAATGTTATAAAAAAGGAAGTGGGGTTAGGGGTAGCTTTGTGAAAAAAAAAAAAAAAAAAAAAAAAAACATAGCCTGTACAAGTCCTGAGTTTGATTTCTAGCATTGAAAACAAGAAGAAAGAATGAAAAAGGAAATTAGCATAGACAAATTAATCAGTTTACCTTGGATTGCCTCATGAAGAGAATGGGCCTTGCTATGAGAAATCTCACTGTCTGGAAAGGAGATAGGGTGTGCTGCTGAAGGGGCTCTCTACCCTGTGTAGATCCAGTGTAGGTAAGAAGAGGGGAGATAATGTAGGTTGCAAAAGGGCCTGAAGAAATAAATTGCCATAGGTCATAGCAATAAGTTATACGTGAATGAGTATGCAATGGAAGGCTGTTTCGTAGTAGTTATTGAGTTGGGTCAGATATTTATCAAACTTTATGCTTAATGAACACTTAATGACCAGAGTAAGAAAATAAGCAATACTCCTAAGATTAGATAAATATTTCAAGAAGGTGATAAAGAAGGCGTTTCCAGTAAATCTTAACTTACCTATGGTTTGTCTGCTTAGCTTGGCAGAAACTATTTATTATCATTAGTTTTACTATTATTAGTTATTTTTATTTTACATTTCAAGAGCTTGCCTTAAGAAAGAAAGAGAGAGAAAAATAAAGGAAGGAAGAATGAGGGAAGGAAGGAAGAAAGAAAGAAAAAAAGAAGGAAAGAAGGAAAGAGAAAAAGAAAGGGTAAAAGAAAGAAGAAATAAGAGCATGAAATATGTGATCTCTCAACAAGATGGATTAAAGAAGCTAAAAACGTTCTAACTATGGTGAATGTCAGGAAAGTCATTTTAATATTTTATCCTTATCTGAGGGAAAATATTCCTATGATAGGAACCATTATGCAAGTAAAATGAACCTAAGTTAGGAAATTTGGAAATACCCTTTCTAAAACTTCTTAAATCTAGGAAGATTGGCTGAAACTTGAAAAGTTCGTTGTTTCTGAGGGAGAGGCAGAGGTTCCATGCTGGTAATGAGAAGGTTGAAATTAAAAATAGAAAAAAAAATCAATTCCTTGGAAATGTTAATTTTACTTTGAAATTGGATGAATAAAAATAATATAAATAGCTTATAAACAGTAATGGCATGCATGGCTAAGATTTCATGGACGTAAACACATTGATAAATAATTTTTAACATTTAGCTAGGAATAGAAGGATGACAGCACTTAGATTATTAGGAGTCTCTGAGTATTAATGAAAATGCTTCCTTGAGAATACACAAGGCAGCCCAGGAGGGTAGCCATTGAGTGTGGCATCTCAGAGCTGATGAGAAGCTGAAGAGGAAACTTGCGGCCTGTACAAGGGACATGCTCCCAGCTAACAGCTGTGCTCCCCAGGACATGTGCCGATCACCTCCGCCCTTGCTTTCTTTTATGTCCATGCTACCTCATTAGAAGACTGAGCATTTTCCCTTGACTCACTCTGATCTGCTACACTTTTCTGCTAAAATCTTTTCATGCACAGATATTTATACATTTTATTTTAATACTTTTAGGAGGTACTCCTCCCAAATTTATTTATAGACCTCAAGAGCCTATTTTGTGAAAACAAATGTCTTCCCTTGTCCAAACTGCCTACCTTGGGCTGGCATGATAATTCAGCAGGTAAAATTGCCTGCTGCAAGGCTGATGACCTGACTCTGATCCCTGGAAACCGTGGTATAAGTTGACTCCTAAAGTTTGCACTCTACCTGTGTGCTCTGGTATGTAAATGCTTCTATACCCATAAGCACAGGTGTATGCACATGCACTCACGTGCGCACACACACACACACACACACACACACACACATGAACTCCATTTTACTTTGTGTGTAATTCAGTTATGTATAAAGTCTGTTCTGTATTTTATTTCCAATAATCTTTGTTATATGCATTCAGCCTAGGTCAGTTAGAGAGAGGTTAGGTACCCAGTCCCTCTGTTGGGTCTAAAAAGAGCTAAGAATCACGTTTTGAATATAGTTTTAAATATACTTTAGAGTTATCTTTATTTTATGTGTATGTGTTGGCAGATGCATGCAGTGCCTGCAGAGCCCCGAAGAGAGCGTTGGACCCCTTGGAATAGGAATTACCATCAGTTTGGATCAGCAGCCTGGGTGCAGGAAATCAAAGCTTGGTCTTCTAGAAGAGTGCTCAGAGCTCTTAGCCACTGGGATATCTCTCCAGCAGCATTTTTTTTTTATTGTGGAAGGCTAAAATATACTTTGTTACTGGCAAACTTAATCAAAATTTGCAAAATCCTTGTGAATAACATATTGGCACACATTAAGAAACCTGCTACACAATATTGAGCTATAATTATTAATATACCCCAAACTGAAAATATTTTGTAGAACCTATTCAAATGTTTCAGTGTAATAACTTTAGCTGTATTAAATAAAATATTCTTTCTTTTTAAAAGTATTTCAAACTCCATAATGCAAATTAAATTATATACATGAAAAATAATATTTTCATTTCACATTACCAACATGAACTTGACATTTTAGATTTCAAAATTATCTGAACTAGTTTCTAATCTGTGTATTGAATTTTTCTGCTGCCTTTTTTTTTTTTTTTTTGTCAAGAATCCTCAGGTCTGAGGATAATGAGAAATAGCTGGCTTGCTCACTTTTAAATATATAACTTTTGGGCCACTAAGGCATAATTTTGTTTTTTAGACAGTAGTTCTGTCTCATTATTTTCCATATATTTAAATATCATACATCTTTAAAGTGGTCACATAAAGATGGAAGAATGGTATTCTAAATGAACAGCTCATTTTATTTTTTGCAGCATCATTTCCCTGCAGCAGCCGGTTCTCTCTGCACAGCCCCATGGTACAAATACAAATCCACCTTTCAATCATCCATGTGGGTTAATGACACTGAGTAATAGCACATTAGCGAAGTGCCATTCCAGACACCAGCCAGGCATGCCAAACGGATCATGTGACAATCGTTTCGGATTCATTTTCCACGAACAGAAACGTGGTTCAGGCTTATTAACCAGCAAATCTGCATAAAGGCAGAGCGTAGAGACAGAGCCTCCATTAAGAGTAGCATCGATCTCATTAATGTAATTTACAAGGATATTTGGCCCATTCTATTGTTGTAAAGCCCTTTTAAAAAAGTTCTTATTCAATAAAGCTGTTATTCCTTTGAAGCAAATTTTTATCTTGTCTCTTATGTCTCTTGAAATAAAAGAACTATAGATTGGTTAATGAAAAACTGTTACTCCAGTCTCCTAAGCTTTGCCACCACTGAGGCAGCACCTTAGAGTTAACTCCTAATGAGTGCCACAAACCCAATGAAAATTTATGGGGATGTCTCCTCCTTTTATGTTTTAATGTTTTTAATTTTTGGTCTGTTCAAAATTGTCTTCAGGGTTTACCTTGAAACTTGGGATCTAAGGCTGAAAATACCTGCTGACTTTCAATATAGACACTTTACTTAAAATCTTTAGTGCATACCAATCTTAAGATAACCAGGGATCCTCTTTCAGTGTTTATGAATGAAAAGCTGTAATTCTCATTGTATACGTGACCGATACATTCCATTTTTGTCTTCAAAGCTTATTGCTTCTTTGTATTCTACGAATAAACCGTATGTTCTTTTTCTCCTTTGGCAGAAAAATCTCCCTACATTTATCTTCAGACTTGCTATGAACACAGATTTTACTTAGAATTCACAATGACTTAATTTATTTTCATCTTCTCCTCTTACA
Organism: Meriones unguiculatus; assembly: GCF_030254825.1. Taxonomy (NCBI): domain Eukaryota; kingdom Metazoa; phylum Chordata; class Mammalia; order Rodentia; family Muridae; genus Meriones; species Meriones unguiculatus. Next base: position 64,870,554 of record NC_083358.1, read on the forward strand.
GGTGTAACCAATATTAAATTAAGATGACCTGTTCTTATGTACTCATTTTAAAGAGCAGTGTCAGATGATGAGCTCCAACCAGAGATGGTCATTCCTACAGACAGACAGACAGGCCGACTGTCAAGGGCTGTAACTTCCTCCACTGAGCTTACTCAGGAAACACTGCACTCTTCACTTTCTGTGACATTTACTAAGTTTAACCACTTGGAGGGAAGTCTTTTATAGAAGGCAGACAGTAGCTGTAAATAGCTTAATTATGAGAGGGGCCAGCAGACTCTCATAATGACATAATTTTAGAAGGGAAGTGTTTGTTAGGTTAATAGTTCCCATGTGAGGATCTGTTTCATTTCAAGGTAGCATTTCCTGATGGACAGCGCCAGGGTTTTCAGCTCTGGTAGGCTAATCAGTAAGTGCATCTTTCTTCAGACCTCAGTTTTCTCTTTGATGATGCAGTGATATTTCACAGAATGACAGTCTTTGCTTATGTCACCTAAACCTTCAGTAGTGAATGCTTTCTTCAGTCGTTCAATACTCAAGAGTTTTCTTTTGTTCAGCAAACACAGATGCTGTTATTTTCCCCTAATATTTTATGATCATAAAACTTTGCTTGCATTTCATAGTCGATATTTGCCTTCTGTGATTGCTATTGCACACAGCCGAGATGACTCAAACTGAGCAGATATACATAGAGGCCGATGCAAATGGCACTTGGTATTGCAGTTGCTAATTCTACAGATTCAACCATCCTGGATTAAAAATAGAAAAGTTTTCATGTGTACAGAACATCTAAAGATCTTTTTTCTTGTTATTTTTCCAGTGATACAATATAGCAAAAATTTGTGAAGAATCTGCTATTAGGTATTACTAATAAGCTAGAGTTCATTTAATGTACACATGGATACATATGTAGGCTGTCTACCAGTGCTAAGCCATTTTAGATAAAGGACTTAAGCATCTCCAGATTTCTATACTCGTTGACAATCCTAGAATAAATCACACACACATACTAAAAGATCACCAACCGTATACATGACTGTGCATACATTCCGTGTATACTTTGTTTTTATGCACTGTTACATACAGTAATTTTAAAAGAACAAATGGGTATAAAAGGGATTCCTTAGGACTAGCCAAAGTAGAAACAGAATCATAATAATACATAAAAGTATAAAATGAACAAATAGCTGAATAAAAGAACTGGGACAGATAAATAGGTCATAATGCAGGACACAGCAAATTTCCCAAACACTGCAGATTTGCCTCTCTACAAATATCCCTCCCTGGCTCCTCTATCCTTCCTGCCACGGCCAGTCTTCCCACATGCAGCACCACACATTGCTTTTCGGATTTTCGAACTTGTTCGCCTTATAATTCCTTGGTATTAAAAGTCCATTAAAATTTGTCCATATCATAAGACACATTTCTGCTTATTCTCTTCCGTGGCTGTGCTTTACTCTCTCCCTAAGAGCCACTACTGTCGCCACCCCAGAGGCTGCTGTGCTCTCTGACAAAACTCATCCCCTTGAGGGACTGCGGGATTCTACCCCCTGCCCTGCTCACTTGCAGACTATGTAAAATGTCCAAGATTTGTGAAAGAAGAAGTCATTTAAATAAAAAAAAAATATGTCTGTATACCCCCTCCTCTAGGCTTATGGATGATAGGGAAGTCTGGAAAACCCACCAACATTCATATGATTAAAGGGAAGTTGTGGGACCTTGGCAAGTCCGTTCCTCTCTCACTTGTACCTCACTTTGCTAGGGGAGGTGGCATTATCACTCAGTATCAAGATGTGTACTGAGAACTCACTGATGCCAGTGAATCTTGAGTTGAGAGTGCTTCAGTTTTGAGATAATAAAAGTACAACAATCATAAGAAATCAGAAGATACAAATAATAACACAAATTTTACACAGTTAGGGAAAATAAATTTGCTATCCTTGTAATCTCACAGTAGGGATTTAAAAGTTAATTTTCTAAACCTAAACAACTACCCCAGCTGGGATGCCTTAGAACCTCTTAAGTGTTTTACAGAAGCTTTTCCTATCTTTAGAAAAATAAATGTTTAGAAGACTTTATTTCTTCCTAAACCCTCAGTCAAAATATTACCAATTTGGTCATTAACTGTAAATAGGTAGTACGCTCTGCAATTATAACCAGAAGGTTCCCATTAAAGTTCTCTGAGAAGGGAAAACGTCTTTAAATTTTCCTGTAATTATACCAGACACATGTTAGCTCTTACTTGGGTTGCTGTATGCTACCATTATTACTCACATAAGTAAGTTTTCTTTTACTCTTAAACCATAACATCGATAAATTATCAAGGTCTATATTCTTCATTTTTTATTTAAATCCATCTCATGCTCCTGGTTCATTTCTGGGTCCTCTAGGTGAGACCATCCCTAGTGTTGGGGGCTAGTCATGGTCTCTTTTGCATTTCTGTATTTGGTTTACTTTTTCAGGAAACACTTCCACCTGATAGTAGTTGGGCTCCAATCTTTGTGACATTTTAAGGAGGCTGGCAGCACACAGGGACTTTGTCATTCCACAAGCAATGGAGCTGGTTGAGTATGCCAGTGATATCTTCTGTTCCCAGAGGGGGATGGGATAACATTACTCAAATCCCATAATCACACAGCCAAGTGATACAACATTTAGGAACAGAGCTGCCTTTTAGATTCTACACAAGACACTTCCCTTTCTTTATTATCCCTTCTAAATATATGGGTAAGTAGCTTATATATTTAGCTGTCTAAAATATCACAATTTCTTTATATGCTACTAAGAACCATGCAGCACATATTAAGTTAAAAAAAATAAAGTAAAATCTCATATAAAATAAAAAACCCACAGGCAGCAAGAAGTTTGGGTAAAAACGAGAAATGCATGGGCTTGAGGGGTGGGCCAGAATTCCAAACCCATGAACCTTGCTAGCCCTGGGCACTTGGGTAATTTTCTCACATTCTCTGAGTCACCCCATGCATGGACTAAGTAGAGTTAAACTTGATCTGTCATTTGTCATGAAGATGGAGTGGTGGCTTTATGATGCTGTGCGTTCCATGAAGATAGAGATTAAGCACAGCATGAAAGTGTACTATCATTTAGAAGTGAATTAGGACCTTAAAACTCTAACGTGTGTGTGTACGCGCGCGCGTACTCTTGAAAACAAAGCTTAACAACATTGTCTTGGGGCAGGACATTTCTTTTTTCATTTTGGAGCCCAGTCATGTACTTTTCTAGTGTTTGTTCCCCATAACAGGTTGTAGATCTTCTTTGGAGAAAAGGACAATGACAGTGCATCAATATTGCTCTGAAGAAAGACACAACATGGCATCTACTGATAAAAACTCCAGCTCTTTCTTTACAACCTCTGATGTGTGTATTACTCTTATGCATAGGATGCAGACAAGAACTTGATGAGATTAAGGAACGCTTAAACTCACGTAGGAAGTTCAGTCCTGGTCTGACTACATCTTTTCAACCTTTCGTGACGTCACCCAGTCCTGAGTCTGATTATGACACCCTGTGATCCATACACATGCCTACACAACACATATCTGTATGACTAAGACAAGAGAAAAATCATTGACTACAACCCAACAAGAGTACATGAATCCAATGTCTAGAAAGATCAAGTTAAATTGCTATTATAGATTGTGAAGGAGTAGATATGTACGTTGGAATGCTGAGACCAGTCTAAGATAGCATGAGGTAATTTTGCTTCCTGGCTGTAAAAAGCCTTAGATTTCTTTTGGATCCTCTTTCATCCAAATGATGTTCTTATTCTCTTTATAACATATATGTAGACCACAACTTTGAAAATAGTATGAGTCATGAAGGTTAAACTATGAAATCAACATAAAGCAGATGAGAAGAAAACTTAGGGGAATGAGTGTGATTGGAGAAACTGAAGTTGATGAAGTCATTTTAAGCAATTCTCATGATACATGGGGTCCACCCCTACAACAGACAATGGGGGTCCCTGTCATAGTCAAGCATCTCCAAGACTAACAGTCCCTTGAAAAATTTTGCTCTGGCCAACACTCACCAAGTAACTTGTTAAAGTTTCACTTGGTAAAGAACATGCCAGTCACCCCTCCCCCCTTTTTATCTTTTACATTTGAACTTTTCTTAATTCAGAATATTACTATCTTTATAAAGGGAAGAAATGTTGTGACTAGCTATATAGACACAGATGCCATTAGCTCTTGCCATATTTTAAGAGCACTTTACGTGAACATGAGTGCAAACTTTGGAGCAGGATTGCAGGGGTTGAATGTCAGGCTGCAGTGTTTACTAGTCATGAGATTTGCATCCAATTATGTAGCTTTTCTCTGGGATGAAAAAAAAGTCCCTACTTCATACTTTAAAATGGTTATAACAGTGGTAATACGTGGTATGTGATGAATAAAGTTTAGCTATTCTTGATATTATTATCAGGTGTTTTAAACTCAGTCCTACTGCTCTCAAAGTAGCAATTCAAACTGTCTTTAGTGTACCAAATCCCATCTGTACTTACATCCTTTCCTGCTTTTAAAGTTCTGCTCCCTAACTTTCTCCCACCATTTGCTTGCATTCTGCGGAGAAGCACTTGGTTCATCTAGGGAGTCTTGTGAGAGCTAGCCTTTTCTACATGCTTGTCACAGGACAAGGAGAGGGGGCTGTTCTCTTTCTTGTTTCTTATTACCACTTTAAGATCACCATCAGCCCCACTTTTCGAATATTTGCACTACTTCGCATAATCAGCTAGTAAGATCCTAGATACTCTTCTGCCTACTTCAGTGGTCCCATTTGCTCCCATTTCCTCGTCTCTCCAGACTTTGCTTAGTGGTAATCATGCAAGATGCTAACGAGCCTTCTAACATCTGGTGAGCATTTCGAGTGAGCATTCTTACTGTAAACTGCCTGCCTACACTTCCCCACAACCGTCCAGCCTGCATAAGGGCCTCTCTTTATTCAATCTGCATTGTAGTACTTTTTTTTTTTTAAATAATACACACAATGGACTCGTATCCCAAATCCAAAGCTGTGCTCAGATGGTCTTCAAGATGTGCACATTCGTTGATTTGTATGCAGAAAGAATATGTGAGCTAATGCCTTCCTGGCCATTACTGAGCTTGAATATTCTCTCCCAATGTCTTTACATGTATACTCCTTTGTCATGTGTTTCTATGTTTAGATTTAGAAAAAACTGTTTTTCTTTTATTTATTTATTTATTATGTATACAATATCTGCATGTATGCCTTCACATTAGAAGAGGGCACCAGATCTCATTATAGATGGTTGTGAGCCACCATGTGGTTTCTGGGAACTGAACTCAGGACCTCTGGAAGAACAGCCAGTGCTCTTAACCTCTGAGCCATCTCTCCAGCCCCTTAGTTTTGTTTGTTTGTTTGTTTTTGGTTTTGTTTTGTGAGTTTTCTGTGTGTGTGTGTGTGTGTGAGAGAGAGAGAGAGAGAGAGAGACAGACAGACAGACAGACAGACAGACAGAAAGAGACTTAGGATGGTATAAAATTTCAGAGTATTGGATAGATCCCTGGATGAAGACCATGCTAGAAGAAATATGGTCCCCAAAGTAAAGCAGAATAGGAAGGTAACTCTTGTAGAACAAATTACAGCAGAAGTAGAAAACTGTGTTGTCATCTGAATGGGCATTACTTTCTATTCAGTTTGCTTAAGTGAATATTGAAAACAATATGGAAGCTCTGAATCTGATGACATCAATATCGGGAGGCAGATCCAAAATGGTAAAAGAAGTACTTTATCGGAGATTAAATGTTTCATATTCATAAAGAAAAGTTCTATTTACAAGATACCTAACACGTAACTATATTTCACCCAGAAAACCTACTTTCTTCCTAAGGAAGTAATTTTCTATATATGGACATAGCGATTAATTTTAAGTGCCCAGATATTTACATTATGAACATTATTCATGGTGTGTCCAGAAAATTCCCCTAGAGAAGGCTCAGATATGAATCAGTGGGTTGAATTAAGTTCATAACCTTCTGCAAGGTAAAAGTGTGTATGTGGGCGGGGGGGGGGGGGAGCTCTCCTTGCTGGAATACCTTCAGAATGGGATATTTTTCTTCTACTGTTAGACTTTCTCATACTCCTTAAGCCTTCAGAGCTCAGACTATGAAGGTTGCTAACTGCATATCCTGATTTCTTTTTTCAGAGCCATCACTGCCCTGTTCATATCTTCCCCTCTCCCCGTCTCTTTATATATGTATAGATGTCCCCTAAACAAGTGTGGCTAACATATGAGGCTTCAGTTTATCACTTCTACAGTGCTAATTACTTCAGCAAACTGTTGCTTAAAATCACTAGTTCCTCTGTTCTCAAAAATGAGTAATAAGTGCTAGACACTGGTGTGTATGCTGATGAAATCTGGTTGAGGATTTTCTTTAAGACCACCCACGGATAGTCCTCTGCCACTATACACCTCCTACTTATTATGCCTCGGATTCATAAGGGGGAGGGAAAGCGCTTCAGAAGACAACAAAGGAATTCACTGGAAGAGCAGCAGGGGGTTCTAGCATTCCCAGAAGGCAGGCTTTTATAAGCACCAGCCCATCACTACCTCATTTCTGAGCCCTCCTGCTAACATTCAATGGCTGTGCTTTGGTTCTGGTATATTAGAGTGTCCATTGGCAAGGAACTCAACTTCTATTCAGACATAATAAATCACCGGTCTCATACTAGCACATAATTCACAGTTTCTCCCGCCTCCACCCATTCCCTTCTTTGACAGTTCATCTCCTGTCAAGTGAAGGGAAAGGATATTAATGTTCTTTATTTGGCAACTTTAAGTCAAATCAGCACTCTTCATACCGTCTTTAACTCTTTATTTTGCAAATATGCACTGTAACTCTGAGCTAAGACATGTTTATGTATATTAATGAATGTGCATTTTTTCTCTGTTTATCATGTTAATAGAAGCACTGCCCACTAGAAATCTCAAATGCATTATAATTTCAAGTTTGTAGACCAGGGTTTAGTACATAAAATGACCGCTTGATAAGACTTCTCATTTCAAAAACTGAACACAGTCAAATACAACTACACCAGGAACAGACTTATTTACCATTCTATGTTCTGTTCTTACTAATTCAATTTAATTCAAACCATGCTAACTCAGGTCATCCCCAATCAGGCTTCTGTGAGCCTGAAGTGGGTCCGTATGACACAATTTCTCACTAGGGTAGCTGCAGCCCGTGCTTGGTTCTGGTATCTTACTTTTTTCAACCCGATGTCATTAAATGCAGGGTAGGACTTTAGATGGCTGATGTTAGTATATCCTTCAGAAACAAGGAATGGGGTAACAGAAGGGCGTGGGAGAAAAGACGATGTCTGAGAAATAGTACATGCCAGGCTAACTAGGCAGAAGAAGAGGAATTCCCCAGTACAGTTACATATCTATCCATCCATTTCCATTCCAACACATCAAGCACCATTCTAGGCACCAGGATTTAAAATATTGAGCTACATAGAGCCCTTACTCTTTGTAGCTTGCAGTAGGTAAAAAGTACAACAATAAATAAATAAGCTCCAGTATATAGATCAGAATGGAAGGTGCTATAGAGAAAAGCTAAACAGGGTAATGAGAAAAGGCACATTTAAAAACAAAATTAGCCAACTGAGTGCATAAATGTTTGTGCTGTGCTTTTTAGAAGGACGTTAGTGTTTCTTCAGGTTATGACGGACTTTGCTTAAAGTCCTCAAAGTGGCAGAAGAGCAGTCCATTCTGAAACCCTGAAACAAATGCATTGTAATCTGCTCTGTTGAGATGATCTTCCAGTAATAGGGGACTGGAGCTTTCAAACCTAAAGGAGAAGCGGTATTACTACTCAGAAATGGTCAGCCCCTTTTCTGCCTCGGGAGAGGGAGCATCACCTTTGCAGATAGGGGTAGCCACTAGACTAGAGATGGACGTTGAAATTTGCTTTTGTGAAGATGGCAACTGTGAACACGGATTCCCTCTCAAGTCCCATGCATTCCTCTTACACTTAGCAACTTAATGGAGACATTTGTAAGCAAGTTACACAGCTCTTTGAGGGTTAATCTACTGAGATTAAGAAAGTTGAAAGTTACAAGTTCAACTATTTAGGAGGTTATTAGAATGGCTCCGTTTGGAGATGGAAGTAGGTTAGGCCAAAATTAAAGCACCAGAAGCAAGATTCCAGATTTATATATTGAAAGCAGAGCCAAACAGTTTTGCCAATCCCTATTTTTTTAAAGGTATTTAGAAATCCAAAAACACTTTTTAAAAAACATTCATCCTTGGTTAAAATTGGTTAACAGACGACAAATATGATTCATTCAAATTTACATAATCTGTTTGGGTTGATGTAACACAATTTTGATAAGTGTTCTCAGAGAGTGCAGTGGTGAGTATCTGACATTTATATCCTGCTTCCCTTCTTTAGTACAACACTTCTTTTGAAAATATATGCAATTCTAGTTAATGTAATGTTCTATTTCCAACGAGAAGAAGATATATCCCTTTTAAGAGCTCATTGCACTGTGCCATACTATAAGTTATTGGATACCTGCTGCCAAGAGAGAATATGACAGCCTTCACTACTTTTGTTATAATAAATGAGTTGAAGTTGTGACTCAAACTAAATATCATAAAGCTGTTTACTCAATAAGTATGTGCAATGGAAAGAAATGTTGGATAAGAACTTGTGCTAGGCATTTTATGCCATGGTTAAATATTTTTAAAAAGTATTGATACTGACAAGGTCGATGTCTACTATTTAAAATAAACCATTTTACAAAATTTCTAAGAACAAACTGTATAGGGACTTTTTATGAAGCCATAGAATGTTAATAGTTAAATTATTTAATAGAGCATCCTTCAGCCTAACAAATTTGTTGAATACTTCTTTCTCTGTTCTACTCTCTTTAGGCACAGAATTTAAAAATTAATAAGTTTGTGAATGATTCCAATGTAGTCCTAAGTTAATGCAGACCAGGAAGGTGAACATACCTTGGTATTTCCTGGCCATTTGTAAAGGGGAAAGGAACAGTATTGTTTTGATCTAGGCCTTTCATTTTCCTGTGATTAATTTTGCTATTGGGTCTCAACTGTGGTTTAAAAAAAGCCAAGGTTTTGGGGTGGAGTTCTATAAACTGTATCTATTCTTTCCCAGATCTTCATTTTGTAATTACCGACAAAACAATGTCCAACTACATATATAATTTTACTGTCTTCTGGTATCTTTCCACTGAGAACAAAGTGCCTTGGGATAGTAGAGAAAATTATTTTATCAATTGATATTGAAAAATAATTATAAAAACTACTTTAGTCTGAAAAAAATCAGGTTACTCAAGGAGAGACCTTTTGCTAAAGTGTTCTCATTTGATTCAATCAGTTTTGATTTTATTTAAAAATATTAGAGTTAACATTCTACTTTTTTATATATTCAAGTTCAAAATGTCAAATATACATAAAATAAAATAAAATTATATGCATTACAGAATTTTTTATTATATTAACCTTAGGGTAAAAAAAAATTGTTTCTGAAAGAGCCCTATATTCACCAAGACAAGATCAAAGTATGAATATTCCCTTTTCTTAAGCTTTACAGTGACTATCCTCATCTACTGGGCTTTGGTTGTCAAACGTAAAAAAATATGGTAATTTGCAATTAAACTCCTTGATCACCCCAACATTCTCTGAGTTCAAGTCATTGCTGTTTCCATACCCTGCTCTCTTGCCTTAGCACGCCTATTGCCACTGTCCTATTCAGGCTCTGGCTTCCTACATGAGTAACACAATGGCCTCTCAAGTCTATGAGGCTCTTATTTCTACTCCAGATCCATGCCAACCAGGCTCTACACGACTTCCATGACAACCATTTACAAGTTCAAGCCTGATTCTTAGCATTTCCCTCTACATGCCTTAAAGATTTATTTATTTATTACAATTTATTTACTTTGTATCCCAGCTGTAGCCCCTCCCTCGTCCTCTCTCAATCCCACCCTTGCTCTCTCTTCTCCCATGCCCCTCCCCCAGTCCAGTGATAGGGGAGGTCCTCTTCCCCTTCCATTTGACCCTAGCCTATCAGGTCTCGTCAGGACTGGCTGCAATGTCCTCCTCTGTGGCCTAGCAAGCCTATTCCCTCATCAGGGGGAGGTAGTCAAAGAGCCAGCCACTGACTTCATGTCAGGGACAGCCCCTGTTCCCCTTATTAGGAAACCCACTTGGAGACTGAGCTGCCATGGGCTACATCTGTGTAGAGGTTCTAGATTATCTCCGTGCATGGTCCTTAGTTGGAGTATCAGTCTCAGAAAAGACCCCTGGGCTCAGATTTTTTGATTCTGTTGCTTTCCTTGAGGAGCTCCAGTCTCCTCCAGGTCTTTCTATCTCTCCCTTCTTCCATTAGATTCCCTGCACTCTGCCCAAAGTTTGGCTATGAGTCTCAGCATCTGCTTTAATACCCTGCTGGGTGGATCAGTGGTAGATTTCTCGCGTGCCTTAAATGATTTTTAACATACTTTTTTCTTTCCAGAAGACATCCTGGGTGTCATGATCCAACCAAGATGCTCTTATGCCCAATCCTCAACACTAGAACCTGTCTGTTATAGTGTTTATCAAGATGTGCTATGATGATTGACACACTGCTACTCCTTGGGTGAGAGTAGGGCAATTGATCTGAGATACCTGCTAACTCATATATTGTTTTGTTCCATTAAGTGGACCAGCACATGCTTGCTGAACACCAGAGACACTGAATGGACAGTTATCTCTAACACTGACTGCTGCAAGGCTTTATTGGTTGACTAAGATATCTATGAGTCTCTCTAAATAAATTTTCCTTTCCATATACACTCATAAATCTCTAGTAAATTTTTTCCACAAGTGATACAAGAAGATATTGTTATATAAACACTAAATTTCTGGCATATATTTTAATATTCACATTTAAAATTGTCACTTAAAGTAAAACATTGCTTTTTTTCTTAAGTTATTTCACTTAACAAAGACACCAGACTGGCTAGACTGGTGAGCTCGTCTACTATAAGTACATACATGCCAACAAAAATGTTGCTGTTTTAACCAAAAAACTATGAATGTTGAGTTATTAGCAATTTCTCCCCTACCACATCCTAGTTATTCCACGTGGATTCTAAATTTGGGGTCTAAATAAAAAAAAAAGTATGCAAGTCTCACACAGCATAATTTAGAGCAGGAAGTTACCTTGGTAACCTTATATAAGTTGGCAGACTGTAAGAGGAACTATAGCCTTAGGTTCTTATAAGAAGTAGGAAGTCTACTTTACGACCTTAAATTTTTAGTGGCTAACTCCTTCCTATTGCACTATGGCATTACATTTTCAGGTCTTTTTTTTTTTTTTTTTTTTTTTTCATTTAAGCAAACTGTAGTTTGAAGATGATTTTGCTAAACCCCATCTCATTTTCTTCAAAACTTTACTAATATTTTACATTTTGCTAACAATACCAATAATTTTTATCTTTTTTCTCCTTAGCAAACTAGCTCAATCCACAAAGCACCCAACTTCCCTCACCAAACTACAGTAAGGCCAGAGGACTTTTAAATAATCCCTGACCTAGTAATGTTCCAGAAATAATCAGTAAATCAACAGCAGGAATTTTTATTATAAACTTATTAATCATATAAGCTTATTGAACAAAAAAGAACTTTGAAAACAAAGTGCTATTTATATGATATTCTACCACTGTTAGTATTTATAAAAAAACAAGCCTAAGTACAATCTTTTATGGGTAGCTTTTTATTAATTCACTTTATATAATGAAAAAAATGGAAAAGACAAAAAAACAATAAAAAAATAGAAAGATTCTAATTATTGTTTGTTTTTTTGTTTTTTGTTTTTGGTTTTTTTGCAGATTTTAGGAAGGAATTTTCTTCTGACATAGTTTCTGAAACTTCGATGCTTGTTCACAAGGATACCTACCTAGTATGTTTTAAGAACTTTCAGGTCTGTTTTTTTAATATTGTGATTCTCAGAAATGAATACTGTAATTATATATGATTTAAAGAGAAAAATGCAAGCTCAGGCACATTTTACCATTAACAACAGGAACTCATAGCACAAGTTAATGGCAGCACATGCCCCTTAGTGGTTAATATACCATTTACAAAAGCTTTTTGTTAACTGTAGCAATATGCTGGGATTTTAGGGCCATCTGGAAGTAATTTTACTCCAAGTCTCAGGAGGAGGCAAGAGTTGTTAGCACAGAATATTTCAAATATTTAGATAACTTTAGATAAAGACAATATTATATGATTTAGAAGCTCACTTTCACACAAGCTTGCAAGCTCTCCAGTTTCCAGAGGCATCCTCAAAAGAGATCAGTTAAAAAAACAAAACAAAACAAACAAACAAAAAAACAACAACAAAGCAGTAACAAACAACAACAACTCACAAGGACCTGAGGGGACCACTTGACTTGGCAGGTACTCTTCTTGTTATGGTAAATGGTCTTAACACACCATGGGATGGGTATAATGACATAATAAAATGAGAGAAGGTAGAAAAATCAAAAGGAATGAAAAAAGGAAAAATAAAAGAAAATAAAAAAGTATACTTTTCAAGATCTAAGAAATCATAATAGCACCATTCAGGGTACAAGTCTGCATTTAATCTTGCTCACTGCAAGTACAGGAGTGAAGGGCTCAGATGGGGAGGAAAGGCAGCCTTCAGGAATAAAATCAGCCAGATACTCTGAGTGTGGAACAGGGTGTAATCCGAGCTGTTGAGAGATTTCAGAAGACTTGGGGCCCTCAGACCACAGTAGCTAGCGATGGTTTTATTCTGAGTGTGAGGAAGTGCTAGGTGGCGATGGGAGGGAGAGCCACTGACCACGTGTGGATTTTAAGAGCCTGTCTGCATCTTTATGCATAATGTTTTATGGAGGGAGGGAGAAACTGCTGACTGCTGTGTTGGAACTGTGCGCTTTATACTAGAGGGAAGTAGATCTGTGTAGACAGTTAGCAGACAGATGCAGCCTACACTGTGGAATCAGAGTTTCTGGTGATGCTGTTGCTCCAATACTAAAAAAATAAAAAATAAGAAGGGATGCACGAGAGAAGCTTTGGGGTGAAGTAGACCAGTAATCCTATCATGGAAAGTCTCTGTATGAATCCTGTTCTAGCTGAACTGGTCAAATACATATGAGATTTTTGGGGGGAGGGGGGACTTCAGGGCTGGTGTTGTGAGATTTTGGTGTCACCATCAGGTAGATGAAAGTTCAACTCATTGGACTAAATGATATCATCTCAAAAGTTAATCAGAACACCCTACATAACCCAAACTCACACAAAAATGCATGAGACCAGGTGAAGGGGTGGAGTCCATAGTCCTACTTGAGGAGGAGAAAGAGCCAGAGAAGGGAACTGAGAAAAATAGCTTTGAGAGACAAAAGGGAACCAGGGCAGGTACCATGGCCATCAAGCAAAGTACTGCAAGATCATGGAAGTACCTGACTGCATAGGTCAGCTCCAAACGTAAACAGTTATCACAAGTCTGTAGAAAATTGCTGAAAGGAAAATAAGACATTAAAGTTTGTGAGGGCCTCTGAAAGCCTCTGCCCTTCAGACTATCAAAGCAGATGCTGAGCCTGATGGGCAACTGTTGGGCAGGTGAACGGAATTTTAGGTAAGAACTGGGTAATAGTAAGAGCTGGAGAGGACAGGGTCTCCACAAGGAGAGCAACAGAACAAGAAAATTTGAACACAGGGAACTTCCCAGAGACTCATACTCCAACCAAGGACTATTCATGGAGATAACCCAGAACCCCTGCACAGATGTAGCCCAGGGCAGTTCAGAGTCCAATTGGGTTACATAGTAATGTGAAGAGGGACTGCCTCTGACATAATCTGATTGGCCTGCTCTTTGATCACCTCCCTCTGGGGGGGAGCAGCCTTACCAGGCCATAGTAGAGGACAATGCAGCCACTTTTGATGTGAACTGACAGACTAAGATCAGAAAGGAGAGGAGAACCTCCCCTATTAGTGGACTTGGGGAGTGGCATGCAAGCAGAGGGAGAAGGGAGGGTGGGACTGGGAGGGGAGGAGGGAGGGGCTTATGGGGGGATGCAGAATGAATAAAGTGTAATTGATGAAAAATTTAAAAAAAAATTTCTCAACGTCTCACCTTAAGCTCTGATCCCACTATAAAATTTTAAATTAATATATGAAGCGCTCCTCCTTTAATTTATTCTAATCTTCATAAAGCAATTAACATCTTGGTTCTGACTCGGGTTCTGCATATCTATTATCTGTCAGATAAGGCATAACTAAAATCAACTGCATTTTGGGGGGCAAATTTCAAGCTTCAATAATGTCCTGGAACATTAGCATGAACACAAATTCAGATGTTAAAGACAAAAAGTGTTGCTCCCTGGTTATCTAAATCTTCTGCCTAAGGAGAAATTTTACTTTGGCATATATCTATGCATTCAGCCATGTTGATTAAGAGAACATCTGAAGATAACCCACTTTCTCTGAAGTTCTTAGTTTTTGCCAAAGAAGAAAAGTTCTTTAAAATCTAAGATATAATACAAATATAAAATGTTTCCAGTTGAACATCTCTTGAATGATATACCCATCCAATCTAATTTCACTGGTTAGGTCAACAAGAGAAAATAAGTTGTTTTTTTGTTTATTTGTTTGTTTTAATTTTTTATGGTATCTGTTTTTCTGCTAGATAAAAGGATCATTTGATGGGAGATAGATTTTTTTTCATTTGGAAATACCTACTATGTAGAACATGTAGGAACCTAAAACATCACTGGTTGAGTGCACAGGTAAATTAAAAGTTTCAGGACAAAGTAAACAAAACTCATGCCATAATTCAAAACCTTAAAAATAGAACATTTTCAAGGCCTAGGAGACAGTTCAGTCAGCAAAGTATTGTATTACAAATAGGATGGCCTGCATTAAGTCCCCAGAAGTTGTCTTACAAACAAGATGTGGTGGTGGGAGGACCTTGTAATCCAATGCTGGAAAGGCAGATAAAGGCATATCCCCAAGGGCCCAGCCTCTCCTGCTGGGTGAGCTTCAGATCACTAAGACAGGTTTTCAAAATGGTGGATGGCCCTCTGAGTGGGGAGGGAAAAAATGGTGGGGATCAGATGTGGGGAGAACAGGGAAGAGGGGGGTGAGAGGACTAGGAACAAGAAGGGAAACTGAGGGGTGAACATCTCTTGTCAAGTTGCAGGCTCCTGGGAGGACATGGGTGTGATTTTAGCAGAGACTCCTAACTGGGGGTGGAGGTAGGGAGGGGACATGAAGACTGAAGTGACTACCTCCTAGCCAGATAGGCCTAATGGAAGGAGGGGAACAATATCCCACCCACAAAACCTATGATCCAAAAATTACCTTGCCTACAAGAAGTGCAGGGATAAGGAGGGAACAAAGATTGAGCGAAAGTCCAACCAATAATTGGCCCAACCCGAGAACCACTCCACAGCAGAGAACCAGCCCCTAACTATGATACTCAACCTTGCTTGCAGACAGGAGCCAACCTGACTGTAATTTGGGAAGCTTCAGCTAGCAGCAGAACAGGACAGATGCTGGGATTTGCAGTCAAGCATGGGGCAGAGCTGCAGGGATCCTGTGGAAGTGTTGGGGGAAAGATGGAAGGACCTGGAGGGGACAGGAACCCACAAAGAGACCAACAGAGACAACTAACCCAGGCCCACGGGAGCTTTCAGAGACTGAGACATCAACTAAGGAGCAGGCATGGTATGGAATTAGGCCCCCTGCACATATGTAGCTGATGGACTGCTTGGTCTTCACATGCGCCACCTGGCAAGTGGGGAAAGGGGAGCTGTTTTAAACATGGACGCTATTTCCTGCTTTTGGATCACTTCCCCCTGGCAGCACTACCTTGCCAGGCCTCAGGGGATGAAGATATCTTCAGTCCTGATGTGACTTGATGTGCTGGGGAGGCTGATACAGGGGGAGGGGGCCTTCCTGTGGGGGAAAAGATAAGGGAAGGAGTGGGGAAGAGGAGTGACTGAGAGGAGGGAGGGGGCACCCTTGAGATAGAAAATAAATGAAAAAAAAAGAAAAGAAAAATAAATTTTAAAAAATAGTGGATGGCATCTGAACACATGTAAGCATATACACATAAACCACACAGAGAGAGAGAGAAAGAGAGAGAAGACAGAGACAGAGTCAGAGAGAAAAATATACACACACATGCACACTGGTAAGCACAAAGGTACAAGTACAATATACAAGACATACAATATTTTCCAGTGACTAGCTATGAAACTAGATTCATGTCAAGCATTTATAGGCATCTGGGATGAAAATGAATGTAGTAGATTATTTAATTGGCTAATAGCCCAAAAATCAGACAAAAAAAATTGGCAAAACCCTAGTACAGTTCTGAAATGCTATTTTTTAAGATGTTTACAGGACAATATTTTGTGGAAATAGTTATAACCACACATTGATAGCAAAAAAGCAGAATTTAGGATAAGTAACACTAGATGTTCCATACAGAGGCAAAATGTAGATAATGATCATTTTCAATCCCTGTGAATAGAACAATTGCTTATCAATAGATAATCCAACAAAGCTTCTAGGTCTTCTGGGACAAATTCATTCCACCTCCCCTGTGAAGCTGCCACAAAGCAGACCCAGCGAACGGGAACCAAGAGCATGGACTGAACTTCATATTAATTCACTTGAAGTGAACTCATTTAAGCTTAGACATGACAGTCACTATGGATAATGCTTCCAGAGTTTGGAAACCATGGATCTGAAGTTTATCTGCCAATTATAAAGCACTGAAATGAGCTCTGCTGCAAATAGGAATTTTATTAGTGCATTTTCTAAGGCATCTATGTGATTCACTCTCAAACTGAAATAGCTACAGAAATACCAATATGTTCAAGCACTATAATGATATCATCACTGGCATTGTTCATTAACATTTAGGGGGCAAAGTAAATTTGGCTCAGAGCCAGTAAATGAAATAAGTTAAAGAACTGAACTTTAGTATGTTAGTTATATATTTATTTGTTCCACATATTTTATATAGTACATAAGAAAGTGTTAGTTATCCACAGGAAAAATTAGACATGGTACAAAAGTATCTAATCAAATAATAATTACTTAATTATTAATAATCATGCGAAATTTATCAGAAAGGCTTGAGTATGCATGTGTAAAAGGGCCTATTCATGAAGCTGGATAAAGTAGTGCAGGCCTGTAATCCCAGCACTCAGGGAGGCAGAGGCAGGTAGATCTCTGTACGTTCAAGGCCAGCCTGATCTATAAGGAAAGACCAGGATAGCCAGGGCTTCACAGAGAAACCCTGACTCAAGAAAAAAAAAAAAAAAAAAAAAAAAAAAAGCCTATTCATGAAAAAAAAAAGCCTATTCATGACAAAAGAAAGCAGCAATGCAGACGACAGGGAGGAATCACTGTATAATATTTACGGAAACATTGCAGCACTGAGAATTGTACCACTGATTTTCACAAATACATGTTAATGAATTATTAGATAATTAAAAAACATACACAGAAATAGCTCTCTAATATAATAGTTTTATGTTCTAACGAAGCAATAGATACTCTGAGGCAGGAATGAATAATTCCAGGATTAGCTGTGCCATCCCAATGATTTCGCTTATGCTGAGTAGGTAAGGCTCTCTTCCTTCAGCAACTCTTTATATCTTATTTCTAGCATGTTTCTTTTACCATTTGTTATCAGCTTTACAAAAAAAAAGTTACAATAACTGTTTTGTAGCATGTTCTTGTATAAATTTTAAAAATATCATTTCCGATTTCTGTCAAAATTTACCCAGAATTAATTTATTAGAAGCCATTTAATTACTGGGCTCTTCTTTGCCCCCATTAGAGAGCTGAGTTATTATCTTCCATTTTGTTGTAATGATAACATTCTGACAATACATGTCAGGTAGCTTAAAGGTTTGTCTTGGTTACATTATGTGTTTATACATGTGTGCATGTTTAAGAGTTAAAAAATAATATTTAATAATTAAGCCACATAATTATTAAAGAATTTCAACTTCACTTTCTAAGGAGATTAAGCTACTGCTAGAAAGTTCTGGGGAGGCGTTGACTTTTGTTCTAAACTAAATACACTGCCTAATGAGATCAACAGTGTAAATTCTTATGGATTCTCTGTTTAGTTTAGCAGAACAAACTTCTTACTTTAAAACTTCTTTCCCCCCTTCTTCCCTAAGTGTCAATCTATTTACAATGTAGAAATCATGGTTAGAACACTTACCCAAGTTATGTATTAAAACTGGACTTTTAAACTGGGCATGGTGGCACACGCCTTTATGCCAGACCTCAGTGAGGCAGAGGCAGGCAAACAACTGTGAATTCATGACCAGACTGGTCTACAAAGAGAGTCCAGGATGGCCAAGGTTACACGAGAAACTGGGTCTCAAAAAGCCAAAAAACCCCAAACCAAACAACTTTTAAACACCATGATTTTCTTTTTTTTTATTAAATTTTTATTTTTTTAATTAACAGTTTATTTACTTTGTATCCCAGCTGTAGCCCCTCCCCCATATTCTCCCAACTCCACTCTCTCCCTCATCTCCTCCTTGCCCCTCCCAAAGTCTACTGATAGGGGAGTTCCTCCCTCCCCCCTTCCATCTGACCCTAGCTTATCAGGTCTCTTCAGGAATGGCTATACAGAGGACTGGCTCCTCTGTGGCCTACAAAGGCTGCTCCTCCCTTGGGGATGGGGGAGGTAAAAAAGCCAGCCATTGAGTTCATGTCCCACTTAGGCACTGAGCTGCCATGGGCTACGTCTGTGCAGGGGGTTTAGGTAAGCTTCATGTATGGTCCTTGGAGAGTCAGTCTCAGAAAAGACCCCTGTGCCCAGATATATTTGTTTCTTGTGGAGCTCCTGTACTCTCCAGGTCTACTAACTCCCTCTTCTTTCATATGATTCGCTGCACTCTGCTCAAGGTTTGGTTATGAGTCTCAGCATCTGCTTTGATACACTGCTAGGTAGTCTTTCAGAGGCCCTCTGTTGTAGGCCCCTGTCCTGTTTCTTGTTTTCTCCTACTTCCAATGTCCATCCCATTTGTCTTTCTAAGTGAGGATTGATCAACTTACCCAGGGACCTCCTTCTTGCTTAGCTTCTTTAGGTGTACAGATTTTAGTATGACTTACCTATCTTATAGGTCTAGTATCCACTTATCAGTGAGTATATACCATGTGTGTCTTTCTGCTTCTGGGATACCTCACTCAGGATGATCTTTTCTAGATACCACCATTTGCCTGCAAATTTCATGATTTCCTTATTTTTAATTGCTGAGTAGTATTCCATTGTGTAAATGTACCACAATTTCTGTATCCATTCCTCCATTGAGGGACATCTGGGTTGTTTCCAGGTTCTGGCACTATTATGAATAAAGCTGTTATGAACATGGCTGAGCAAATGTCCCTGTTGTATACTTGAGCATATTTTGGATATATGCCTAGGAGTGCTATAGCTGGATCTTGAGGAAGTGCTATTCCTAATTGTCTGAGAATGCACCAGATTGATTTCCAAAGTGGTTGTACAAGTTTACATTCCCACCAGCAATGGGGGAGGGTTCCTCTTTCTCCACAACCTCTCTAGTATGTGTTGTCACTTGAGTTTTTGATCTTGGCCATTCTGATGGGTATAAGGTGAAATCTCAGGGATGTTTTGATTTGCATTTCTCTGATGGCTAAGGATGTTGAGCATTTCTTTAAGTGTTTCTCTGCCATTCTATATTCCTCTACAGAGAATTCTCAGTTTAGCTCTGTACCCCATTTTTTTAATTAGATTACTTGATTTTTTGCTTTTTAATTTCTTTAGTTTTTTATGTATTCTGGATATCATCCCTCTGTCAGATATAGGGTGGGAAACAACATGATTTTCAAACTAAGGTTTTATTGTACACATTATCTTTTGAACAGAATTTTCTAAATATTTTCTCAACAAAATACTACTTATTCAGGGGATTGAAATACTTCAGTGAGTATTATTAAAATTCAGCAACTAAGGAAAAGAGACAATAGTGCATATAGTAAATATATAAAATAAAAACACTGTGAATCCCAATGAATCTTTCCTTTTAACTTTTAAATTCTAGTGAGGCACTCATTTCCAGCTCTACACTACAAAGCAGGCATTATGGAGGCCTGAAAGGCATCCACCAACAGGAATTTTAAAATGTTGCTTTGTTAAAAGCTGCTAGCTGACTCCTGCTTGCTTCAGAAAGCTTTGCAAGTAATGACTGCTTTGTTAGGTCAAAGTTAAAGATGGCTGGTTGATCAACGATATTACAACCTACAGGCTAAGTATGTTATTAATAAACAATCTGCAGGCCAATGATAGATAGGAAATCTCCAGACCAGTTCTAGTTAATATTAGATTTCAATTACAATGCCATTTTTTTTTAGTTTTAAAAAATGGAATCTGCCAAAAATGCCAAATATATAGTACATTTCATGATTAAATCAAGACCCTGATATCAAAATGCAATAAGGAGATATTAAAACTGTAGGAGTTAGTTATCTTGACTCACTGCACTGAGCTTTAAAATGCTTGCTGGATTGAAAGGGGTAATAAAGAAAATCACTCTGAGGATCAAAAAGTAAAAAGGGAATGTAGCTGAATATAGCTTAGCCTATTGCAAAACTTGAAGGGTGGTGCTATTTGGCAGATGGAGGTGTGACTCAAATGACTCTTACCTTCTCTAATGTTTTGAAGAGCATTTATGTTTTTGGCAGTGTCAAAGAGTGTCTGTATGTTCTGATATTCAAAAAGCATGGCAACAGCAACAGCTTCTGACTTGCTCAATGATTTCGGGATCTTTAGAAAGAATTACCGATGATATAATCTCCCCAATAAATAGGAAGGAATTCATTTTTTAGTATTGCAAACCTAGTCAATAACCCATGGCTGGTGAGATCCCTCTAGAGGAGAATCTATTATTGCCATTTTTCTAAACTGGAATGACTTCTAACTATATTCTCAGTATTTATTTGTATACAGAGTAGTATAGCTCTCATCCCTCCTCAAAGAACTGCTTTATGCACTGGAGAGATACTATTACAGAAATTTGCCATGGAGCAAAATACAAAGAAAAAAATGACGTGGGGTGTCCAATCCCCAAATGACATATCTACAACACAAATCCCACCCTCAAGATTCAGGGAGCAGCAGAAAAAGGGAAGGACTGTGAGAGCCAAAGGACCAAGACATCTTTTGTGATATTTTGTCTTCTACAGATGACAAAATATCATCTGTACCAACAAAACTTTAAAAACATGGTAGCCTAAACAAGTCTGTCATAAGAACATGGATAACGAAAATCCCACAAGATCCTACGTCTGGATGAAGAGCTACAGGAAATCAGAGACTCTGTCTTCTCCAGGGATAAATTCCCAGGTAAGTCATCCAAACCCGAGTGGCCAGCCCTAAACACATATACCTAAGTAACAATGAATGGAATAAGAAGTCTGTATGTATGTGTGCATGCACATTGATTTTTATGTGTGTATATATAAACACGATGATAACTGAAGAAGTTATGAGTTTGAGTGGGAATAGGGGATGACATAGGAGGAGTTGGAGCGGTGAGAGCAAGAAGCAGAAATAATGTATATATACTATTCATTATAAAAATTATAAGTTATTTTTAATTGGCAAAGGTTTTGGGGAATTTGAAATCAAACCAAGAAGGTTCCCAATTGCACAGGAAACTGGGTGTGTTTTTGTTGTTGTTGTTATTCTCATCTTTTACCCTTATGTAGAATCAGCAGATATCTGCTGTCACTAGGAAATATGCTCTTAAAATGCACCTCAAAGTTATGTCTGCATCCAAAGACCATTATACAGTAAGTAGAATTTTAAAGGCTGGAAAAGTTAAATTAATATGAGGAAAAGCAATTCTGCTGTATGAAGAGAGGTGTCTCCTGCCAGTAAGAGGCCATGCTAAAATTAAAGCTTCTTTTAAATCTAATCAAAAGGAAAAATTCTTTTATAATGTATTCATAGGCTCTCAAAGTTCAGGCCTCACACAAGTGCTTTGAAAGCCACTGCTTACTGTGAAAATCTTCATTAGCGTTACTCATTACTACTTTCCCCCAAATTTATGTGGATTAAGTTAGATGGAGAAAATCTGATTCTATGATAAACTGGTCTATTTTATATTAATATTTATAGTTACCTCATACAGAGACCATTTCAAAACGGGCTTTATATATGATACTTTTCCAAATGCAGCCAAAGTAATAGTTATATGCAATTGTACATGTAAATCATGCAGGCATTTCTAATTATTTTTAATGGAAAACAGCTAGTCATTAAGCTGGAAAGAGTGTACATATTTTTCCCTAGTGTCTCATATTTGTTCGCAGTTTCCTTATTTCTGATGAACATTATTTTTTTCTTTCTACATAATATTCACGCTCTTAACCTGAGTCCAATGAAGACTACCATAGATCTTTTGGAAGAGCCTTGCAACCATAAGCTGTTCTTCTTATTTCTCCCTGGGAAAACTCTCAATGATAGAGTGTTCTTCTAGCTATCTATAACTTTATCAGTTTTCAGACAGATGAATTAGACCCAATAGAGAGGTCAGGTCCTGCTGGTCTGTAATGGCTCCCCTGGAATTGAGCAAACCGGTGCCTTTAGAGACAAAAGGAAGCTTTTGTCAATTTCAAAACCAAATTGGGCACTATTAGGCATTGATGTCATTCCTTAAGAACAGGATGAAGTTATTTGCAATGAAGACACACACACAGACACACACACACATTTTCCACATTTTCCTGACATCATAAAGGTCATATTAATCCCACATATAAGATCTCTTTAGGTATCCAAAACAATCTGAGTATATGAGACATAGGTTAAAATCCAGAATTTGACAGGCACATCATGTCTCCTCAGTGAAACAATAAATGTGCTGTCAATTTTCCTTCCAATTATCCACTCTCAGAGTAAAAACTACCTGCTGTCAGTTTTGGTCAGAGAAGCTTCTTTTTGCCATTGTCAGTGGTGATGTAGAGATTCATAACTGCTCAAAGCACAGAGAACAAATGATTGTTCAACTCAGGCTGTAATGAGCTAGTATTTCACCTTCTCCAAGGTTCAGGGAACATCCTGGAAGAGGGTGTGAGAAGAATCTAGGAGCCATCTGGAGAAGAGACTTTACAGATGTGGAACACTGATATCTGGGTATGATATGACTCGAACTCAAAGCAGTACTGATCACCCATAGGAGATCTCTGTGAGCTTAGACTTGTTAACTCTCTGCATAGGAAGAAGGAAGGGCTTGTAGTCCCCTGCCCTTCCTTGAGGACATGTATTCAGGTCATGGTTGCTAGAGAAGAGAAATATTTTGTATAGTTGTGTAGCCAGTGGTAAGCTCACATTTTACAGGAGCAAACTCAACCATGCTTTTATAAAGAATCCTAGTGAAACTGATTGAGTCATATGAAAGAAGAAAAGACATGAAAGTAGAAGGGTGTATTCCAGAAGGGGAAGGGGGTTAGCTAGAATTAGGAGAGCACAAGAAAGAGTAACAGGCTGAATATGATTAAAATCCATTGTGTGCATGTAGGAAAATGTCACATTATTTATATATAAAGAATATATGCCAATAAAAATGTTCTTTAGTCAAGGCTGTAGGCAGAAAGCTACAGCTCCAATAATTTAACTAGCTTTCCAAGATTAAATGCCTATTCAATAGCATATCCTGGTTTTAAAATTCCTTTTTCTTCCTCCAGAACCCATATTATTTTAGTGGACAACTCTCACATTCTTATCTTAATACCCTTTGTGTTAATCTATGTCAGTCAGTAGAATCAGATTTCAAATAAAATATTCATATAGAAAAATTAGAAAGAGTTCAAGGACATAAACTAATATAAATAGCAATATTTTCAAGTTAACACAATTGTATTTTTCAAGGAACTTTACAGACATTATCCTATTTAGACTACACACAGAAGCAATTCATTTAAGTACTAGTTAGATAATAATATTTAATGACAAAGCTTCTATAATGTAAAATTCAAAATCTGAAAACCAAAAGATCACACTGGAGAGATACAGCATTAGCCACAATAGTCATAAGCTCTTTCTCATATGGTCTCACTCATCACTTAGCACAAATCCCAAAGGCATGCTGTGTACCACCAACGTAACGCTCACATGATCTTCAAAGGAGACAGTTACTAGGATGTAGAAGTTAGAATTTAAACACATGGGGAACAACAAATTTTTTTTAAACTAGCTAATACCACAAAGTGGTCAATAATAGGTAAATGTTGGGGTCTATCAATAAAAAATTAAAAGTATTGAGCACATATTTGAAACATAGACAACTTGTAAGCCATTTAAGAACAATTAATTTATTCTGTGGCTTCTTTATAACCTATATAAAAAGGCTCTGCTCACTCAATGAGCCTACATCTAGGTTTCATGGAAAGGAAAGGCCTGTTATCGTATCTGTACTGGAGATGAATGAGTAAGGAAGACATGGGCATGCTTGTATGGAAATCAGCAATACTTCTCCAGGAGGGTAGAGGAATGTAAGACTTAAAGTAAAAGTGTTAAGACTTGGCTGGAAAAGGTGTACAAAGAAAACCACTAAGAAAATTCTCTATCTTCTCACTTATTATTCAACCATTTGTTCACAACAGAAGCTTATTACCAATCATTACAATTTATTAAATTTAAAATGTCAAGAAGAGAAAAAGGAACACAAAATAACTTTCATTTTTTTAACTCTTTTAGTGCATTTTATTGTGACCAATTTTATACAGTTCTAGGTGAGCATTGTCACAGAATTCAAAGCATCCTTTGATGAGTGCTTTAAAAGCCACTGATACTCCAGTCAGTACACAGAGGCTACCTCCTGTGGTAAGCTGAAGGTCACCTGCTTCCAACTCTGAATTTAGGCTTTACACTTAAAGTCACTTCAGGTTTCTCTGCACTGATCAGTGTTTTTATTCATGAAGCCTGGCAAATAGCAAATATTTTAATGTGTCTCAATCATTCAAAACTATTACATATGACGTACCTACTTGAAACATAGTGACGATTAAAAACAGCTACTATTCATAGATCCCACCATGTTGAAGAATTAGACCGTGAGAGTTCACATTATTATTCTTTGTGAATTATATCATTTTCGACCACAATTGCATCTATCATTCACCATGATCCTTGCTTTCTTATTTTCTATGTGGTTCTCCTTAGTTTTTTTTTTTTTTTTTTTTTTTTTTTTTTTTTTTTTTTTTTTTTGTCATTTTGTCACAAACAGAGTCACCTGTGAAGAGGAACCCCCAATTCAGGAACTACCTTTATCAGACAGGTCCACAGACGTGTGTGTGGAGGGGTTCTTTAGTGACAGATGTTGGCGGGCTTGGACCATTGTCAGCCTTGCAACAACTTGACATATGGTTCCCGATTATGTAAGCAAACAAGCCAGCCATGAAGATCAAGCCAGTGGGCAGCCTTTTCCATGGTTCCTGCCTCTCTTCCTGCTTGAGTCCCTGCCCCAACTTCCCTCAAAGACAGACTGACTGTGATGAAAGCCGAATAAACTCTTTCCTCCCCGGTTTGGTCTTGGTTATGGTGTTTACAAAAAGCAAAGAGGGACACAGCCTCAAAGCAACCATGCTTTATGTTAATTATTTTGACAAAAGAGAAGATTTTAAAAAAGGAAGACATAGGCAAAAGAATACAAGAGCTGTTGTAGCAGAAATATCTGGTTAGGTGTGAAGGGTGTGACAAGAAGAAAACCATACTTCTCACACATAAGCACCAAAGACCATACAACCTTCCCCAAGCCAAAGCATGTCAGCCAAGGTCAGAAAGTCTACATATAGCTATGGGATTTTTTTTTCTTCACCAACCATCTCTATCTCAAACTTAAAGTCAAGCTCCACATATTTGTAAAACAAAACAAAACAAAACAACTAAACCAAAAACAAATAAACAAAAAAGAAATGTAATGTTGAAAAGTCTCTGTCTCTGCTTGTACATTTTATTTTATCCGAAATATTTTCAGAATGGAAAATATATTTTTCTGTTAGGGCATATATCTTTTGTAAGATTATGACTGAATTCAGACTTTTGCCTATAAAATTTATTTTTATTTTTAAGTTGATTTATATAAAATGCCTTGTACAATTTCATGAGAGTCAAAAGGTTGGGAAGACACACAGAACCATTACTTCAACTGCTGACATTTTACTCTTCTTTGCTGTGGTTCATTTGTTTCCTTAGACAAATAAAAACGTACTTCTCTATGCTTAATAACAAATAACAAACAGCGATAATATCCTCTATTGGTAGAGTCTTTGGATAATGCAACCTTTTAGTTACCATGGAAATGGAGAGAAACAAAGTTTATCAAGGATCCAATAATATGCAGACACAAGAGAATGAATACTTTAAGGCATTCAGTTCTAAAACATACTTCTTTTTTCAGGACACATTGCATCCATTGTTATTTCCAACTTAAAAAAAATACCCATGATTTTCATAATCCAATGAGGAGGAATACAGCTTAGAGACAGCAAAAAGTGGTCTTGATATTGGTAGGCCACTGAAGACCTGGTCTTGATTCCATTCAGCGATATTTTGAAGCCCAAAAATCAGTCCACTGCTTTGTTCGCTCTATAACTATTTTCCACAGCTGTGGAGGAGCACAGAAATTATTCCACACTCTACAGTGTTTCTTAGAGAGCATTCTCACGGTCTACTTGTACAAAATTAACCATGGCCTCTGGAGGAAACCAGAGAGGCACCTATGTGAGCTAAAGTATGGACATACTGTTTTCTGGAAGCTTACCTCTATGAATGTTTCACGCAATTAGCCGCAGAGAAAGATTCAACAGGCTCCTTTCAAGTAATGACTCACTCACCAACCGACACTGATGCCAACTGACACTGATTAAGCCTGAGAGGCTGAAGGGAAGAACACTGCAATCATGCAGGAAATCAGGGTTCTTTTCCTCTGCTCAGAAGACTGGCCACAGTAAAATAAGCCTCTGGCCTTAGCTAAACAGAATTGCCAAGGAAAGGAGGCTGAGTGTATTTAAGGTGTAGTTGGAAGTTGGTGCATGTGTATATGTCTGTCTGTCTGTCTGTCTGTCTGTCTGTCTCTCTCTCTCTCTGTGTGTGTAGCAGTTCTTTCAGAAAAGGCCAAGGTATCAGGTACATAAAATAGGAACAAAGATGCCATCATCCACTGTAGAGGATTAACAAGACAGGGCTCTGAACCTGAATGATTAGCCCAGGGCAGACTAGGCCAGTAAGCACAGATCTGAATTTCAAGATACAGTTGAGAATGAATCACATTGTCCCTTGAACACCTACAATACTTTCATTGTCTGACTCAATATTAATGATATAAAAGTCTGATATATACCAGTTAGCATAGTAACGTAATAGATATGATAGAAGATTTGAGGATTTATTTTATTTTGTGAGGGGTTGATTCTTGAACAGTTACTTCATAGAAATGTGGTGATATTTTCTTTGTAATCAAAAATAAATTTAGTTTCCATTTTGGTCTTATTTTTTGGCACTTAGTCATCCATGAATAAAGTCTGTAAGAAACTCTCCAGTTTCAAAGGACTTTGGATTTCTAAAAGTCTTAAATTACCCACTAAGTGTTCTCCTAGACAGCAACTCTCACAGACAGAGCATAGGACTTTTCAGTTCCTTGCAATGGCCACGGTGTCAGACAACAAGGCCGGGGCATGCTGCTGCCTTGAATGTAAGCTGGCCCATTAATGGGTGCATTCCCAAGGATCTATGCCTGTCAGCGAAATTAGTACCATCTCCCCCTACACTTTCTTTAGGTACCCCGTTGGCCATTCTTTGATTTGGCATAGAAAGAACATGGGCGCCCTATTCTGAAGTTTCTCAGCTGGATAAACAACAGCTTGCTCTTATTTTGATTAAGGAGAAGCATTACATGTTCTTCCTCAAGCTATTAGTCTGCCAGGGACACACTATAATTTATAAGCCCTATCAAAACTTTCCCTTTAATGAAATGAATAGAAAATTAATGCACTCAGGCGGAAAGATCTTTTAGCTAATACTTTTTAGTACATTCTTCTTTGAAGTACTAGGGAACAATTTTCACTTACTGGTTATTTAAGGAGAAAAAAATCAGTCTCACTGATAGCACCTTGATTGGGTGTAGGAAAAAAGTACAGTATATTACTTCCCTTGTATAAATCATGTCCTGTAAGATGGCAAAGAAAATGCTCCATCCTTTGGATTTTAATGACTATATTAAATATTATCTATCTGAGCATTTAAAAAATTCTAAGCATACTGCCTTTTCTTTTGTGTTTGCAAATGTTGTACATACTGAGTTAATTTACAGTGGAGTCAAGAAACTATAGCCACAAGCATTGGAAGTTTTTTGTTCCTGACTTTGCCTTGAAATAGGGATGAAAATCAGTGTTACTTGTCCAGTTCATAGAAAGGTATAGTATCTAAGGATACTGAAATTAGTGATAATGCAATTATATTTTACTTTTTAATCACAACGATGCAGCTATCCCTCAGGTCTGGGTGAACTGGTACTCTTTACAAAGAGGGGCTTGGTTGAACGTGATTTTACATTTTATACAATCATTATTTTTCCTTGTTTATAATGAGAAACAATTGTAGCCAACATATACCAATTACTACTTAGGTAGAGTGTGAATGACTCAGAAGTACTAAAGCTGTGCTATGAAACAAATAGGGCTCTTATTGTCAGCAATAAGAAACAACCATTCTTGAAATGTTATACATATGTATAATTTTACTAAGTAAGATGGAGTCTGTTCCCTGAGAATTTTAGCTATTAACAACTAGCTAACCCACTCATTTTTTAGAACAGAGGCATTTTTTCAACTAACAAATATCATGATGGTACATGTAGAAATATTGAGTACTATTGTAAAATTAATGTTATTTAGATCTTGTTAATACTTACATGTAGATTAACTAAAATATTTTTAAGAATAAGAAACTATAACTTGTACAAATATTCTAAAAGGGAGTCAGAAAATCCTAGCAAGAGGCAGAGAATCAAGGGTTCTTTGTTTATTATCATTTGTCCTTTAGGATTCAGCTTGGAGGCAGTTTTGAATTTCATAGTTGACACTACCTTTGAAAATATCCTCACAGTAGTGAATAACTTCTTCCATGAAACATACACACACACACACACACACACACACACACACACACACACAGGCACATACACACACCACTCCAAAACTTCTTTCTTTTCATATCTGAAAAGGAAACATTCATTTCTCAATTAAAAGCAACCACAGTAAAAGGTGAATTATTCATTTTGCCTTGATACTCTGTTGACAAATCAGGTCACCGAGATGTATAGTTCCATTTGGTTGTTTTCATGGTGGAATCCTGTAAGCTGAGAGATGCTGTTCCTTGCGAGTGTGTTTGTGCTTACTGTTCATTACCTCTGATGGAAGAACCAAATGGATGTTCAAACTTGACATTCCAGGGAAGAAGAAAGTATTGTAATTTCTTCTACCTGGGTTACTTATTGCAATTTATTTGGCATAGTCATGATCATCTTATAAAAAACAGAAGGAGATCTTTATTAGAACTGTAACAAAATCTTAAATAAAATTTTTTAGTCATCCATAAAATTTTGGGGGGCTAGAGTCCCATTCAGTCAGAGGAATCACATGGTGATATATGAGGCTGGGCACAGGCTTCACTTCATACCTCAGTGTCTTCACTATGTGTGAGTTATCATTCTGTCATCATTTTTAAAAACATTGCAAAAGCAATGCTTAGTTTCATCGTATGGAACTCTTTAAAATCACTTCCATAACTTTCTTTTAGGACAGATTAGAAATTCTGGCTAATGTTATTGTGAATTTTGTAGTTGGAATAACCATTGATAGAATCATTAATATTTCTGTCCCATAAACATTTCTCCATGTAGCATCTTCAAAAGTTTCTAAATCTTGTCTTGAATTCTCACTATCCTTTTGGCATTTAGAATTTTATTTCTAATCACTTAATCTTTTATATCTTAACTTCTTATTCAACAAAAATATTTTGTTCAGATGTATCCCAATTTTTTCTAAGTTATAATTACAGAAAAAATGTATATTTTTCTGTTGCAACATAAGTTGGTATTCAATTTTACTTTTTCTGTAATTTATGGTTTGTTAGGATCATCTGACATCTTCTAATGAAACAAAGTCAGATTATTTTAAAAAAGAAGCATTGGCTTTTTTCAGTACATAAGATTCCTGAAAATCACCAACAACTAGAAGCTACACAAATTGAAAAGTTCATCAACTTTTAAACATTTTATATATTTATTTATTCTGTGTGTGGCTGTATCCCCCCCCACACATTTGTAGTTGTGTACACCACACTATGGCATGATAGGAATATGGAGAAAAGAGGACAATCTATGACAGTCAGCTGTCAGGCTGAACCATCTTATTGCCCCAAACTTGGCTACTTTTAAAGAGATGCTAAAACAATACAGCATCCACAGGACTTAAGATGTTGTGTTATATTTCTATCCTTTTACTTGAAGGATAGGGCAAACCATCTGAACAACTCAACAGAAAACCTTCAACCTCATCTCTTGTCTACTCCTCCACATTCTTTACTGCTGTCGACCATTTTAACTGCTCCACTCTCCCCCTACAATTAGGCTATATTCAATGGAAAATGTCAGAAGTGCCCTCAGTGAAATAAAGAAAATACAGGACCTGATGGCATTTTCTTCTCTTTCACCAATCTTTGCCTAACTGTTACCACATCAAACTAAGAGGATCTTCAAATGTACATCAATCACCACTCTCTAACAGCACCGAGAGTTCTGGACAAGTACTGCCTACAGCTTTGTAATGTGGGATTTTATCTTAACCCCATTTACATCACACAACAAGGCAAGACCTCTGTTCTTCAAGTCTCAGCGCCCCTGTCTGTCTATTAAACAGTGAACACTCAGTGCCTGGCAGGCACAGAGCCCTTTCTGCTCTTCTGATCCTTAAAAAAAGGTTTTTCATTTCTCTCAGCCTTTGAAAACCTTGGCTTTTCTCCTGTTTCTCCTGCAAATAGCACTTTCTCGGAACAACATTATCCCCACTCGGTTTTAAATACGGTGGAAAAAGAAGCTAGACACCTTTAGCGTTTCTTTAATTTTCTGCTTTCAAGTTCCCAGTTGTCCAAGTGGGACAACCGTCATGACCCAAGCGTGTGGCAGCCCTCCATACTTACCGTATGAGCCACTTCTTTGTAACCTAACAAGTTAACATCATTCCTGAAAGTCAGTTATCAGGATTTCAAACCAAGAACACAGTATCAAAAATTTAGGCTATACTGATTTTTACCTAAAGACAAGTCATTTTTTTTTTAATCAAGTCTACAAACATGATAACAGTTTAAAAACCATGCTGACACATGACAATAGGGAGTGATGAAATATTCATTTTGTGGAAATGAAATTAAGAATTTTAAAAACATGATTAATGATTCTTAAATTTGTCAATTATTCATACATAAAAACACAAAATACATACACAATGAATCCAATAAGATACTTTGTTTCATGTATTCACTGTATGCTATTTGAACAGGTTGAACATACTCATATATCATTTTTTTTTTAATATTTTGAAGGTGAAATAATATTTTCTTTTTTCCTTTCTTCAACACCTCCCATGTGCCAAAGGAGGTGTCTCTTAGGTCTCTTGCAAATTCATGGCCTCTGGAATCCTTTTATTAAATAAAAAACCCTGCTGTTTTTTATATATATATATGTATATATATATATATACATATATTTTTTACAAAGCATTATATATGCACATGTGTATACATATACACAGATTAATCTTTGTTGCTATTCTTTGCCTTTTTCAAACACTCAGTTTTATTTTAAGGATGATCTTTTTATAATGTCTATTAGGGAATCATATAATATTCTCTTCTAGAATATATTAAATAAACTATTACTATATTCTATAATTATCAAAAAATTAATTAAAACACAATCACAACATTTTCCTCTTTCCTTCCTTTAACACTTCTCATGTGACCCTTCTCCTTGTTCTTTTTCAAATTCATGGCCTCTGGCCTCTTTTTCTTTCTTTAATCTATATCTCCAAGGCTGATTAACCTACATATTCCTGATACTCTTTAAAACGTCAAGCTGAAAATGCTTAATGTGACTGAAATCAAAGAGTAAAAGCAGGAAACACTTCATACCTTCAGAATTGTGATTCCTGCTTCAAGTTGATTATCATAAATTGATTTTAATTATTCATTATCACATAACAAATTTTGAGTTAAGAACAGTAGCAAAGGTACAATTTCCATCCTCCAAGGCATAGTTACCCTGGTCCAGAAGAGCAGAGCTAGGCAAGCAAGAGGCTGATTCAAAACTCCCTACCTAGTTCCCTTCCACAGACGGGTCTTTATGTGCAAGAAGTCATGGAAAAGATCCTAAAAAAATAAACTGTGGAAACATTTCAGTAACTTAATTGGGATTTTGCAAGGCTCTCAAAGCCTGCATTGTTATAGCCCACTCCCATCAAAGGCCATGATTCAGCTTCAGGACTGGTGCTATTCAAACCCTTTAGCCATATATCTTGGGAATTTACTTCCTAATTACACTGTATGCCTTATAAACACTTTGTTTAGTCATGGGGTGGCATGATATTTTAAGAGGATAAAGCTAATTAAGTCTCACCATTATTTTGAAAAGTTCTTCCTTAACACTTGTCACACATTTAGGTTATAGCCTCACATTGCATTTTTGTTCTGGAAAGTATAGTGATATACTGATGAATTTATCATTTGCTAGAGTGCAGGGAAAATATATGAATATATAACTTTACAGGGATAGGTGTAGTTGCCAGCTCTATTTAAGTTCAGGAGGTACTGAAATGGCAAATGCCACGGCTCCTACCAGAAGTAAGAAATTACGTATTTTGGAAAACCAATACTATCACATTTTTTTATTTTGCCTGAGCAAGTGGAGGGGTAGATAAAAGGAATCCAGGGCTACTGAATTTCAACTGTGAAGAAACTCTACAGTGCTCTCTTCCTGTGCATTGACAAAGTAGACGAGATCTTAAATTGTCATATGAAGAATGTAAAAGTAATGTGGAAGTAAAAATCATAAGGTAGTTGCAATATATTTGGTTCTGGGACAATAGGTGAGTTGTAATGCCATGATAGTATTTTTTTTTTATTTAAAATTTGATCATTGTTTCGTGTCACAATGTGAGGATACATGTGCCATGGCATGCATGTATTAGTCAAAGAACAGTTATGCAGAACTTATTTTCTCCTTCCATCTTTGCAAGGTTTGGCGAGGACCAAACTCAGTTCACAGCAGCTGTCTTTACTAATGGAGCATCTCTATGGCCCAACTGAGGTGTTTTTATTTCGAGTATTGTTTTCATGTGCTTCAGAACAGTCGTTGTCCTAAATAATGGCATTTGATTGATGCCCAAGGATCCACATTTCGATTAAAAAATGCCACCAACCCATGATCATTATCTGACATTGTTTGGTCCTAGGTGACAATGAGTTAGGAATAATACTCAGTAGTAATTTGTCCTGCCTCGTGCATGTTTTAAAACTGCTATTTTGAATAGATTGTGTTGAAATAATATATTACAATTAAAAATTTCAGCATGGTGCGGAAGGTTAATTGTTATAGAAGGACAGGAAAATGACTATTAAGTTGCCCTAGACAGCTGTAAAATCTGGGGGAAAAAAATCAAACAACAATAACGTAAGTAATCTGGAGTTATTAAACAATTAGATTGCATTAAAATATAAAATGTTTTCTTCCATACAAGAGCATGAAAACTAAAATATACATGTAATTTTCCTCTAGTTATGGAGTTACAATTGAAGGTGAGTATATTAAAAACAAGAATACAATGCGCGTGACATGAATGACATGTAACATATATGAAACCACACCTGTCTGCTGCACACTATACACTACACCATCTAAAATTTACTGCAATTTTACTGTGAGATTAAGAGTTAGAACGCTGACAGTATTTGAAATCTTAATAAATGCGATACCTTTTCCAGCTTTCAAGATTTTACTCCAGTGAATCTGAAAACTGGTGTAAAAAGAAATACTAGAGGGTACTCACTTTAAGTTCTGATGAAGTAACTGCCAGATACAAAGAAAAGTCGTCATCTATTTAAACATTCCAGGAAAAATAATAAAGTAGTGATGTACATTAACGAGATAAGTAACAGCTGATTCTGAAATATCTTACTGAGCCCTCCCTGATGTCAGATGGACAGTCCAGCACTTGAAATGCTTCATGGCTACTCCTTCTTCCTAATTCTCTTTCCACTCAGTTTTGCTCAACAAGGTTGGGTATTCTCATTTAAAATATATCTTTCTATGTAGGCATCACAACACTTAGTTTCCTTTTTCTAAAGACTTACTTTTTTGAATTTTCTTCCTCATAGACTTATAACATTGGGCAGAACCCATGGCCTCAGCGGTTCCTATTTGAGCCTGTGCCTTAGAAACCTCATGTCCTTTTTTGATCTCAGCCATCACGTGGATGCTGAGGACACCAAGTTACTATCTATAGCCTTTTCTTCCTTCCCAATACAGGTGAATAATTCTGATACGCTGACATCGTTTCCAACTCGAGACCATTAAAATTAAGACACCTCATCTTCCCTGCAACTCTACTATCACGCTCCTCAGTTCTGTCAATGATATTGTAATTTCTCCATCTTCATGTTCAGAATGCCACCATCAGCTTTAACCAATACGGGGAACTCCACTCCTCTGGAACAATGTGAACTCATCAATTAAATTAAAAGCTGAAGCTTGATTTGTCTTCTAGAATCTCTACCTCTCCCTTTTTTCTCATTCCTGGTGCCCTCATATAAGGACATTTAAATTTTTGTTGCAGTTGGTTGCAGCTTAGGTCCATTTTTTTCCAGATGGGTTCTAAATTATTCTAACTCTGTATGATTTCCCTTATACAATAAAATATAGCTTAAGGAGAACAAAGATCCTGGACCCACCACACTGCTTTGAAATAGATGCACGTCAGCTCCAACATTCACTAGCTTAGCTAGGACTAGTTATTTAATATATGTTGTTTCTTCTCTCCCACATCATGGGTTTGTGAAGCACAATGAATAAACAGTTCCTGAGATAAGCGCTCTATAGATGACTGTCACTGTCACTGTTGCTATTCTACTGCCTTCATTAAAAGCTAACATGTATCAGATGACAAGACTAAAGCCTCTCACTCTCAATGAATCCCGTATTCTCTGTATAGTTTGGCCCCATGCAAACCTCCATTCAGACAGTAGTATGGTTAACATATATACATTTCTGTTTAGGGGGTGGGGAATGAGGAGTAAGGGAGGGGCAGGTAGCAAGGAGGAGCAACAAAACAATATTTGAAATTGAAATTGTCCCTTCTGCTTTGGGTGACTCATGGTTTCCTTTCTTCTTCAGATTTGCTTCCTTTCACTCCACTTTAAAAATACTACTTATTTTAATGTCTTACACTGGCTTTTATTTGCTCCCCCAAAAACATAGAACAAGCCAGCATCTTATGTCTCTGGAAGTTTCCAGAAAAAAAAATAATAAAAGTGCTCCTCAAACTTTGAACGAACTGTTTGTTATGCCACTAGGGCATTGACGTTACTGTTTAGTGAGCCCCAAGATGACCGAAGGACTTTTAAATGTGGTACCCCAAATTTCCCTGTAGAAACCAATTGAGGGCCAAAGAAGAATATTTAAGAGTTGAAAGCACAACTTAAGACCTTCAGAAAAATTTAAAACTGTTATAGGTAAGATTTGCTACATAATTCTACATTTCAAAATGTATTCAAGTAAATCTCAGAGAACTGATGGCACACAACCTTTGTTTTTCTATCAAATATGAAGCTCAGAAAACACTCTATACTATACACTATAACAAAGAGTTAAAGTATCTGTGGGGTGAGGATCTGGCTCATTGTGAGAGTACTTGTCTAATATACACAATAGACTGAGTTAGATCTCCAGTACAGAAAAAAAGAAAAATATTTAGTTAAGTTTCCTGTTGACTAATGCAGCTGTATCAAATAGACAGAGAAAAGATGTTTTAATCATTTTTTAAGCAAGCACATTAAAGTTTTATACTGTCTACTCTTATTTTTCAATGTAGTTTTTAAATGTTGCATCTAGAATAACTAAGCAAAGGTACAAAACCCAGAACTGACTGAAGTTTTACTATAAGTTACCTCATTTGTGACTGGTGCCTTACTGTCAGTCTGTGAGGCTGGCTTCTCTGCACACATGTCTCAGTCTGCAGTCCTAAAGTCCAGGTTCTAGTAAACAAAACCGTATCTTCACTCTTAATATACATGATCTAAACTAAAACAAAGCAGGGAAAGAACACGCTGGCATAAAATGAATGAGAA
Source organism: Meriones unguiculatus (assembly GCF_030254825.1). Lineage (NCBI taxonomy): Eukaryota > Metazoa > Chordata > Mammalia > Rodentia > Muridae > Meriones > Meriones unguiculatus. Next base: position 64,907,027 of record NC_083358.1, read on the forward strand.
GGAGACTTAATTAAAATAAAAAACAAAAAACAAAAAACAAACCCTCAGTCAATTTGGGTATCAGATAACATAAATAATGGAACCACTGCTGCTTGAGATATTATTTAAAATGTAAGCACCCTGCCATCAATTCAATTAAAAAGTAGTTATGACCATATAGATTAAAGATAATTAGTATATAATTAGTGAGGTGAGAAGATCACTTTTCTGGAAACTCTTGCTTTAGGTTGCTCATTTAATGTAATTCCCATCAGATCCTCATACTCCATGCTAGAATACTAGGTCATGTAAGTCGAAATGACTATTGTAAAATAACCAAACATGAGTAATAGGAATGATAGAAATTACAATTAAATGGTAACCAGTGGCGCGTGTGTCTGGGCTCACAATTGACTTTTAAATAGTCATAACAGTCTAAATAAAGAGCAGGCTTGTCTTTATTTTTATAGATTATGATGTTATGAGGGAGATTTTAGTTCTCACCTTTGAGATATTTGACTCATAGAAGACAGAAAAAATGTTTGAACTTTTATCTATATTTTATCGAAGGTAGAAAATGGAAAGGATCCTAAAATACAGCAATATTAGGCTTAAAAACCCAATGCCACAGAAAATATTCGCTTTGCTAAGGATAAGAGTCTTTTATGTTGGTTTCTCAAATCTTCCTTGATAGATTTAACTTCATAAAATTTTATTATACATGTATTTATTAAAATTGAGAGTCCCTTACTGTCCTTTTATCAGTGATTTACTATAAATAGTTTACAATGATCTAGTAGGTCCCTTTCAGAAGCCAGGCTTAGAGTCCATTAAACTACACCACTAGAGGGTAACACTGAGCTCAGTCATAAAATGTAATACTCTCTCCTTCCATTCTTTATTCTTCTATGCAAAACTCTCACATCACTGTGCACTTTAATATAAGAATTAAGTCAAATAAGCCTCCTATGAGCCTTGGCTCTCTTCACTGTACGAACAGCTTTAAATACATACATGAAAATGTTTAACATACTTCATCAAAGACTTTCTTCCTTAATAATTCACCTTTAGTTTGTTAGTATGAGTAGGATGGGCTATAGAGAAATCACACATCCCCTGTAGCCATACAAGTTGAAGATTTGTGTCTTAGACTTTCTCATATTCATCATCAGAGAACTACTTTGATCACAAAGAATATTAACAGCAAAATAATAGGTGGAACCTTTGATAAAATCTTATGAAATTTCAGTGGAAGTGTCCAAAATTTGACTCAACATTCTCCCAACTCAGTGCACACCCTCTTAAACTGGGTGGACCAGCATATCTACACAGAGATGTACATGGCTGAGTTGTCAGAGACAATCAAGTCTTTTTCAGGTCCCCATTAGCCATGCCCTGAGAAAGGGGTGAAGTGATTTCATAATTTCTGATCAATAGAAAAGGACACTGATACCCTGGGGATATTGATTCAGAAAGACAGAAAGAATAGCTGGGAAGCACTTTCAGGGATAGAGGAGTTAATGATTTTGTGATTTATCCAAGAGAAACGCCCTACAACCTTTGATAATTGCAAGGCAGAGAGAGGCACCGCTGGCCCTGTCAAATTAGCGGGAGCCAAACCCAAGCGCCGTAAACAGAAAGCTAGCAGGCCTTATTCATCTCAAACTGTGTGTCTGGTTTTTGTGTGTGTTTGGGGTGGGGGGTAGTACTTGTCTAAAAACAGAATACTTGTTAATCCTTGTTAATCCGAGGATCAAAACATTTTACCTTAATTTTTTTATAACTTTTTAGATAAACCAGATCATCTCTGCTGAATTTTTAGGGGAAATTAAGGTTCTTTTTTTTATGGAAATAAGGGATGCATCGATAATGTTCTTAGTATTAAATAATCAACATAGTTAAAATACATACGGGGGTGGGGGGAGTCTATGTAGAAATAAAAATTCAAAACCTTTCACCACCAAACAACAATCTTTGTCTACGTAACTGAAAGCTTCTTTTAATATTTAAATGAATCGTTTTACCCAGACGAAGCTAGCACAGTTTTTATTCCTTCCCATTGCAGAACTGAATTAGCTCTCTGGTCTATCAACACACTAGCAAGAAACCCCGAGGAAGTGCACAATGTGCTCTCCTTGAAATATCTCCTTTTACGTGATGGAGGAGCACGTAGGAATTCAGAACCATGCAATGAGGAAAATCAATAACAACAAAAACTTTAATCAGTGTCCATGCAGCAACAAGGTGGACATTGGCTTCTGAGAGCTGAGGAAGAGCATGCTGTTTGTTAGGAGATGCGAAGAAGGTTGCTGGCGAAGCCCTTCTGGGTTGGCAGGAAATGCAGAAAAAGCAAAGAAGACTTATTAGATGAGAGGGGAAGTACCACACAAGTACTGGGCACCGGCTGGCTTGAACAGTACGGCAAGGGAAGGGAATCTGGAGAAGGCAGCAATAGCCAGGACAGGAAGGGAAGGGCTCACAAATACTGCGTACAGGGATCTATGACTTCCTGTGGCTGGTGAGTGGACTGAGGCCTGAAAGTTCCAAGTTGGAACTTGAGAAGCAAGTCAGTGAAAAATTTGAAAAAACATTCTTCCATTTCATACATGTGAATGCACATACACACAAGTACACACACACACACACACACACACACACACACAAAAGTACACCCCCACCACACCCCGCACACAAACTGGGTTGAAGGAATCAAGGGAAGACTGAAGCTAGGTAAGAATGCATATTTACAGAGACTGAGTGCTTATAGTCAACCAAATAACAAGGAGAAGTTGTCCTGCAGTTAGCGATTGTTTAATTCCCGTATGTCCAAACGATGTTCTATGTAAAAAGGTACAATTCAGTTCTGGGAGGAGTCCACGTGCAGATAGAGCTGAGGGCTGCAAAATTCATGCTCACAAACAGATTCCAAGCAATGGCCTCCTCCAGCTTGGGCTGAACTGCTATCTCTTTATGAGATTAATATCTCAAACCTTCCCATCTCTCCCATGTCTGTAGGAACTGATGTTTTACCTTAACTTACATTTGTCTCCTTAAGTACAGTGACCAGTTAAAGTTTCGATGATAATTTCCAGGGTTATGGAAACAAACATGTTATTTGCTACTCCCTAATGAGTTAATTTTTACTTATTTTCTTAAAAAGGAAAATTAAAACTTAAATTTTAAAGTAACAAAGGCATTTCTCAGAGGTGTTGATCTAAGAACAGTCAATATTTTAAGGACATAACAATCTAAGATAAATTAATAAACTTCCTGTGTATAAGTTATGTGTTGTATGTTATTTATCCCTCTGAGAACAAAAGAAAATGGAAAAAAACAAAAAACAAAAAAAAAAAGCAAACCCACACTCACAACACTAGGCAGCTATTTTTCTAACAGAGGTTAGCATGGCAATAGCCACAAGTGGTTTGACAAATCTAGTCTTTGTCATTGTGTTAAATATGTAAATTACCCTGAGTGACCAAGGCTAAAAGCAAAGTGACAGTTGAGTGTGACTGCCATTAACTGTGCATCACATCCCTGCATGTAATGCAATTATATGGCAGGAAAGAACTAATGCGGGCTGCTCTGGTGGGAGAGGGGAGAAAATATTGAATTTTTCTTAATCTATTTACGTCTTGCAATAGGGGCATTAGCTAGATGGAGGTTCAGCATGCCAGGCACAGTCTTGCTCAGTGTGCTAAGTGGTGCCTCCATTCATAACGTGATAAGAAGGTAATGGTTAGGGAAACAAATACATTATAATCCCGCTGAGTCAGAGGGCAATTTTCTCTTATCAACTTCTCCTCTATCACACCAGCCAATGACATAGACAGAAATCTTTCAGACTTATGCTGCTCTGCTAAGCATCGACATTACTTCTCTCTCTTTCTCATTTTTTTTTTCACAAGTAGAAATATGTTGAAAAATCTCATGGTAAACTATGAATTTCCTCAAAGTTCAAGCTTCACATATTATCAAGACACACAAATAGAATATAGAAACATCCTTCAATGTTTTGTTTATATTTATTAATGATAAATGACAGGTAGTTGATTGATAAATAGAGATAGAAGATAGATAGATAGATAGATAGATAGATAGATAGATAGATGAACAAAATTTAAGAATGAAATAGAGCAAGGTTAGGTGCTGAGCAACATCTTCAGTGCAACTTGGTTTTTAAATACTCTGGGAGTCTGAAGATTAAAATGTTAAGTATCTTTTTCTTGGATGCAATGGATGGTTAACCATCATGACAAGCCTTTGAATGTGTATCTAACTTGTTTCGACAGTTAATTTGTTTGGTGAGTACACAGATTTTAATTTTAGAGCTGACGAACTGCTTGCCTGACAATTTGAACTTTAAAGCACATCACTTATATAATGTGAGGCTCTATAAATACATGCTCTCCTAGGCTTTGGGCACACTGTCCACTTCAGAGTCAATGTCAAACCTATTAACGTGGGCACAGACAAACTCGCTGTTTCTGAGCACAGCATTCTGATAATGCTTTCCATTAATAAAGGGAAGGGATTTCTATTTATTTATCCTTTCCGTTAATAAATCTCTCACTTCCCCAAGGTCTCTTTCCTCAGAATGGGTTTGTGCAAGGCCAAGATTCAAGAATCATCAACTGTATATAATAACCCAACACCAAATCTATAACAAAGAAGCTTGATATGTTAAAGAATGACTCAAGTATTAAATGTACATTTTCTTTAAATATTTCTATTTAGTTTGTATATCCAAATTTAGGTAAGACTAAAGGAAAGTTATGTTTCTCATTAGGTACAATCATAAAACACAACAAGACCTTTAAAAAATGTTGGCCATTAGTCATAGTGCCATACTAATTTACAAACTTTGTAGTTCTGGGACATCTCAGCAGTGGATTAGAATGTTCTACATGGGTAAGTCATATGAATCTTCTGGAAGTCAAGTATTTTACTATGTATAACCTTCTTTGGGAACATCCACAAATGACCATATATTTCAGTTACTGTTTCTGTCCTCCAAGGCAATTATTTTGATCACAATTAAATGTTCTGTGCAACTCTTCACTGTGTTTACTACAGTTTATGGCATATCAGATCCTAGATACAAAAATCAGTGCTCTGTAAGCAGCAAGTATTCAATATTTAGTAAGTGAGTAAACATTTAATAGTGGTTTATTCATTGTCATTTCTCCATTTCTATATTAAACTATGTTAAGCATATCTAATTTTTATGGAAAGATAGATTTTTATAATACATACATATTAGATTGGCTGCTTTATATATTAAGCATGGCAATACCCAATTCAGAAAGAGCATCAGGAATTCCTTCTTCTATGCCCTTCATAATATACATGTCATGACATCTGATTAAACCACAGTAATCATAGAATATGCTCTATTCACATGTCTTCAAGACATCATTACAAGAATCTCTCAGTGAGGTATAGCTATGCCCTGCCTTAAAATATTGGTGGAAATAATTCTGAGCAGCCATGGAGTCTAAATGAAATCCCAGTGCCATAATACTTAGAGCTTATTTTGGAGCCAGTCCTTTAAAACCACATATTTGTTAACAGAACATCGGGTTTTCTTCAGTAAGCCTGTTTTTTTTTTTTCTTTTAGTTGAATACAATGGATCTCTGACTGCATCTAAAATTTTCTACACAGTAAAGAAGTGACTGTTAATCATGGATAATGTAGCTGAATAGCTATAATCATGGAGTATAGCTAACATTCAAAATGCATTAGATTGATGTCTAAGGAAGAGTGCCTATCTACCTCATCTAGCCGGAGTTTTGTTAGAAAGGGTGTATCTCAAAACAAACACACACACAACAGAAAAATCATCTGTAGAAATTCTTGCTTTTAGAGATTTTTCTATTCTAGGACAGACTGGGAGCTACAGCCAAGGGGAAAGTTCGCAGAATCAATATAGATATGGATCAAGATGTCTCAGAAATATGTGTATATGTTAGCCAAATACTTCCCTAACTGATTCATAGTGTGTATGCTTACTTGCAGTGACACAATTTGTGTAAAGACATATTTTATTAACTATGATATTGAGATTTGTAAATTGTCCCTATATGCTCAAGTAAAAAGTAGTCCTTTGTACATGTGTTAGACTGGATCGCCCCTCACAAAGTACCTGATTTCTCTCAATATTATGCTACTCAGGTTTACACACATTTTCAGAGTGGAGGGTTACAGCAGGTTAGTTGTGTTCAATTACTTCTAATAAAAGCAAATTACATATAGACATGGTGTGCACATCTTTAATCTCGGCACTTGGGAGGAAGAAGCAGCTGGATCTCGACGTTCAAGGGCAGCCTAGTCTACACAGCAAGTTCCAGGGCAGCCAGGGCTACACACCCTGCTGTCTTTATCTCTGTCTCTCTCTTTCTCTCTACATACACACATACACACATACATACATACATACATTATTAAAATCAGAACTATCTTCAATTGACCTAACATGTGAATTCTCACAGAAGTGTCATAAATGTACACTCTGATTAAAGATTCTCAATGTAAAAATAAAAATATTATTGACTTTGACATGTTATTCTTTGGTTTCAATCAGCCTTGTTTTTCTGTGTTTCAGATGAAGCATACACAAGGGCATGAGCATCAGTCTAAGTGAAACAACTAAGTTGGAGGCTCAAGTTGGAGGCTAAGTTGGAGGCTGGTATGTTTGGATAGTGAAAATCAAATGCTTGTTTTCTGAGACATTTAAGCACCTTGGGAGAGCTCGTGGATGAACTCATTTGTGTATACCTAGCATGGTCAGCTGCCCCTGAAAGGTACCCATAGGAACCTTCTAAACAGAGAGAGTAATAGATCTGCAAGACCTCTCACTGCGTCAAATGCTTCACTAGCACTGTCGCAAGTCTACTGCTCTTGTCATTGGGCTCATTAGCCTGGATAATTGTCACATCAGTGTCTGCATCTGCTGCTTAACTTCTTGGAGAGCAAAGCAACAGAAGAGTACATTTCAACTACACTTTTTTAAATCTATCTATCTATCTATCTATCTATCTATCTATCTATCTATCTATCTCTATTTATCACAATTTATTTACTTTGTATCCCAGCTGTAGTACCCTCCGTCTCCTCTCAGTCCCACCTACCCCCTCCCTCTTCTCCCTGTGCCCTTTCCCTAGTTCACTGATAGGAGAGGACCTCCTCCCCTTCTACCTGACCCTAGCCAATCAAGTCTCATCAGGGCTGGCTGTATTACCTTCCTTTGTGGCCTGGCAAGGCTGCACTCCCCAGGGGGGAACTAATCAAAGAGCCAGCCACTGAGTCCATGTCAGAGACAGCCCCGCTGGCTCCTTAATACATGTCAGAGATGGCCCCTGTACCCCTACTAAGGAACCCACTTGGAAACTAAGCAGGATGTCTAGGTCCTCTCCATGCATGGACCTTGGTTGAGGTATCAGTCTCTGCAGGGCCCCCTGGCCCAGGGTTTTTGGCTCTGTTGGTCTCCTTGTGGAGTTCCTGTTCCATACAGGTTCTATCTCCCTCTTCTTCCTTAAGGTTTCTTGCACTCTGCCCAAAGTCTGGCTATGAGTCTCAGCATCTGCTTTGATACTCTGATGAGTAGAGTCTTTCAGAGGTTCCCTGTGGAAGGCTCCTTACTGTCTACTTCCCATGTCTATCCAGCTTGCCCTTCTGAGTGAGGTTTCAGCCTCTTCCGTAGGGTCCTCCTTGATGTTTATCTTCTTTAGGACTATAGATTTTAGATTCTAGTATGTTTATCATATATTATATGGCTAATATCCACCTATAAGTGAGTATACGCCAAATCTGTCTTTTTGATTCTGGGATACCTCACTCAGGATGATCTTTCGTGGTTCTTACCATTTGCCTGCAAATTTCATGATTTCCTTGTTTTTAATTACCGAGTAGTATTCTATTGTGTAAATGTACCACAATTTCTGCATCCATTATTCAGTTGACGGACACCAAGGTTGTTTCCAGATTCTGGTTATTATGAATAATGCTGCTATGAACATAGTTAAGCACATGTCCTTGTTGTATGGTTTAGCATCTTTTAGAAGAATAAGTGCGAAAGAGCTTGGACCTCTTTGGCACAGGAGACAACGTTCTGAACAGACCACCAACAGCACAGGCTTTAAGAGCAACATTCACTAAATGGGGCCTCATGAAACTGAAAAGCTTCTGTAAAGCAAAAGACACTGTCATCAGAACAAAACGACAGCCTACAGACTGAGAAAAGATCTTCACCAACTCTACATCTGACAGAGGGCTAATATCCAGAATATATAAAGAACTCAAGAAGTTAACATCAACAAATCAAGTAATCCAATTTAAAAACTGGGTACAGAGTTAAAGAGAGAATTCTCAACAGAGGAATGTCAAATGGCAGAGAAACAATTAAAGAAATGCTCAAAGTCCTTAGTCATCTGAGAAATGCAAATCAAAATGACCCTGAGATTCTACCTCACACCCACCAGAATGGCTAAGATCAAAAACTCAAGGCATGACACATGCTGGAGAGGTTGTGGAGAAAGGGGAACCCTCCTCCATTGCTGGTATGAATATAACCTTGTACAACCACTTTGGAAATCAATCTGGAGCTTTCTCAGAAAATTAGGAATAGCGCTACCTCAAGATCCAGCTATACCATTCCTGGACATATATTGGTAACACATTTTAAAATCTCTTCTTAGAGTATATTTTCTGTGCCCTGAAGGACTGATGGTGGGTGACAAACAGAGAAAACAGGACGAAGAGAAGCAAAGGCTCCATATGGAGGATTACAGGAAGCATCAAGGCATGCCACGTCCCAGAATGGTTCACGGCTCAGTCCCTCCCTGTTCTTCTTCAGGTTAGTGGAAGGATAACATCAGCAACTATTTAGTATGAAACACTCTCTCGTTGTAGAGGTTAATAACAGAAATTTATAAATTATGAACCAAGGTGCAAAGTACTAATAATCTTAACTATCCTAAAAAATGTTTAACCAGAATTCAAGTTCAAGATGCTATTATTCCATAAAGAAACTCAGAGAATGATTTCCTCCAATTCTGATATGTTTACTTCTTTGAAGCTTTCATCTTGATATTTTGTTTCCATAGACTGTTCAGGCATGCTACCTTAACGATATTTTGTTTCCTTATATCTAAATCTGAGAATGAGATGGTTTATGATTCCCAGTACCTGAAGCTAGAGTTACACTTGTATGGGTATGTAGATGAATAGATAGACAGACAGATAGATAGATAGATAGATAGATAGATAGATAGATAGATAGATAGATAGATAGATCGGACCCAGTAAGACCTGCTTGTGAGTTCACACAAGTCAAAGGAAAAGAGGTTGTTCCAGTTTTCATCATAAACACACATAATATCCAAGTTTGTACCAACACAAAAATGGCCTAAAAAATGAGTAATCAGATTAAGTGCTCTTAAAAGTATCACGATAAAAGCAACAATTCTGAGAATTAAACTAGCAAGCTAATATTATTTGCAACTCTACATTGCAAAATATTTTGCTATCATAAAAAGTTAGAGTTGGGGCACAGTATTAAAAAGGTCCACCAATAAGAAGAGACATCTGGTCATTTTGGCAAGAACCCATTTCTGTTAGGGAGTGCAAATGTGTTCTTTATGAGAATGTGCATCGATCACAAACTCTGTGTTTCAGCAGTTTCCAAACATACTGTAAATTATGTTAAGTAACTCATTGAGTCTATGATTTAGATTTTTTTTCTTCAAGCAGGAAGATAATGTTTGCTCCAAAAAGAATAAACCAGTAGACAAATCACATTTATAAACTCTGCAAGTGATGTGAGTGACTGTAAAACATCTGGGAGACGTTAGCGGCTGCATTAACTCTAATCAGGAATCACATTATGGCAGAAGGTTCTTTTTTAATTTTTTTTTTCTAATGAGGGGTAAAGCCCGAGATAGTGAATGTGTTACTCAACGCAACCCTGCAGTCCTTGTCCAAGAACTGATAAAGCACCGAAGAGCTGCGGCCCGGCCAGATCAGAACCAAAGCAAATATCCTTGTTTATATTCGGCCAGAGTGTTACTGGTGATGGTGTCTGAGAAACAAGGTCTGTTCGTTCACAGCCTGATAAATCACAGGCTGCCCCATATCCAATATTTACATTTAATAAGATCCTTCCCCTGTTTCTTCTTGCCACACTCCATTTATCCACTAACAGAGAAACCAGAATAGAGGTCACTAAAGATAAAACTTCACAGGCAATGACGAGATGGAAAGTTCGAAGCCTAGTAACGATCCTATTAAAGCCAGGCAAGCAACATTAAAAATTACTTCAAATGTACATCCTTTCAAAAGAGAACTCTATGATCTTATTTTTAAATGCACAAATGTGAGAGAAAGGCCAAAGAAAGTAGCTTTCCTTGAAAAAGACTTAGTCATCACTTTCAATATATCAGAGAAATATGTTTCAGCTATTTCATCTTTAATAACTATATTTTATTTTATGTACGTAAAGTAATCAAGTTTCACTTTTTATGAGGCGTAAGTCCAATGTATAATCAAATAAAATCTTAATAATTAATATTTGCTAAAATGATTCCTTTCTAAGAGTAATTGCTTCATCGACAAGTTTGCATGCTATGCTCTGAAGAAATAGTGAGAAGTGTACTGACTTAGGTGGCTGGCATGGTAATGGAGGATTAGAGGCACTGATTTATCATAATATTTCCCAAAGTCTCTTTTGAAATGAAAGAGAGAGGGGGAGAGAGAGAAAAAGAAAGAGAGAGAAAGAGAGAATGAGAAGGTGTGCTTGTTAGGCCTGGGTGAGGGGTGAGCAGTACTGTCTTTCAAACCAAACTTTTCAAGGCTCACCATTTGAAAAACCTCCCTTCATGAGTAAATCCACACCTGGAAGTATTGCTCTAAAAACAAGAAGGCTAAAGGAAGTTTTATGACAATTCTTGGGTGGATAAACTGCAATGGATAACTGGAAAAAAAAACTCCCAGTAATTAAAATGAAGCACTTGAGAGATAGGAATGGGTATTTGGGCGTGGGAGCAAGGCTGGAAACTCCCAGAGGAATAAAAATCCATTTGTAGAGAGAAAACAGAGCCCTGCCTTCAGGCCATGTACTACCTTCATCATTTCAGTGTGATTAAATGATCTTCTTCCTTTATAGACCATAAAATAGACTAGCTTATCTCATTATCAAACCACCATCATTACTGCTGCCCAATGTCCCAAAATATTGCTTCTCTCACTCAGAAAACTTCACCAGAAAAGAAAATGCTATCAACACACACCCACAATGCTCCCACCCACCTATGCCCTGCCAATTAAAATATTAAAACAAAATCAAAATAACTTTTCATCCTTCGAACATTGATTTGTGTACCGTGTTGACAGAATGCCTTGCACTAAAGTAAAATCAACCACTTGTCTAACTACTTTCCAGCCAATACTTTTCTATATCAATACAAAGGATGGAATTAATTGGAGAGTGTTCATTAATTCTGTTTTAATTATCTTGAGTGCATAAGGGGACAGAAAGCAGAGACTTCATGGATTTCCCATTTCTTCCCATGTCTGCCCTACTTACCTTCAAACCTAAATTGCACACTGAGCTAAAAGAATTTTTGTCTTGCATAACTGCAGATTCCTACATCTTTCATAGATACTGTTTATTAAAAAAAAAAAAAAAGGTCACAGCACACACTGACTTTATAATGAAGGAGCTCCACTCCCCGAAGAACAGTTAACCCAGACATGTCCAGTGCCTGGAACACTGGGAATTATCTAAAATCATCCTAGAAGCAATGCTGAGATTGTTACCTGCATTTACTGGAATCTGTATTTATCCTCCCAAATCTTTGAGATAAATAGTAGATTAAGGCCTCAAATGGTTAAAATGAGTTCAGAGTTCAATAAGTCTGCACTTGACAGATATTTCTCCATCATTTTTCTGAGCCACCTGGCTTCCTCATACAGAATATGAAATATAGTTATAGGAACATCTTTGCAGTGTCGTTGTTCTAAATTAGTACAATTAATTTTAAAAAGATGATATTTATTACAATATATAAATGTATGGTTAATATTCAGTATTTGAAAATTACTCATGAGTCATTGACTCACTGTATTTATTGACGTTATATTGCTGTGACTACAAAATTAAAAAATGGTTAAAAAAAGAAGTGCTCCTAGAAACTTGTATCTGAAGAAAGCTTTTATGCAAAAATCTATACATCACTTCTTTGAATAAAGGATCAAAAATGGGGCATCAAACTCACATTTATGAAGTTACCAGAAACTCTTTCCTGGGGGAAAATAATGTCTATTTTTTTAATTGTTACTCTCTGTACCTCTTACTCCTTTAGAGCCTTTTAAGAATACACCGTCACTCTACACAGGAACACTGATGAAGACAGCTATTGGTAACACATGTCCACAGACCATTTGGCTTAAATAGTAGACATTTGTTTTCATGGTTCTGAAAAGTGGGAGTGTGAGATACGGTGTGGCAGGGTTGGTTCTTGGTGCTTCCTGGGTATGTCCCATAAGGCCTGTCATTGGCACATGTACTCTATCATCTTTGCTATGTAGCCTCAGCTGCCCTAGAACTTAAGATCCTTCCCCTCCTGGCTTCCTCAATATTGAAATTGCAGGCAAGCATCACCATACCTGGCCCTTACTCTTTTTATAAACACACAAACAACTTGAGAATTTTATCCTCTGAGTCATATAATACTGACTTTCTTTCCAATGTCCTGCTTCTGCTAACCATCCCATGAAGATTCAGTACGTCAATTTATAAGTTTGGAAGGAAAGAGGCATTTAGTTCCTGTTAAACATACATAGCAAAACACTGTGAGGGAGGACCATAAATCCTCATAGCATTTTCCAAGCTACTCATTAAAATACACAGACTCTACAAATCAATCATCATATTCATACAGTTTTTATCCAATTTTACAGTTAAGGAAATACATGAGCAAGTAAAATGGTTAAAATATAAAAAGGTCATCATAATTTTTTATTTAATTTTGTCATTCAATTGGTTCCTAGCTTGGTGAATGAGAAAACTGGCAATTAAAAATTGTGTAATTTAACTTAATGAACATCAGACTGAAAGTAAGTCACAAATACACATTTCCTCCCTTTGGGGAAAAATTACCAATTTTCTTCCAGTAATTTATCTCTGGATCAAATTTATTGTTCATATTGTACAATATACAATTTTATTCTATGTGAAAAATAGCCTTTATTTGAACATCACATGTAGATACAACATTTATACTCAGATTTAATCTATTAAATTTTCTATGCAAAACATTATAAAAGAAGCTCTCAATGGGTCAAAAGTAACCAGGAGCTATAATCATTTTAATATGAAATACCAAAATATCTTTCAATAAAAATAGAGCAAGTTTGATAAAAACCTATTGGATACAAGGTAGTGGGAAGAAAGGTATATGATATTGTGTTTGACTGAAAAAGGATCATGGAGGAGATGGCCAGAGGCTCATCAAATATTTTCATTTAATCCTTATGAAGGGGATAACATGGAAACAATCGAGAGAAATATTGTGATTTGGAGAAATCATTCTGTATTTTCAATTAGTCTTTCAGGAGCTTAAAGCACTGAAAATCAACCTCCAAAAGCACAATGAGTCGTATTATCACCATTAACCTGTGTACTCAGGGCTATTTTGCAGAATTATTGAATAATTATTGAATTATTATCGCTTTTAAATGTTCTCAGTCAATGTTATATCTTTATCAGCTACTTTCAGTGAAAGAAGATATTCTGAGACATACGTCCTAATAATTGTTATGTTCCAAAGACCCCAGAGTCTTTTCTGGTTCCTGGCTTTGCAAAATCCTGGGCACTGGTGTAAAGCATGAGGTAGGAAAGACCTCTCAATTATGGGTATGCTTTGTACAACACCAATAGCGGCACTAGTATCTGTTTACCAGAAGAGCAGGGCAGAGGGTTCTAAACAGGAAATTGAGAGAGCCATGCCCACTGAGGCCGAGGAGGATCAAAGAGAGGTGCAAGCTTCAGCCTCATCTTCAGAGAGCTCACAAAGTGCCACGCAGAGTTCTTCTCACCTTCAAGACGCCTATCAGGAGAAAATGCTCATGATTTAGCAGGAGGGATCCTTCATGGAAGGGAGGGGGCGTGGCAGGCAGCATCACAGCAGCCAGGGGATGTGTGCACCAGGCCCCATCCCCTGGTAAAGGAGATCAGAACAAGGAGGAAACAGCCTCCACTGCAGAGACTCCCCCAGCCCCCATAGACGCACCTTTTGGGAACAACTGATCACCTCTGCGTATAAATCAAAGAGCAGAGGGAAAACTACAGGAAGATACCGCATTCTGCAAAAGGAATGAGGTTAAGATTCAGTACCTGTTTAGGGGTAAAGTTTATGAAAACACACACAGCTGTATTGTGGGGCAAGAGAGCTGAAATAACAAAGAAAAGCTGAAATTCAACAAGTTCTGTTACAGTGACAATGCCACTGTTGTATTTTAGATAGGGAGAATAAGACAGTATGATGCATTTACAGTTATGATTAAAATGATATAGTATAAAGATCACATATGAACGTAATCATTAGAATTATAAGTTGAAAATACATAATAAATTGAGTTGTAATAAACCTCAAAACAATCAATCATCTAAAAAGTTTTTTAAAGCCTTCACTTAATGTCTATTAAAAGTATTCTTTCTCAGAAAAAGCATGAGAAGACATGCATGTCAAAACACTAGAGGCCAACTAAATAGGCAGTTGTATTAATGTAGAGCTGTGATTTTAAGTTATAAATTACTACAGTCTCCTTGAAGTAATTGTTAGTTTATATGTTTAGCTTATTCACATAGCCAAATACCAAGTTTTGTACAACATTGCTCTTCACGTCTGGAGTATAGTAATACATTTTACTTAGTGGCGATCCAACCCAAGTCTGAAATGCTGAATTAAAATGAAGTTTGGGCAACTGTATTTATTCTGCAGGAACTTTCATTCAAGAATCAACAGCAAGGCTAAAGGATATCAAAATAAAATAAAATTAAGAGTTGTGGGATCAGAAATGATCTGTTACCTCAGCACGGAATTTGGCTGTTTCATATTCACAAAAGTTTTTGTTTTTCTTCCTTTTTAGCTCCTCTCTGGATTGGGAAGAATAACTATGGAATTATGCCTGAAACAGAAATTATGCCTTCACTGTCTTAAGGAACAGAGACCGTCATTATTGACGCCATTTGGAAGGAGGAGGCATGTATTGGAGAAGCATGGGCTGCAGCCTGGAAGGCGGCTGGCAACTAGCCCCCGGTATGCATGTTTTCTTTGGACTGCCTCACACAAGAAATTTCAAAGAAACACAGACCTGGATTTTTTTTTTTTTTTAATTAGAAACGGCTACCCTTCTGGACCTATACACCTCCAAGGCAGTCTGAGAAAGTTTTATTTTAAGCAGTATTTGTGTTTTCTGATTTGCCACAGTTCCCAGTGGTTTCCATCAGCTTACACTCAGCCCACTTACTCATGTAACTTCATTGGTCCCAGTAGGAATTGGAGCTTGTGACTCTAGATCTGGCAAGGGAGCCCAAGACTCAAAGGCATGGATTATAGACCTGGGGTAGAGGGAAGTGGAAGATGCAGTGCAGCATGCTAGAAAACAGCTGGAGCTGGGTGACAAGGGGTATGCGATGTGGTCCTGGGCGCACATTAACACCTGTGTGAACTCGGGGCTCCAAGGGGGTCTGTTTCCTCATCTAGGAAATATATGTTCTGGGTAGGTCAAGTTTCAGAGTGAAGGCAGTTCCCCATCTGGGTTTCAGTTTCTCGTGTGTTCTTAGAAAAAAAAAAATGATGCCAAATTAGTGGGTTACTGAAGCCTGGATGATTTAGAGAAAGCCTTGCCTTTGCATAGCCCTGTCAAGAAACGAAACACTGCACACAAAGCTGATGGAACACATTTGGAAGCCAAAATGCCCAAAGGAAGCTTAACATACAAAAGAGCCGCAGTTTTGAGAAGGGCCTCCCCTGTGATGCTGGCTTTACGCATTAGTTCTAACTGACAAAAGAGAACTAATTGTTTCCCCCCGCGTTTATTTTTATTCCTCTTCCCCAAATGCCTGTCTATGCTCGAGGAGCTAACACAAATTCGATCTGCTTTCAAATTCTTGAGCAATTTTTCAACTTTAGCCTGTTTTTAAAAGACTTCTTTATGGAGCTTATGATCCTGAGTATTTTTGTGTACTCACCCCATCATTGGTTACTACTCTTGTACTTTCCTTATCTGTTTAGTCAAATGTGTGTGTTTTTATTTTAGTTTCAAAGTATAAAATAATGTGAAACACATATAATTCAAATTGTGTCACTAAAAATTTCAACCAACATATATAAATTTGTATGTATGTATGTATGTATGTATTTAAATCTACATTCAGTCCTCCTATCAACTGTGAGGATACTATTTCTTAATCATAGAAATAAACTTCCCTAGATATTCATGTATTAGTCAGAGGGCAAGCACTGAAGTGAAGCACAAAGCATATTTTTTCATGTGGGAATGTGCTACAATAGACCTATATGAAGACAGAATGGTGATGGTGTTCTCAGCTGGTATCATCTCTGAGGCCACCGTAGTGTTTATGCTCCATGGTGATGCAAAAGTCACAACGAAATATTTACACACCAAGCTATAATAATAAATTCTGATATCTAAGATATTTGTTTTAAATTCTTATCCTTTGGTCTAAAAGGATCATTATTTGGCATTTGGCTCATTCTGTTAATTCATAGATGCTCCTTAAGTAGAAATTAAGGAAAGTAAGTCAGCATACAGACAACTACTGCCAAGGCCTTCTGATTTGGACTTTGCTATTGAGAACAGTTGCTACTATCCTCCAAGGGAGGAGTCATTTGGTAACAGTTAGGAGTGTGACTGTGTATGTGTGTGTGTGTGTGTGTGTGTGTGGTATGTGTGTGTATTGATTGTGGCAGCAAATGAGAATGGGAGAAAAGTGGTTAAAACACAATCCAAGTTTTTAGGCCTGTTTAACAAGTTTGGATTTCTATACTTTTCAAGAATAATCTGTAATTGAAGACAACTCTTTTCCTTCCTCCACTACACCTAGCATGAAACTCAAATCTCAGGACACACAGCTGACGGCTGCTATATACTGGCGAAAGCGAGAAGGCAGCTGTTTTAGTTGAACAATAATTCTTTTTTTTTTCTGAAAGATGGCAACTTTTCAAAGATGTGAATAAAGTGTGTTTACTCCTAAAAACACCATGAAACCAACCTAATTTCTCCCCACGCTTGAGAAGGCATTGGATGATCTCGCAGTGTCCGGTAGGGTGACATCCAACGGAAAGGAGTAAACAGCCGTTACTTTCCCCTTGATGTACAAAATGGCTCAAGACAGGCAACAAACTATGTGGTCTCCCTATGCCTCGCTCACAATAATGCATCTTG
Organism: Meriones unguiculatus; assembly: GCF_030254825.1. Classification (NCBI taxonomy): domain Eukaryota; kingdom Metazoa; phylum Chordata; class Mammalia; order Rodentia; family Muridae; genus Meriones; species Meriones unguiculatus. The sequence goes on from NC_083358.1 coordinate 64,924,476, forward strand.
TCCTTGATGGACCTTATTGCTGACACACTGGCATGAAGTTTTGGCAATAGTTAAGAGAAATAGTTTAAGCAGATTGCCCACGTGATGTATAAATACACAAACAGGCAAATATTGGTCAGTCTCTCCCATAAAGTTCAAGTGAGTTCTCCAATGTCAAATATTTTTTCAAAGTAAGGTATTATTTAAAAAAATAGGTTAAAATAATGAACATGTAATAGCAATTGATACTAGAACAAATTGCAAGTAGTGATACTTGGCAATATCTAAGACTTTCTAGTTAGTAAATTAATGTAAAATTCAAACAATCATTTAAATAATTAATATCAAACTATATCGTTATCATTTCACAATAAGTTAAATCAAGTAAAAAAATTGAATATGGACCCAAAACAGGTTACTTGGTTACTGAAGCTGAGATAGCATCTTCATAATGTTGGTTTTGCTGTGTACTGCCTGAAATGTACTTGTGGAATGACCTAAATCTATCATTAACATTACAAGCTAACAACAGAATGATTGTTTTCACTAATTCTTTCGTGAATACAAACAATAGTTCAGTTTTAGCTCTGTTAAAACAACACTAAAAAGACAATAATATGAATGAACCTATCTTTACTACAAGCATAGTCCTCACTTTTAGTAAGAATTACTGATGACACTGATAAGTCAATCCTGGCATGTTTTTAATGAGAATGGCCCCCAAGAGTCCATATATTGAATACTTGTTTTCCAGTTGGTGGAACTGTTTGTGAAGGATTAGGGCATGTGGCTTTGAGGGAGATATTTGGCTGGGGTGAGCTCTGAAGTTTCTACCTCCACCGTTGTGTATAAAGATGTAATCTCTTAGCCTCTGCCCCAGCACCACGCTTACCTGTCTGCTGCAGTGATCCCCATCATTTGGACTCACTCTCAGAGCCGTAAGAACCAAATAAATCTTTGTTTCTGTAAGTTACCTTGGTCATGGTGTTTTCTCACAGCAGTAGAAAGGTAACCAAGGCACCTGGGGAGATGCAACATTAGTAAGGGCACTTGGTGCTCTTACAGAAACAGGGTTCAGCGGCAGTTCCCAGATAGCAGTGAATTCCGTGGGCTCCAGGACTCTATTCTCCTCTACATGGGTGACGGAATGCACATGGTGCACACATACTCATGCAGGCTAATACACGTACACACAAATAAAAATACATACAACTTTTATGGTCTTAAAATATGAGAAAATTTTACATATATGAATGTATCTTTATTTTCAAAGTTCATAAGAACAAAGGCTCCTAAACTGGTCATTTTGAAACTCATATGACAAAATTTAAACAAACTTAGTTCAAGTAGTATATATTTCAACTTTAAATATTATACATGTAATGATATGGCATATATCTAATACATATTACATCATTATAAAATTATATCACCTGTAGTTAAACATTAATGATTTTGTTAACATGTCAATGAGTTATTTTACAACCATAATAAAAGTTTTAGTATTTTAGCCTTTGATGTTATTTTTATTATTCATACTTAATACATTTCATTTGTTAAAAATAAATTAAGTAATATTTATCTATTTAATACATTTTGCTGAGACAGGGTCTCAGTATATAGCTAATGATGAGCTGGATCTACCATCCTCAGTGATTTCATTATTCCTCATCTTGTACAAGGTTGCCTGTCACTTTTAAACACAAGGATACACAATAACAAATTAATATTTCTAATCAGTGTTACCAAATAGAATCAGTAATAAAAACAACTAGAGTCATTCTCAGTATTATTGTTTTTTTCCGTCACAGAATTTGTTACCAATCATTAGGGATATCAGTACCAATATATGTCCTTGTATAGATGCATGCAACAGAAATTTAGAGTTACTTCTATAATTGCTATTTTTTATATTTTATTTTATATCTTTTATTAAAATGTTTATTTTTAAGGTTTTATTTTTTATTTTTCAAATTTTGTGTACATAGTTGTGTCTGGTTGTGTGTTCGTGTACATGAGTGCAGTGATGTGAAGGTCAGAAGATACCCCCACACAGTTGGTAGAACCAAACTCAGTACCTATGCAAGATCCCTGAATTCCTTATTTTGTAATTGATTTTAAAAATTATGCAGATTTTGCTTGAGAAAGTATGGGATAATAGTACACGTTCCTTTTGTGTGACTGGGCAGAATTCCTGGCGGAACAATTCATGACACAGAGATTATTTCAGCACAAAATTTCAGCCCAGTACAACATAGAAGGCATGGTTGTGTGGCCCAGTGGACTTGGCCAGGAGCACAAAGCTGTGCTTTTTCATGAATGAAACAAAAACAAGAGAGACAAATTAGGGATGAATCTTATCTTTTAAAACCCACCCCTTAAACTGGGTGGTGGTGGTACAGGCTTTTGATCCCAGCACCCGGGATGCAGAGTCAGGAGGATCTCTGTGAGTTCAAGGCCTGCCTGGTCTACTGAGAGAGTTCCAGTACATCCAGGCTACAGAGAGAAACTCTGTCTTAAAAACAAAACAAAACAAAACAAACAAACAGCCCCTTATAGTCTATTTCTCCCTGAGAGGCTCAGCCTCCTGAAGGTTCTACAACCTTCAATGTAGAGCCGCAAGTTGGGCACCAAGTTCTCAGCACTGAACAGTGTTGGTGGTGGTGAGGCATTCCAAATTCCAATCTCAACAGTGATTTCATTATTCCTCTAAAATACCAACTTCCAGGCTTGGAAGGCTAGAGGGATGGTCAGAGTTTAAGAGAATTTGCTCCTTTTGCAGAGGATGTGGGTTCTGTTCCCAGTAGCCATCTAAAGCAGTCCACTACCACCTGTAACTACAGTGCCCCGTAGTCCAGTGCCCTCTCCTGGCCTCCTTGTGTATCTGCACTCACAGTAGAAATACAGATGAGTAAAATAAAAACAAGTTTTATTATGTTTATTTTTAATTCGACCAATTGAGACAATTGTAACATGAAGCTACCTCATGTGAGGCTGACAATGTCCCCCAGACTCACTTTACACACTTCACTCACATTTTCCTACATTCTTGTTTTTCACACCCACTTTTCTAAATCTAGAAAATACCAGAGCCTTGGAATCTTTCACTGGCATCCTAGCCACTGTTTACTCTAGCAATCCTAGCAGAGGACAGCTAAAAGATGCTCGCTCGGCCAAGGAAGGGCTACCACGAAGACATCACCGCCAACAATAAAAATACTGCAGGTCACTCTAAAACTGATCATCTCTTAGCCATCTGTCTACATTTAAAAACTTATTTTGTAAAATATTGGACACCAATAATCTTATGTTTTGAATTCAAAATAAAGTTTCAGGTTTGATCATATAAATCCCTCTTGTCCTTTTAATTTAGCGATCCATGAAGAAATACAGAAATTTGCACAACTGTCTTCAAAGTAGTTCTGTTTAACTCATCAGTTTTCCCACCCATGGAGTTTCATACCCTAGCCCCCCCGCCCATGTAACCTTTAAAGGGATGGAGAAATAACTGCCTCATCATCCTGTCCAGGATTTACATCATTTCATAAACATTTGAGTACCAAAGGGACCATCACTCTAAATCCAAACACGTAATTAAAAAAAAAAAAGTAAAACTGTATTTAAAAGGAGACAAACAACCTGAACTACTCGACAAACTCAAACCCTGTTGCTGAGGATGTGGTCACGTCTGGGCTACGTGGCTTAGCTATAGAGTATGTAATAAAACAGCTAAATTTGGATTGGAGGCTCATTTTGCACTCCAAAATGGAATGCAGCACCCGGGAGAATAAGGCAGAAAGAGGCTCTGGAAATCAGAGAGTGCATCTCTGTAATCCTTCAGTGTTGATAATGAAGCATTAAAAAGAGAAGCCTGGGCCAGGGTGCTCTCAAAACTGGAAGGGGAAGAAAATGAAATGACATAGACACAGGTCACAGCGATGGGCAGCTCCACCAGGACCTCTCCTTCCTCAGTCAGAGTGGTGCTGCTGTCAGCTTTCCCTCAGCAGGAAGCTCCAGCACTCTGATCTCTGCTGCTCAACTACTTTTTATTACTGCCATCTCAACCTATCGTTTCACAACTTAACAGACCTTTCTGGAATTTTTAATCTCCCTAACAAGATTTGAAGTTTCTTAAAGGCAAGGAGTGCATGTTGAGTGAAAATAGCCCGGTTGGTAAAGTCCTTGCCTGGGGGAGTATGAGGACCTGACTTCATCCCCAGGAGCTACGTAATAAAAGCAGGTGTGCTTGTCACACTGTCTTGCTCTAGGCAGCAGCCGGCTGGATCCCTAGGATTCAGTAGCGGGCCAGCTTAACTCCCACAATATTGACAAAACTATGTCTCAAAATAAAGCATGGTAGATAGCTTCACAGGAAATGCTCCTGGGTTTTTCCTCTAATCTCCACATGCATGAGCACACATGTACACATAGTGCCACATATGAACATGCACAACACACACACATACATTCTCTTCTCATTTATCTCTATTAGACAAAAGAGTAATACTTCCTTAAGTAAATTACCTTTAGTTACATTACACTTTTTTTTTCTTTCTTCCATAAGTAAATACAAACTGAATCATCAGAGTCTGAAAGACATATAACATGTTAAAATACCTGGAGACAGCATGACCAGCAAGGCTGACACCTAGTCACGACTTAATCCTTAGAGAAGCTTGAATTTCAGCTAGCAAGTCTCCAGGCAGCTACCGAACTACACATTGGGCTCCATAATGACCACTGCTTTGAAGTCAGGCATAGTCTAACACTCAACAATCCGGAGCAAAAGTAACTCAAATAAGTGAACATACACGGATAATTTACACATCACAAAATCATTATTTCCTCTCATTTTGTATCTACCTTCTTTTAGATAATTCTTGAATCTCTTCCAAATTTGGTATTTGCTTTGAACAAAACTGAGACATCAAGCAATGAAGGTGTATATTTTTTTAGGTTGAGTTATCCTACACATGACTTTTGTCAGCTGTGAAAAGTTTATTTTAACTTAGCTACAGAGATCTTTATCCTTCACATTTTTTTAAGGGCTGGTCTGTCCTGGCAAATTTCCAGAATAAATTCTCCATCTTCCTTTTAAGTAGGACAAGATCTTGACATAAAACTACTGAGGGAGCTGGAGGTATGCCTGGCAATGTAGTGAAGGCCTGGATTCCCCAGTTGTTTTCATAGTGATAAATATAAAGTCTGCATCAGGCAGCAAGACAAATCCCCCCTAAGTATGTGCTGGGCACATGTGAGAATGGAGTTAAACAGACTCATTGTCAGTGCGATTTTCTCCTGTTTCCCAAATTTCCCAGAGCACAAAAAGGACCAAAGCATACCCTTATTTGGAAGGGGTACAAAAGCGGGGAGAGGGAAAAGGAAGGAGAAAAGAGAGAAAAGGGGGAGTTCTCCTCTTTGCCATCTGCCCATAGCTTATTATGTCTCATCAGGATTGCCTGGATCCTCTTCCTCTGTGGCCTGGTAAGGTTGCATTGCCAGGGGCAAGTGTTCAAAGAACAGGCAACCAATTCATGACAGAGGCAGCCCCTGCTCCCCTTACTTGGGAAACCCACATGGAGACAGAGCTGCCAATTGGCCACACCTGAGCAGGGCATCTAGGTCTTCTCCATGCATAGTCCTTGGTTGGTACTTAAGTCTCAGCAGAACCCCCTGGGCTAAAATTTTTTAGCTTTGTTGGTCTCCTTGCGGAACTCCTGTCCCCTGCTTGTCCTTCTCTCTCCTTCTTCTTCGGTAAGACACCCTGCACTCTGCCCAAAGTTTGGCTGTGAGTCTCAGTGTCTGCTTTGATCCCCTATTGAATGAAGTCTTTCAGAGGACCCTCTATAGTAGACTCCCATCCTGTTTTCTCTCTTCTACCGCCTCTGGTGTCTCTCCATTCTGAATGAGATTTAAGCATCCTCCTTAGTGTTTAGCTTCTTTAGATCTGTAGATTTTAGTATGGCAATTCTATATTATATGGCTAATATCTGCTTATGAGTGAACGTGTACCATGCCTGTCTTTCTGTTTCTGTATTACCTCAACTAGGAGGATCTTTTCTATTTCCATCCATGTGCCTGTAAATTTCATGATTTCCTTGTTTTTAATAGCTGAGTAGTATTTCACTGTGTAAATGTACCACAATTTATGTGCCTATTCCTCCATTGAGGGACAACTATGTTGTTTCCAGATTCTGGGTAAGAAGGAAGAAAGGGGAGAGGATGGGTCTGGGAGGAGCTAAGGGAGGGGGCTCCAATTGAGATGTATAATGAATAAATTGTGGAAATAAATAAAAAAGAGAGAGAAAAGGGGAGTGGTGAGGGAGAGGCAAGAGGGAGGTAAAAAATATATATATATACTCCATACAAAATTTCTTTCCTCTTTATAGTGGAAAGTCATACACGACTTTAGAGAGAAAATTTTAGCTCAACAGATATCCCAACAAGATACAATCCTGCAAGCAACATAAAACAGCACTGAAGCCATTACCATAGATTCTATTTTGAAACAATGAACTATACTGCTGTAACAAAATAACCCCCCCAAGCACAATTCTTTTAAAGGAGGTCCTACCAAAGTGACATTCCTTTCTGAATGTTAATTACATGATTTGTTAATGTACATTATCCTATGACTTATTATGCATTTAAGCACCTCTAATGATGTTTCTTTGTTTTAGAAAAAGCAAAAAAAAATGTTAGCACAGTAGGGTGAAACTGAGAAAAGATTTAGGCTATACGTGGTCATGAAACCTAGAGTTGGTGTCTTTGAAGTCATGAAAATTACTCTGTAAAAGGAAACTAATTTCCACTCAATTTTTTCAGATGGCCTTTAATAACACACAGATCAAAACATTTTTAAATCACAAATAAACATTTTAAGAACCAAAAAAAAATTTGATGTTAAATCACTCCTTCTCTAAAACCAGCTGGCTATTCATCTCTGCTTTAAACATCTTCTCTTCAGAACATTTAGGTGTATCGGGGAAGAGGTTAACTTCCATTAAAGAGTTTATTACATTTTTTTTTTTGTCTACACAGAAGTACCCATTTAATACTGCTCTCAAGCCTTTTTTTTTTTTTTTTTTTTTACTTCAAATGTCTTTGAGCCTAAATTGTAAATTGTCTTTGCTGAAGTAGCGTTTGCCTGTTTGACCATCTCTGTGGCATTCCATTATGGGCACCTGCTGTTGGTAATTACAGGTCTGTCTCCCTACCATTTCCCTTGCTCTATGCCAAGGCAAGCTTCAGACTGCCTGATTACAAACAACACCAGTTAAAAATCCCTAAGTAGATCTCCATGGTAATTATCCAGGGCAAGTTAGGGCTGTGTTTAAGGAGCTACTCCTTGTTAGAATTTTCTCTTTGCTAGAATTGTAGCATAATCCAGAATCTGTAAGAACTTTTGATTTAATAATGATTTGTTGGATTATACCATTCTGTAGTCTAAAAAAATCAAAATATCCGCTTAAAAATAATAGGCTGTGATCACACTGAAATATCTGCAGACAGTAGAAGCTCCAGGAAAATGACCACACATGATGCACAGGAATTGGCTTTCATGATTCTGGGCCAATAGCTCTTCACAGAGGAGAGCCGCCCTTCACCTAAGTTCACATACTCACATCCTGCCAGAGAGAAAAGTAAGAAATTACCTCTAGATCAATAAAGAATGCAACAACAATTCAATATTAAAAAGACAGGTTTTATTGCCAATATTAACAAGTGAACAGCTGGGAGAAGTCCTTGGCGCTCGAGGACTTCTGACTTGTAGACCTCCACAGCTCCAGTGAGAGTGCAACAGTGCTCAAAGTTCTTGTGCATAATTATTTGAGGGTTACTTGTTTCACATACTAGAGAAGCAAAGTTCTTTTTCACTACAAAGCCATGAATTGTAGGACAGAAAATCCGATGGGAATGGATCTCTAAGGCAAAGAAAACTGACCTTTTGGTTAATCTTTTAGCTTTCCATGACTGCAGAAGAGTATCTGAGATAATCAACATAAAGGAAGAAAAATTTATTTTCACTTATGGTTTCCAAGGTTTCAGCCTATGGTCAGTTGGCCATGTTGCTATTTTGGGGCATAAGTTATTGGGGTATAAAGTTATTGGGAATGCATAGGTGGGGCAAACCTGCTTGCCCCATGATGACCAGAAAGAGGAGTGAATGAAAAAAGGAAAAAAGAGAATTCCCATAACACATGGCCAGTAATCCATGGTTATTATCTAGTAATTGGGTAATAACCTCACTTCCTCCAATTATGTCCTCTCTCTCAAACATTCTATCACTTCCCGGTACTACTACTGGCTGGGTATCCGCCCTCATTCTCTGGGCATTTGAGATCCCCGCTAAAAACAGTCAGTGTCTAATGGATGCTGGATGCTCATTCTTCAGTCTGTTTGGGTTTCCATCTAGATACTAACACTCACCTCACTTGATCCAGAAGCTCTTAAATCAAGGTAAGAGAGAGGGAGGGAGAGAGAGAGGGAGAAAAAGAGAGGCCAGATCTTCCGTAGTGGACTGCCACAAAAAGCTGTGCTTATATTTATGCAAAAATCACAAATTCATTCAGCACCATTAAAATTTTAGATATCACATACTGCTCTTGTGTCAAATACTATGTCCTGTGCTAAAGACAACAGGACGATCAGGCACTGTGCTGGCACGTGGCTGGGAACACGAAAATAGCAGTCCAGATGGGTATGAGAGGTCATTTTGAAAATGAGTGAACTAAAAAGAAAAACGAACAGTGGGATTGGGAGTAGCAGGAGGAAGGGATAGAGCATGAGAAATGAATGTCCAGGGATGGAGTCAAAGAGAAGACTGGTTCTAAGCAAGTGGCTTGCAAAGGAGTGGGGGAGGGCTGTCCTGTTAGGGAGATAGCAGAATGACAAGTGCATAATCTGAAGATGAATCCTGGTGTGGGGAGACTATTCCCTCAGAAAAGTTTGTAGGATCTCAGTAGGACATACAAACACAACTAATCCTGCCAGCCAGGACTATTTAGAACTTTGACACAGGCAGGTACGAAGAGAAAGAGTTCCCATGGATGGCACTACACTTACCTGACTTCACTTTGCAGGCCGAGGAGGGGCGGAGAAACACACTCCACTTCAGTGCAATGGATATGCGTGAACACATTTAGGTAACATGCGCCTTTTGGAATGCACCGCTGTCGAACGCCTGAGTGTATTTCAAGTTAAACCTCAACTAAAATGTCCAGTCAATCATCAAAAACAATCCAGGTCACTTCTGTTGGCTTCTGTTTACAGAGTAAGACCCATGAAGGTAAGAGGTTTAAAAATTACATAGAGAAGACCCTACACCGCTGATTCTCGAGTTCCTATGAACTTTGTGTTTTGTTTTTTAAGTGACTGTTCCTTACGATAGCACTTAGGGAATGAGGGAGGTTGGAAATGAATGGACAGTAAATCTTGTGTTTGTATAAAGTGAACTAAAACGTATCTCTGCCTCCTAGGGGGGACTCTGAAGTGATGAATGACAGGACCTTGTTTGCTTATTCGTTTACTCCATCTATCTCACTGTGATGCTGAAAGGCCGAGAACTGCAGTAATCTGGGACGCGCTCTTTGGTTATGTACTTTCTATTGAGTGTACATATTTTGAAAAAAAAAAAGTTTTTTCTTCTTTAAACATTATAATGAAGCATTTCAAAGGATACAAAGCAAAAGAACAAAAGGATTAGCAATGTCACTATGAATCATAAAATACAACACTGAATATTCTTTGTAGCTGGGAAATTCCTCCTTTGCCCATATTCTTCTCAAAATACAGTCATTATTAAACCAACCATAAAATTTTCTTTTATAACTACGCACCGGAAAAGTTTCTTAAGGCAGAACTATAATCTTTGCAAATGTTCTTTTTAATTCTTACAGAACACGAGTTGCACATGGGTGTCTATGGGAACTGGAGAGCTCCACTGGCCACTCCCCGAATCCATTTAAAATATTTAATTACATGAAGTGTAGGCCAGTCCTAATACATGCGCAGATCCTTTTTCCACTCTACATGCACATATATTGAACAGGCTGGGCATCTAATTAATTTCTTTTTTTCATTTTGGCTTTTATTGTAATATGGACCCTGAACATATAAAGAACCCTGGCCTTACTTGGAAATTTTAGTTTAATTAAATTTTGCTTTTATACTAGGATCAGTAAATGCTTTGTAATGTTAAAAGTTTTGACATACTGAAGAAGGTTAATTGTTTCAATTCCTTTAGAAATAGTTTAAATATTAGCCAAAAAGCAGAGTTTGGTAATTAAATTTTCTTAATCTTTAACCTCCACTTTTACAAACATGGCAATGTATAGTTTTAAAAGAATAAATGGGTGTTTTTCACCTAATGTTATCAAATACTAGTTTTGTTGGACTATATTTTACATTCAGAACTTGGAATTGAAAAAAATATATTTGGGGGGGCTGGGGCGGTGGCTGCATGGTTGAGTACTTCTCTTTCTTTCAGAGAACCAGGGTTTGATTCCCAGCTCCAGCATGGCTCGCAACTCTGAACCAACTGTCAATTCCAGGGGATCACATGCTCTCCTCTGGCCTCCAGAGGCATAGCAAACACTGCTCCCAAAAATAAAAATAAATTTGTTCTTAAACTCATTATGAAGAAAATACTCTCCAAAGTATTTTAATGTAAAAATATTATAATTTGGTATAAAGTATGTGTTTTAAAAAAAGTGTCATTTAAAAAAAAATAAAGTATCGTCGGTAACACGCTTTTGTTGGTTCATAAGCTGTTCTTCTTCTTGATGTTAATCCCAGCTGAAAACAGTCCTCTCATTCTTGTAATAGAATTTTAGCAATGCCAAATGAAACCTGTTCCGTATTGTAGACATTTATGATAAGAATGAAATATCAGCAGCAATAACAAAGGCTAAAGTGCGTTAAGTGCTTTCTAGTGCCAAGAACAGTCCTCCGTTCTTCACTTTTCACAGCCCCATTCCTCCTTACAGTTCTATGACATCAGTACAACAATTGTTCTTATCTTTTACTCCCAACGGGAAGTGAAACGAAGATTTTTATACTTGTATGCAGTTGCCAGACACAAAGTTGAACACACATTTTACTCATCTTTGCCAAGGGACTCACAGACAGACTGGCAATATTTGCAGAACCAGTTGTCACAGAATACCCATTGTTCATATATATGAATGATTTTTAAAATAAATTTTGATTTATTTTACAGATTTCTTCAATTAGAAGATCATCAGATCCAAACATACAGACGCAGGCACACACTCACAGGTGTACACAGACAGGCAAACAGTGTATTTTTAATTTCCTGGCAGTCAAGGAAAGAAAGTTAGAGACAGAAGGAGAGAGGAAGGGAAGGAAAATGGAGAGAGAAGGAGAGGGGGGAGGGGAAGGGAACAGAGAGGGAGAGATTTGAGGCTGGGGGGAAGAAGAGATAAAGCCATTTATTTATGTGAATGCAGTCATGATAAATCTCAGAGTGGACATCAGCTATTTTAAGAAAAGCTTTGCAAGCATAAACAAATGCATTCAAAAGCTAATGTTTTTACTCCATTTTTTAAAAAATGTAGTTCATACCAAGAGGGGTGCATATTTTTTAAACTGTCCAAGAAAGTAACAGTCTATTACACAGCAGGGAATTATTTTCCTAAAAACTGTTCTAAACTAATGGAATAACTGTCCTATTTCAATCAATCTGGGATCATCTTATTATATTTTCAACATAATTTAATTTTATAATACAAGTTTGTGTATATGTACACATTTATTATGTAGCTAAGTACAATGACATCCTCTTTTCATTTCTTAATAGAATTAAATTTCATGCATTGCAAAAGAAAAAATGTATGGAAATAGCCATTTTAAAAATATGTTTTAGTCTTAAAAATAGGTTGAAAATTAAAAATAACAGTCCACTCCATTGGATGAAGGCATACTACCATCTGTTATTAATGTCTAAGTTATATACTAAGGACAAGATTATTCACCAAGGCCCTCATATAATATGTCAGTAAATGGGATTTGGGTTAGTAATTTAATTACATAAACTTCGACCATGTAAGCTCACAATTCATTCAAAATGAACATTTGCAGTGGCCTGAAATGAATTAAAACAGTTAATGACACTAAAGAGGACTTCTTGATTTTATTAAAAGATGTTTGTGTAAGAATCTATTCATGCAAAAGGGAAATCTCTGCTATGGCTAAAGAGTAAAGTTTTTTTTTTCATTTTTGTTATTATTCTTTTCAAAGAACTATAGGGTCATGTAATGATTTGCTTTCTATCCTGTAAAAATATATACTCACTTAATTTCAAAGTACAAATAAGTAGAAGATGTGACACTTATGGTCAGAGAACAGAACTCAGAATTCTGAGAGCAAGAAAACAGGATGAGAATCCAAGGGGACAGTGCGAAGATGCTCAGTAAGCCTGTGCACACGAAATTGGGGTCACGTGAAGACCTGGGCTCCACCCTCCTGACTTATGCGGGGTTTTGCTAATGGCCTGATAATAAGGAAGGGGGAGGTGGGTATGGAGGTCTCCTAGTACTTGAGAGTGGTGTTAGCATGACAGCTGCTGATTAATTACTGCCTGGTTCTCCACTCACACATCAGATGACTGAGCAGCCCTGTTCAGCATCACAGAGCTTTCACAGTTACAGAACACTGGCTGGGAGAATACTTTCAGATGATTACAAGAGATTTGCAGATTCTAGAATAATCGACAGGATCCATTTTTTTTTTCCTTTCAGATGCCTAAAATGTCCATTAGAAATTTTTCTATAGGAGAAATGTTTGTTTAAGAACCTGGTGTTGGGGGTTGATGTGAGCATTTGAGCCTTCACTTCCATCACAGGTAACATGGACATATCACAAAGCTTTGAAAACATTAACCCAGAGGTCTTTTATAAATATTAGCGAGTATTAAATTATACCCATGCTTCCCTTGTTCCCTTCCCAGACACTGCTCCCCACGCACACACACAACTGCATGGATGGGCTCCCTGCAATTTTAAAGTACATTGAAAAATAAACATTGTAGCTAATAGCAAAAGAAAAAAAAAAAAACCTTCACTTTAAATGAACTTCTCAAGGCATCGCATGTGAATGCCATCCCCTATGGAAACAACTCCTTTATAATGTCAGCTTAAACTACTCCAGATGATTTCTTTCAAAGCCTCCCTTTTAAGGCCATCATTGCCACTTATTATCTTGTTATATAGACTGCTACTTTTGTTTCATCACAAATCTTTGCCTGTTTAGTAGCAGCCTGCTACCACTATCAGATGGCATTTGTTTTACTTAATGTACATAGTTTCAGAAAAAAAAAACACAGAACGGCTATTACTGCATTCTATGAAAACATGCCAGTGTACATTTAGCTGACGCAGCATCAGCTGGTATTTAAACTGGGCTTAGCTAATGGACTTTTAATGTCAGCGGGGTTATGTGCAGTTACTGGCTATTAGCAGAAATGGTTCCTTTCTATAAAAATCACTTTTCCTCAAGTGTGTTGTTTGAACATTCCTTTCCCTAATTTAGTGACTGTCACTGAATGCTAAATAAACCAAAGGACTCTGGAGTCTACTGTTATCTTTAAGATCCTCTTTTTAACTTTGCAATTCAGCATTAAACAGGCAACCTTTCCCATTAACGTTTAGACTTGTAATCACAAAACTTTGTGAAGAATTATTTTTACCTTGTCGTTTTCCACGTTGTACTGTGTACATTTCTGGAGGATGGGTGCATGATGGTGTGTCCAATATCGTTATCAGAATCCTAGAATTTGTGTGCTTTTAGAAATCGCAGTCCAAAATTGCCAAAAATTTGGAAGTGTCTATATGCTAATAGCCACTACCTAGTGACATTTGGATGGGTCTATAAATAATTATTATTATACTTAATGTAAGCAAGAAGCATATAACTGCCACATCCTAAATGAAAATCTGGATGTTTTCGGCACAGGTAACTTTCTTTGGCCACTTAAGTAAAAGTTTCATTGCCTATTGTGATAACACTGAAAATAATGCCACTGATATGGCAGCTGTGGGAAACCAAGAAGATTTATCACAATTCTGTTTTTACAAGAAGGAAATAGACCATCCCCGGATTCTGAGCAACAGAGAAGAGCCCAGCTGGCCTTGCCTTCATTGGGCCCATGAATAAGGTCACTTCACATATGGCATTCCAAAACAATGCTGACTCTCTTAGAGAAGTCAAAAACATGTTCTCCCTGAATGCTTGGAAGTGGATATTCTACTGAACATAGACATTCAACTCCAGTCAGTGAACGAGAGTCCACCATAAGACAAGGGGGGGGGGAAGAAGACAGAAGTTCTGCACTTGTTTGTCATAGGTCATGGAAAGGCGACATCACTTGGAAACAGTAAATGTGTCTCTGTCAGATGAGACAGCCTCTACACCACACAATGAAATAACTTAGCAATTTCCCAAGACATCTTTTTGCAGAAACATGGGTTGTAATTTTTTAAGAAACCTGTGATTAAACCAAAACTACCAGTTTACAATCACCTTCATGAATGAGCTTAATAAATAAAACTAAAATATTTGATAGGTTCCATTTTTTTGGGGGGGGATATGGCCGAATCTGTTTGAGATACATGTTCTTTTTCTAAAGCATCAAGATGTGTTCTGCGTACACAGTGCATACTCCTATTATTAACATACACATTCATAGGAAATTATCAAACTGCATTTACCTAATTTTTATAAATATTTATTGCATTAAAACCTCTGTGAGAAATTATCATTCTAGAAAAATTATACTTATTTAATTTGATGAAAATAACATGTAAGTCTTTCATGTGCTTCGTAATAAATTCAATAAAATAACTGCCTCCCCTTTGCAACTGGGGAGGCACACATACAGCTGGCACCTTCCCCAGCCATCTTTCTACTTTTCTTAATAACGTTATTGCAAATAAATTATAACTGTTTTACTGTGGTCATTTTCATTACTTACACATAGATATATATGTATGTGTAGTAGTGGTATAAAAATAAACATTTAGTTCAGCCAATATACCTGGAGAAGCAAACAGTGATGACATTCTCTTAATGCACTATACTTCTATTAAGTCAGCTCCACTTTAGCAAATTCTTTTTTTCAGAACGATTGTCCCTAAGAATTCTCATAAATTTTGAACATAATGCTATCAGATTTCTTCCAAGCAGGTGAGCCTTAGGAAACAACAGGGTATTGTTGTCTATGGCAATGTTTAACAAGGCAGTTCAAGACTAAGTAACACATTTCCTAAAGATCACTGCTGGGTCTCTGCCAGAGTGCTCATCTAATTCCCAGTCCAGCATGCCCAAATAGGTACACACAAGATCAAGATATAACCTAACAAACACAGTCTTTGAAAATACTCTGAAAATCCATTTCCTATGTCACTTGAATAAGACAACCAGGACATGATTAATATAAAAGTTTTATGTCATAACGTCTTCAATATTATGAGGAGAAATCAATCTTAAGTCTCTGTTTCAGAACTAATAATGAATCATAAACAAAACGAAACAAACCCCCCTCCATCTTCCCTCCACTCCTGAAAGAAACCACCGAAACGAGTTTCTGTTTTCCAGGGTGAAAGCCCTGTGGGTGAGGGGCAAGTGTCAGCTTCCTTCATCCTTGTGCAGAGTGCTTAAGCCAATTTTAAGTTACAGTCTCACTTCATCATCTTGTAAGAGATCCAGAATGAAGGCTGAAGATTGCCAAAGAAAATGAGAGGCAATGTAATTACTGTTTTATTTAGAATGATTTCAGTATTGCTACTTGCTAAACTTGAGTCTTTCCACTGGGTGGCCACAATGTGTACATTTTGCAAAGTCTTTACTCAAAGGAGATAAAACATATCACTTTTCTTTTGACCAAAAGCCAAACAGAGTAAACATATATGAAATACCCATAATCTTCAAAGTCCAGTTACCAGAAATTACTTGTCTTTCCTGTCTTCAAGTGTTTTTGTTGGGGTATAATTTGGGAGTTGTTTGGCTTAGATTACAGATAACTTATATCTTAAAACCCACAAAACAGTCCTATGGTCACTGACTGTCATTTTCAGCTCCTGTCAAAGAGATTGACCATCTGCTTAATTTTCAAAGGAGTTGTTCAAAGGACTTTTTCAGTTCTTGTTATCCCAAAAAAGATAGCACAATGATTTAGAATCTTTAAGAACAAGTACCAAACTTTTAGCTTTACAGAGACTAGAATGGTCCAAAACTCCTTCCTCTAATTTTAATCTTACACTTGACTTTTCTTTGCCAATGATTAGAAATGTTGTTACATCATGCAGCCTAACACATTGTACAAAACTTCTGTTGTCTGGGAGAATGTATCTTATGAATTAACTTTACATGAAAAATTTTCTTCACAAAGGGTATGCTTCTAAACTTTCATATTATTCCTTTTATGCTACTTTTATAATTTCTACAGCCACATTAGTTTTCATGAGCTGGAAGAAACAAAGTCTACATTTATCTTCCTGGACATATTTGAGTTAATAAGGGGACTACAAATACAAATTAAATATGCATCAACTTTAAAATCAACTTTCCTAAATAAGCCTTTCCTTTCCATAGGAAAAATAAAACACAATGAATTATATTTAAGTTCAAGTAGTGTATAATTAAATAATCAATTAAGACATTGACTAAATATGTGAAATGTTAACACTTATCAATAAACTTGTTAAATGTAATGAAGGAGTTTTTGTTTGGCATCTTTATCTGGACAAAAAGATAGTTTGTGTTCATCTTACAAGGCCTTTTTACTGCTCTCATAATTGCTGAGAAATGAAACTAGCCACAGGAGCCACATGACACAATGATTAATGAAGGTAAACCCCTCTATACTCACAACATTTTAAAATAAATAAGGCTTGTAACTCTGGAGTTAAATTTGATTAATCAATACTGTATGCTAATAGGATGATGTTAGCCCTATTATATGAAATAAGAACTCCAACAGGCATGTCAATATGAGGAAGGCTCACCTTGTCTCATTTCTCTTCCATAGGAAAATAACACTCAGTATGTTGCTTAATTGAAGGAGGATATTCCCCAAACATTGGGGTTTTCAGATGTTATGCTTCACTTTGCAATACAAAGCACCTTTGAGTTCCTGTTCTTTGCTAATAAAAGGTATACTGGTGTAAGGACAAATATCTGCGTGTTAGGCACTTTCATGTAGCTTGCTTTCTAAGTTATAACTTCAGTTTAATTGATGTCACAGGATTTTAGCATTATGTGGGGAAGGATGAATTATGTTTATGTGCCTAATTTCAAGGACATTCTTTTGCATATTTCAAAACTTCATTGTTTAAATCTGTGGGGAAAGCAATGCTCAGGATGAGAGAAAGCCCATATTTCAAATGCAAGTCAAAACTTTTCAATAAATTCTCACATTATAGCTTGATATCTTCTAATGTTTTCCTTATAAAGAGTGTGATTATTTGCAACATACCTTTCAGATTTTCTTAAGAAGGCATTTTGACATATCCAAAACTAGCAGAGAAGAAAAACACACTCAGTACTTCTGATACTGTGAGTTCACAGAGGTATTTGCACGAAATACTTTTTTTTATTAAAACTTCTATAAATTTTAACACAAATGTTCTCACAACAAGTTAAACTACAGGTTACAATATTTTTTTAAGAATTATGAATAAGAAAACAGTAGCATTTTAAAATTACTCCTGAAAATGTGCCTTAATAAAGTAGCACAAAACTATCACTGAGTTTCCATTAAAAACATCCTTGAACTGAATGCTACTCTCTGTATCAGGTTTCAGATTCATGCAGTCCTTCTTCACAAATACCAGCAATAATTAACACCAGCGAGTAGTTGAAGTAGAGAGTCCATACATATGTTCAAAACCTGTTGATTAAGATTGAGACAGAGACAGCGATAACACTGAGAGATAAAGAGGAGAATAGAGGAAGAGGGAACTGAGAGAAGATAGGTGATTTGGGAGTAAGTGCAGAAGTTAACTGCCAATAATTTAAATCAGAAGGACAGCTTTGTGGGAGAAATAACTGTTTTTCTTAACTGTTTTCTTAACTTTAGTTTTGTTTTAAAAGTTGGTCAGAATCAACATGTGAAGAAATATCAGTGTTTATTGCATATGTCACTGCATTTACAAGCAATTAAATATTAAAATTCAAACAGTGTTTGAATAAATTTAAATCCTGGTGCATTCCTCTCACTTTCTGTCAGAGTTTTACAAAGTTGGAAGGCAAGAACTAATTATTTTCTATGAGCTACCTATTGCTCTAGTTGATTGACACACACTAACTCAACCCTTGTATGATATATGGTATGTATTTTTCTCAGTTTACATGGGCGGAAACCAAGGTACTGAAAGGTTAAACAACTTAAGCATGGTCACATGGCTAGGAGATGCTGGGAGAATTCTGAAGCATTCTACTAACTAAACAACAGACTCACAGTATTAGCAGTTCTTAGCTTGTACCTCCCCAAAGCCAGACAAAATAGTCATTGACTCTAAGTAATAGATAGGGGTGGGGCTATAGCTTCATGGCATAGCTTCACTTGTCTAGCACACTATGTATAGATACCCAGATTCAGCCCCTCTACCAAAGTGGAGGGTCATCTGAATATAATACTGTTGAAATGGAAACTTAACTTCAAGAAAACCCCACTTCCAACATGGGCATGGTGGTAGACAGTTGTAATCCAGGAACTGGATGAGGGTGGGGGCCAAGGTGGGTGGATCATGAGTTCACAGCCCACATGGGAGGTGGGGAAGCATGAATCAGAGTATATGTCTGGACTGGTTCAACTCTCAAGTGTCTCTTTCCTACCACTTGTGACCAATCATTATCATTAATCTTCTAAAAACAGAAATTTTGAAACTGTCCCCACGATCACCATCACTCATGATAGAATCCTGGCCTCCTTGACAGAAGGAACATAGCTGTGCCCACTATTATACTTCAGAAAGTAATATGCAGACAGATCTGTCTTGAGGTGGAACACAGTTTATTCACATCTAAGTCTCCAGTAAGAAGCACACAATCTGGGACTTGTTTGCTCTGCAATGCCACTACTAATATCATTCTGGTCAAATGAGCTCAAAGGTGCCCTGCGCAGGAAATGGGAACAGATTTGTTTTTAAGTTCCACAGAAACAAAGGTCAAGTGAAAGATCTAAGCTGAAACTTCAAGGCTGGAGTCTCTAGGCTCAACTTCAACCCACAAGGTCTTCCAGAAATGGCTACAGCCCCTAGTGCTAATGTTTCTTCTGAAAGTGACTCCCTCTGCTGCTCCAGCAAATCCTTGACCTAAATCAGAAAAGCGCTCTGTGCAGTTAGGGCCTAATGGAGTACACTCTCCCTCCTCATGCTAATAGGAGAATATAGCACACATTACAAGACAGTTATATTTAAGTCTCAACAATAACACTAAATAAGCAAAGAGGGTTCACCTCATACAGCCCTCATGCCTTCCTTTCCTCCTTAGGGGAGTTGCTTAAAAGATATTGGTGTGGATTCTAAGGATGGTTTGTTTCCAGGGTATAAAGATAGATACTTTAAATGATCCTTCCTTGCTTAACACTCATGTTTATTATAATGTAATGATTTCTTTGTTTTACTGACAGAGTCTGGCTTTGTTGTACAGGCTGGCTTTGAACTTACATTCCTCATACTTTGCCTCCTTCAGTGGGACTCTTACAGGTATATGCCACCACATTCTGCCATGACACCTCATTTTTTTTAAACCAGTGCTTGAAAAGTTTGTTCTCTGAAGGTTCTTAATCATTATATAAGTTAGAATGCCCAGAATTACTTGTCTAACAAAAGCCAACTTGACTATTTTCCCTTATTGGAAATCTCCATTGTGTCCATACATGAATTTGTCCTACCAATTATGCCATATGTGAGAGAAAAGCCATCAAATATGGTTGTCATCAAAACCCACTGTCAACTTGTAACACATAAAGTCATGAAAGTACTTTTTATTCCTCTATGGAAAGAAGTGTTTTACATATCTTAAAACACTATAAATTTATGCAATAAGACAATTAACTCTGAACAGTCTCTAACAGTTTTCTGGTCTGAATTTGGAGGTGTTAGCACACATAACACTAGTTGGTGGCAGATAAGAGAGACATTATGATGTGTAAGGGATTCTTCATACATATACATACACACACACACACACACACACACACACCTTGCCTTTCTTAGTACAAATATTTCATTCTTGGAAGTCAGGAGCCCTGAAAATCCCCTAGGGTGGAGGTTTCCCAGCAATCATCAATGAAACAGTGAGAGCACAGGCAGAGAGGGGAAAGTTGTTGCCCACTGCTTACAGATTTTCCCTAGGACCCTTTTAAAATGACTGCTGTCTGTCTTTAAACCACAGTTTCAAAACTCCTTCACTCACAAATAATACCCCTTCTGTTCTTCTATCTTAAGCACTGGTTTTTTTTTTGTCTTGTTTTGTTTTGTTCTTTTTCCTCCCTAGACTGTTTTCAACTAGATATATATTTTCAAAAGCTTCTAATTTTCACAGTACTGCTCCAACAGATTATAAACCTTCCTCACATTGTAAAGTACTTAATGAATGTCTCTGTTCTAATTGCATATGCACTTCCATTCATAAAAATAGTCCACTGGGGTCATTAAGGCATCAGAACTAGCAAATGCTACACCTTTAGGGTATGTGTGGGAGCTCTAGTGTAAAGTGAAGAGAAAGGAGACACACTGGAGAAAATGGGAGCCTGCCCACCAGACCATCCTACAGTAAATGACTTCAGAAAAAAGTGTTAACAGCAGGTCAGTAGTAAACAGGCCTGGCTAATGAGTAGCAGCCACAGGGACAGTAGCTGATAGCAGATTTCTGTGCTTTACACTTCCTTTGATGTCTCACAGATAACACAGAAAGAGCTGGTGTTCTGGAACGCGGAGGATAACAAAGATAGAAGTAGGAGTCCTGCATCTCAGACCACACGATTTGAAGGAAAAAAAAATGTTATTCTCCCTGAACGAAAGTAAATGGAGAAAGACCACACCGAACCCCACATACACCCTGCTGAACCTGCTTTTCTTTTTCTAAGATCATCATTAATCCTCAACCTTTGACTTGTCTGCTGTAGATGGAGAAAAAGTGCAAGAGGCACAGAGTGCTCCAGTTCCTTCCCTTTCAGTCTATGCTTCCTTCTTTCAATATTAATCCACTTATAGTCCCCTGTTTGATTATCTCTATTGATCCTTCTCCTACCCAGTCTTTTTAATTTGGTTGTTGTAAGCTCTCCACAGGGATCCTGCCTCCTTTCGGCATCTTGGGGGACTTTAACATGCCCTTTTCCCAAACCATCCCTTACCTGCCCCTCACCCCCAGTGGCTTAGTCCTTTGTGCACCCAATAACACCAAGGAATTCCAGCAGGAGTCAACACAGCCGATTCCAGAACTGTTCATCAGGTTGCTCACTAGGGCTTCCCAAGATCCTCCTCTAAGCATTTCTGGCTAGCGTCCTGAGAACTTCTGACCAATTTCAAGAAATGTAGGCTTTCTAAAACAGATTCTCTTGAGCATGGTCATATGTGCTCCTGGGGTGTACATAAGAAAACCAGAGCTGACTCAGAAGGATGAGAGGCATCTGTCTAGAAAGGAAGGGGAGATTCATGAGCGTGGCCACTCACTGTAGCAGGAAAAATTTACTCCCTAAGTAGTTATCTCTGATAAGCACTGTCTTGCTAGTCATGTACCTCTTCACAAGCACCAGACTGGCCTGCCTCTGGGCTGGCTGCCTTCCACTTTCATCACCCCCTCTCTGCACCGGTGCCTTAAGATTTTAAGAAATGTAGTCTGCATTAGAGATAAGCCAGTCTGTGAGCATCGTTGGAGGAGCCAGGAAGGTTACTGCTTGTTCTCTCAAGCTCTCCAAATTCATAAAGGAGTGGAACAAACCAGACGTGTGTGTGTGTGTGTGTGTGTGTGTGTGTGTGTGTGTGTGTGTGTCGCGCACAGGGAAGGGAAATTGCTGCCTCTCTTTCCAGGCAAAGCAGTATTGCCTCCTGGCGATACACGTAAAATAAATAAACAAATGCATTTTAAAACATTCGAGAGAAGGATCCGGGTGGGAACTGGGCTTAGATAAAAGGTTATGTGCCTAGATGACCTGAGAGACTCCAGAAAGGGCAGCTTGTGTTCTTTTTCTCTGCCTTTCTCTTTTATCCACTTTACAGACCTAAGGCGGGGAGTTGCAACTACTCCCCCACCTCCCCCACACCCCAAACTCAATGAGGAAGAAGAGATCCCACAAGATGTCCCTCAGTCTGGGTGCTTCCCCTCTGCCCTATGCATCCCCAACTCTGGACCACTGTCCTCCTAGCCTGGCTTTGCTCAGAGCTCCACACACTTACTTCAAGGCTTCTATGCGTTAAAATGTCAGTTGTGAATTGGTTAGCGGCGCCGCTTCCCCCCCCCCCCCCGGGGAGGGTGCACATTTGATTAGCACAGCTAGAGTCTCCCACCAGAGCTGTGGGTTTGAAGTTTTTCAAGGGTCTTCTGGCGGGAGGGTGACACGGAGGGGCTGTTAGTGGAGAGGCAGGCACGCCAGCAGCCTGTCCTTTCTGGGCGAATTGAGCATCCCCATAGCGCCCCAGCAGCAGTCTAGGGGCACTGGCGCCTATGGGTCCTCGGCGGTAATGGACAGATTTTCTTAGCTGAGATGCAAGAAGACCCTGCAAGCCTAGGCAATGCACACCGCGGGGAGCTTCTGCGCATAAGACATACCGGGGCGCGCGTATGGCACACCACACCGACGCTACCCAAAGCCTCTGAAAACCCCCGAGTGTACAATAGTCAACAACGTGCGCGTGGGGGGGTGGCTGAAAGTGTAAAAGACACCCCAGAATCTCAGAGGCGCAGAGGCAGCGGCTACACTTCCACAGCCCGTGTCCCTCCTTGCCCATCACCTCCGGAACGGAGACTGAAAACCTGGTTTCCTAACTAGTTTGGAAAGTGGGATTTAAAGTGGTTTCCAGTGAGGGCAACCAGGCAGACGAGGAAGCTAGGCGCCCCAGGGACAAGGAGAGGTATGAAAAGAGGGAAGGCAGAAGCGAAGGGAGGTGACCGCCGCGCCCTGCGGACCCCCTTACCTTGAGCGGCCGAGCCGGTGCCGCTGGCGCTGAGCAGGGCCAGGGCAGGTAACACAAGCATCTGCAGCACGTATCCTAGTCCCAGTCCGCAGCGGGCCGCTGTCGCCCTCAGACCTTTCCTCATCGTCGGCAGAGGTGTGCGGGGAAGGGAAACGCCACCAGGAGACGCACAAACAGCAGAAAGCCCCGCCGGGCAGAAGGCTGAATCCGGCCACCGCCAGGCAGTCCTGAGAAATAACAGCAGCCCAGAGCACCACTCTCCACTTTCTCCAAGGGCAGGGGCCAAAGGGGGTGGAGAGGAGCCTCCGAGGAGGAGTTTGAAGGTCCCTCGTCCACTGCGCCTAGCCACTGACGTCTCCCGCCTGCGAGTGCTCTGCCCCCAATAGGGAGGTGCAGGGAGGCGCAGCGCGGCCACCACCGCGGCTCTCCCGCAGCTCCACCGCCAGCCGAGCGGGCGCTGCTCTCGGGTCCCCGGGCCCGCGGGGGATCGCACGGGCGGCGGGGAGGGGTGGTAGCAGGAGCGGGAGGAGAGGCGAGCGGCCGAGGCGCTCCCGTGCGCCCGAGAGAGACGCCCCAGCTTCCGCTCGCCCGCCGACGGTCCGGCGACGGTCGCCTCCCGGAGTGGGGCGAGCGGGGGGGGGGTCCTGGGAGGCGCTGGCAGAGGAGGCGTGGAGGGCGCGGCCCCACTCCGCGCGAGGGGAAAGCGACGGCGGGAGCGCGCTCGCCCGCCCGCCCGCCTTATGTAAGCGGGGATGGAGCGAGATCCACGCCTCGCGCGGAAGGTGGAGTCCGCAGGGTTCGCTCGCTCACTCGCTCCAGCGCTGACAAGGGACACCTGGGGGCAGAAGCAACCGCGGCCAGGGGCAGCGCAGCATCCCGCCGGGCGCCAGACTCCTGCTCCGCCAGAGCTTCGGGCGCGCCTCGGGCCACTTGGCCGCGTCCAGCGGAGCTCAGCCCACCGCCTGGCAGTGTCCCCGAGCCGGCCAAGCCTCCGCCAGACGCCCCAGGAATGCACTCGCGCTAGGATTTGGGAGTTGCGCTTGATTGAGCCGGAGGCGGGCTGGAACTTGTTCTCATAGATGGGAAGGACGGCGAGAAGCTTTCGCGGTGCCACAGCCCCACTAGCTTTGGGTTGTCAGCGCCAGTTAGGCTGTTTTATGCTTTGCGAGCCCGTGACCTATTTGCGGTGGAACAAAAACTAAAAATCAATGGAAACTCCCTCCGTACTGATTCCTCTGCCTGTTCATCTGGGTGGCTGCTGAGACTGAGCCTATCAAGAGTGCTGAGGCAATACCAAGAGACACTTTCAGAAAACAGAACCAAATTTGCAGGTTCTCAACATGATGTTGGAGCCTATAACTTAGTCTGCAAATTCCGAACAGGGCTAAATATGCTCCGATTCGGAATGATTTTTTTGGGAGTAGTTAGGCTGGGGATTTCTGACTTAAAGATGAAGGAAGACTCTAACGAGCGGGTAAAACAAGGCCAATCTAGACAAAAGGAAGGCAAATGTATGAACACAGCAGCTAAGCTCAACAAGACAGCACTGTGGAAAAAAAAATCCCTTTCTTAGACTAGTGCACTTTAAAATTAATACTTTATCATGTAAAAAGTTCAAATTAAAGTGCCAAAAGAGCCATGAGCCACACGTAAACACACACACACACACACACACACACACAGAGCTAAGCAAATAGATGGGAGGAAAATATATGAATTCCAAGTCTAATTTAAACTGTGCTCATAACTGTTGGGGCAAGGAGGCCAGGTAACCTCTGCATGTCTTTTTTACTTTTTGTTCTCTCGGAAACATTCTAACTCTAATGCCCGGTGATTCTGCCTGCCCAGCTCCATTGAAACCTCTACCCGTTACGTGTGCCTTGGATGAATTTCATAGACTTGGAAAGGTCACTCTTGGGAGAGTCGTTGACAAAATTAGCCTCTTTTTATTTCCATGGAGGTTCTTCCTGCCACTTTAAAATCGCTTCATTTTCTTTAGCTTCCCCACATGTCCACACCATGATATTTAGGTAAGAGGTCAGGTGCCGGTGCCAGATGGGTGGATCAATCCATGGCGATTTATGAGCGGGATGGCTCCAAAGGCCAGGTGTTTGTTTTCTAATCTGTAAAGTGGGTTCATTCGAAGCAATGATATATAAGGTTTTGTGAGGTTCGATTGAGTTAAATATAGGTAAAAATGTTCAGCACAAAGTCATTGTTGACTGCTGTTCTGATCTAGAAGATTCTCAGCTTTTCTTGCTGCCTCAGCCAGTTCTCTTCAACAGTTCTCATTTCAGTGAGGGTTGAGAATATGTTTGCACCTGTGGTCTCCTTTTTTTTTTTTTTTTTTTGTAGTTATTAGCTCTCACACATATCTGCTGGGCACTCGAAGTGTGGCTTTTGTGAAATGGCGTATTTTTTTTAACGTGTTTCTAATCATCAGAATGTAAGTGGCTATGTGGAGATGGAGATATTGGCTACCATGGTGGATGGTGCTGATAGCCTGTCAATGTCACGCACCACCAGAAGAGACTATGGTTGAATCTAGTGGTTTTATCATTTCCCCTAGGAAGGATAAGAGCTTAGAGTCCACGGGAGAAACCTCTGTGCATAGGCAGTGTCCTGTAAACAAGACTCCAGAAGTTGTAAAGTGATGGGCGTGGTGGCGTGAGCTTCTCATCACAGCACTCAGGAAGGAGACTCTCTGTAAGGTCTTAGCTGGCGTGGTCTACTTATGGAGCTCCAGAATAGCCAGGGCTACATAGAGAGAACCTGTCTCAAACAACAACAACAACAAAATTGTAGAGTTATTCATTTATTCTTCATACCCTTATTTTGCCTGTCTTTCCTGAGTAGAATTTAACTCATTTAGAGCAGAGATCTTTCCATCCCACACTGCTAACACAGAACTTAACCCATACTTGGTATTCAGTCAGGACTGGTTGTCTGGTTGACAAAAAGATTCACCTGGGAAGAATCTTCAAAGTCTAGGACGGTGCGGAAGGTTAAAATGATCACATCCTCCTGTTTGGGTCTTTGAAGCACTCAGCAGTCGATACTGCATGAAATTAATTCCTTAAAAGCATCAGTAAGCGATAAGGCAAAAGAAAGTAGTTCAATACTGAAATTCAGCCTAAAGAGGGCAGGAGCATGGTTTGAGAAATGATGTGTGGAGATGCCGGGGGAAACAGGAGAGTGGGAGTCCAGGGGCTGGGGCCCAGCTAGCACCTGCAAGCAGGGCAGCTCCGGTGTGCAGGCAGGCTCCACACTGCCTTTGTATCAGCACTCTGCCTGGTGTCACTGACTGTCACAATTTCGTCTCCAGGAAAACAATAATGCAGTGTTTCAGAGGCTGCTGAGTGCAGGCTTACTAAATCTCTGAGATCTGGGCAAAAATATCTCTGCCTAGAGAGGATTCTGACTCATTTCTGGCAAACAGGAAAAAGTTATCACCCTTTTTTCCATTCACCTGCTTGAATTTTCACAATAGTGCTTATTTTACATATCTGCCCATGTATTTGAATGCTTATTTTATACACCTTTATGTGTATGTGCATGCCCAAATATGTGCAAGTATAAACACGTGCCAATAGAATGTATCCACCCCAAGGTGCATTTTCCCTATTACATTCAGCACTCTGCCCAGAATATAGAGCACAGCCTAGCACAGGGTCAATAAATATTTCCTGGATATTGAATAGAGGAATATGAGTCAGTGGATTTGAAAACTGAGCCAAGTCCAGTATAGCACCCTGTGCAGTTGTAGACAATATGGAGGCTTTTCTAACCATTGAATAAAAATTAAGTGTAAATAGATTTGAACCCAAAGTGTATCTGAATGTGACCTTTCAGGTTTGGAATAACGCAGGTGTTTGAGGAACCAACATGAAATGCAGCTCACTTTTGAAAAATAAAAAAAATAAAAAGCATTGCTTCAATCCATATACAAGGGCTTCCCATTTCTTGGCTGGCTCCGGTAAGTGGAGAATTAACTGTGGGATAATAAATCCCAGTGACAGGTGCTAATGGGAATTAAGCATGCAAATCCCCTGCATATCCCTCCAGAAATCTACACCAAGAAAAGTATGCTATTTAGCATGTGGGCTGCTTAGAAATAATAGTATTTACTCTAAACCACTATGGAAAAAGTTTCCAGTGCAAGGGTTAAATAAAATGAAGTGAGCATATATTTTCATTACAGAAATATTTTCTCTCATTTTTATCTCTGCCCTGTGTTTGATTCTTCATATTTTTGTATTTTAATGGATATCTAAAAATAATTCTACATAGTGGTGATATTATTAGTTGGCTACATAGAAGAAGGATTTTACAGTAGGATGACAATAAGGAGACCTTTTCCTGACTAGGAGTGGGGGATGGGTGTGTAGACCACAGATAACATGATTGATAGAACTCAAGGAAGGAAGCCCTGATGGTCCAGAATTAGCTGATTCAATCCCTCCTCTCTTCCTCAGCTCAGAGAGACTGAGTCTATCATAATCCTGTAGATGCTAAGTCTTTGTGCTTTTTGTTAATTATGTTAAACAAGACTCTTCACAAGGGAAAGCAATCTGAATTTAGTGTCTTTAAAAGAAGAATGATAACTTATCCCTAACTTAAGAGCCACAGAGGGCAAATGTCTGTGTTCCTAATAGCTAACATGTATGAACTGATTGTTGTGTGCAAGCGATGATTTTAAGCTCTTGTGTACTACCTCACTTAATTCACACACTGCATGTTGATGAAAGTACCACTGTTGTCTTTCTCCAGTAATACTGCTGTAACAGAATACTAAAATAGTAATACATGAAAAACACAATGAATCTGTTGTGAAAGCAGAGTTAGAAAATCTAAGATGGAGATACTGGCAACCGAGTTCGTTTGCTGAGTCATCTAATGAATGAGGAAAGA
Organism: Meriones unguiculatus; assembly: GCF_030254825.1. Lineage (NCBI taxonomy): Eukaryota > Metazoa > Chordata > Mammalia > Rodentia > Muridae > Meriones > Meriones unguiculatus. Next base: position 64,952,525 of record NC_083358.1, read on the forward strand.
CAATGAGATGGTTTGAGAGAGCAGGAGCAGATAGGCCTCTCATCCCTTTTTAAGAAACCCATTTACACACACACACACACACACACATACACACACACAAACTTACCTTCATGATAACTTAATACATTGATAAGAACAGTGTACCATGACTCAGTTATCTCCTGGAAGGCACCCAAAACTACTGTAGTAGAGAGGGATCAAGTATCCAACACATGAACTTTGGGGGTCACATGGAAATCTAAGATTTATTATTTTTATGCTGAAGGGAGCAGAGTGGCTAAGCAACACAGTTGACATTTCTTAGTGCCAGTCAGATTGCATCGATCATATTCTAGAATCAAGAACTTACACACCATTAACAGAATTGCTTCTTATCCCAATACTCTAGAACTTGATGAAGTTCACTTGTATTTTGACTTCCTAAAGAGACTTGTGGTTGTATGCAAGCTTTGGAAGCCCCCAATTTATAGTGTTTTTACCATTATCAATATCAGCAAAATGACTAACCCTTTTCTCACCTGGCCAACAGAATCCAGGAAGGATGCCCTTGACCAGCGTTAGGCCATGTGCTTCTGACCAAGGCAATCATTATGACCATAGGAATAAGTTATATTGAACTGTGTGGCTTGTGTCAAGTGCTCATTTTGCTAGCAGGAAACATGAGCTAAAACTGGGGAGAAGGGATTCCCCAAAGGAATAGCAATATAGAAAAGAAAGATTAATACAAATTAACTGCCAACATAATGGAAGGGAGTACTTCTGTTTTGTATGGTGTGTAGCATAACTGGTCATCAGGCAGAATTTTGTTCCATAGCTCAACACTGTAGCAAAAGAAGCATTTCTTAAGAAGAGAAGAATACTGGTCCACCTTAGATTGCTTTGACCGACTGGAAGAATTGAGTACAAATTCAATTCAATTTAGAATACTATCACATTACCCTTATTATATTGAATCTCCAGTCTAGGACCCTGAAGAAGAATACTGTGGGTAATAGTCACTGTGCACTAAATGATGATAAATCAATACACAATATAGAGGAAAAAAAGTAAAGGAATTCTAAATAAAGAAAGCATGTGGGGATATAAGGTTTCAGGAAAAGTCAATGAAGGAATAATAGAAAGAAGACAACTAGAAGTGAGACAGAGGCACTTGTATTGGCAACGCGCATGGCTTCAACAATGAGACTATTTATCCGTAACAGCAAGAAGTCGGGGAGTGGGCAGTACAAGGAGGCTCTGGGAACTCAGTTGTGTTTTTCTAAATGACTTGGCTCTTGATTCCCGTAATATGCGGCCTTTGTTCTCACATATGCTGATGGCTTTTACTGCTCTAGGCATCATGTCTGTCTTCCCTGCTGGAAGAAGGAGCAGGTCTCCATAGTACAGCAACCTTAGGTCCATTCTAAACAGTCTTTATGGAAAACCATAGCCAAAACAGCTTCACTGTCTCACACTGACAGTTTTACCAGTGATCCCCCTTGAAGTAGTATGGAGGAGGAATAATGTTGTGAATGCTGGATAGAACAGCTGTGTTGGCAATGGAATGGAGGCACCAACAAAAGGCACTGAGGGAAAGACATTTGGGACGCCAAGAGGTATTTGAAGATCCGGAGGCAGATAGGAAGTAGCTTGAGTATTGGCTGAGTAAAAAGGATGGGTGTTGTTTTTTCTATTTAATGAAAACAGAAGGATAGCCTAATTATGTCTAGTAGGGTGTAGAATTGCAGATTCGGGGAACCTGCAGCATTGGGGTGGAGTGGCATGAAGTACAGTCAGATTGTAGAGGTACTGTTCATAAAATAAATGAAGAAAACAGACGGAGCAATGACAGAGAGCATAGGAAGGAAGAACAGCAGGAGTGACAGTGTGCAAAGTAAGGAATTAAAAGGCAAAGAAGGGAGTTCACTTCAGATGGCCCCAGGGCTAAAAGTACTTGCTGCTCTTACAGAAGGTTGGGTTTGGTTCCCAGCACCCATATCAGGTGGCTCACAACATTTTATAATCTCTGCTCCATGGACTCCAACACATACAGACTTGCAAAAACATACCCATGTACACATAACTGAAAATAAATATTAAAATTTACAAAAAAAAAGGAAAAAATAAAAATAAACGAAGCAATACACAAAAGTTGGTATGATTTCTACAAAGGAGCATTATGTTGTAACTGGCATATTAAAAAAATCAATAGTTCAACAAAAATATGACAAAAATAGAATATGTAACTTAAAAGAATATTTATGGGCAATGGTGCCATTTCTTATTTTGCAGACTAAAGAAATAAGACATTGAATGGAATGGTGAGAAGGACCGTGGATTGGTAAAAGCAGATTTCAGTCTCATTTTATCTATGATAACTATTTTGCTTATTTTTTCGGAAATCTCTACGACTTCCAAACTTAGTTCTGTGTCACAGGAAACTAACCATTTATAAATATGCAAAATTGCGGTGACGATTAAAGGTAGAGCATTTTTCTGTAATGTGTATGAGATATAGTATGATATGCCTGCGTTATCTATTTTGCGACACTTGATTAGCCATCTGAAGAGCAGCGATTGTAGCTGTCTGTGCAAGCGTGATGCCACTGTGGAGTAAACGTTTGACTATTAGATGCTTTCTCTTCTTTGTGTTGCGTGATAATTACTAAACAGGTGATATTCCTGCTTACAGATCTGTGGGACCTTCTCCAGCCTCACCACCTTACAGCTGCACATAACTGCAAGTTCCAACTGATCTTTTAATAATTCCGGAGTGATTTGTGTGCCTTTGTTTGGCTGCCTTGCCTCCCACAACTAACCCTCATATTAGTATCCTAAATCCACGTCAAATAATTTCACCTGCTTTCCGAGAGAGTCTACTATGAGGGGCTCCAGAGCAATCAGTTGCATTTCTCAGTCTTTATTCTTTCCCTTATGAAACAGCAACCCCTCCCTCCCCGCCCCGCCACCTGTGCCGGTTAGGTTTTTGTCGACTTGACGTAAACTAGAGTTGCCTCCAGTTGAGGTCTTGCCTTTATCAGATTGGCCAATGGGTGTGTTTGCGGGTCATTTTCTTGCAAATCACCTCACTCTTCGGTCTATCTTTCACGATGTGTACATTAGAAAGCTGCCAAAGGTTTTGTAAAATGAGGTAGTGTCATAACGACATTTCATAAATGTGCACCAAATGTATCAAAGCCTTAGGAAAATCAAAGAAAATGCACCAGAAATCTGCTCTAATAATCCAGATGAGAAACAGCGATAGTGCGCATGTCAGAAGTAATAAACAGAAAATGAGCGAAGGGAACATGTTCAAGATGTCCAAATGGGATAGAGGCTGCTACACCAGAATATAGGATGAAAAACATTGTATTATTAAATATTCATAATGTAATTAAGAATAAGCTAGGTAACCCTGCAAAGCTACTTGCAGCAATAAATTACTCTCAACTTAATTAAAGCCATTAAAGAATTAAAAATAAGATTTAAGGGGTGAAAGGGACACATAGATTTTTAGGATTACTGGCATTCATTGGACTGAAGCGCTGCTTTCAAGTAATATGGTAATGGCTCCCCAGCACGCACAGCCATATTATTTGCTTTTCAGAGCCCTTAACTGTACCTGACACCAAAAAGGGAACCAATAAATATTTTTAAAATAAACAAAACAGTAATTCCTGAGAAACATTCATAAGATGAAACCTATGCCAATTATATGTGTTTGGTGTCCCGAACTTTATTTTTCCTGAATTTATTTGCAAATTCATTGTTAGAAACATGCTCTGCTTTAGCTTACAAAAATATGCCATAAATTACAGCTTAAAATTCAGAACAGACAACCCTGTTAATCACAAGTCATTATATGGGAAACAATGGCATTACAGTGCATATAACCCAATCAAAACACAATGTGATTAAATCAGACAAAAGGGAAAGTACTTGACCTTTGTGCTTATGACATAAATGAAGAATGAAACACATTGTATGGGAACTGCCAAGTTCATTTCATCATATCACTAACAACTGTCAGCATGAAATACTCTCTATTTTCTTTCTCTGTGTATATACCTTTGTGTGTGTGCGTACACAAGTGTGTGCAGGCACATTTGTCCAGCAGGATTTTGGGGGTCAGGGGACAACCTCTCTCTCAGTCCTTAGATACTTCCTTTTTGTTTTAAATAGGATCTCCTGGTTGGCCCAGATCTTCACTATGTACATCAAACTGCTGGCTGCTGGCTCCCAGAGTCCTCTTGTCTCCACCTCATATCCTGCAGCACCTGGGATGCTACCATGCTTGCTTGGGTTCCGGTGAGTTGAACTGAGGACCTCATGATTCAAGCACTTTGTTTACTGAGTCATCAACCCATCCCCCATTCTGTTACTTCTTTTTTGTAATCTATTTATTTTTTTATTAATTGCAGTTTATTCATTTTGTATCCCAGCTTTAGCCCCCTCCCTCATTCCCTTTCAATCCCACCTTCCTTCCCTCATCTCCTCCCATGCCTCTCTCCCAGTCCACTGATAGGGGAGGTCCTCCTCCCTTCCATCTGATCCTAGTCTGTCAGGTCTCATCAGGAGTGGCTGCATTGTCTTCCTCTGTGGCCTGGTAAGTCTGCTCCCCTTCAAGGGTAGGTGATCAAAGAGCCAGCCACTGAGTTCATGTCAGAGACAGTCCCTGTTCCCATTACTAGGGAAACCACTTGGACACTGAGCTGCCACAGGCTACATCTGTGCAGGAGTTCTAGGTCATCTCTATGAATGGTCCTCATCAGTCTCAGAAAAGACCCCTGTGTCCAGGTATTTTTTCTCTCCTGTGGAACTCTTGTCCCCTCAAGATCTTTCTATCTATCCTTTCTTTCATAAGATTCCCTGCACTCTGCCCAAAGTTTGGCTAAAAGTCACAGCCTCTGCTTTGATACCCTGCTGGGTAGAATCTTTCAGAGACCCTCTATGGTAGGTACCCTGTCCATCCTGTTTGCCTTTCTGAATGAGGGTTGAGCATCTTACCCAGGGTCCTTCTTCTTTCTTAAGTTCTTTAGGTGTACAGATTTTAGTATGATTATCCTATATTATATGTCTAATATCAGCTTAAAAGTGAATATATACCATGTGTGTCTTTCTGTTTCTGGGATACCTCACTCAGGATGATCTTTTCTAGTTCCCACTATTTGCCTGTAAATTTCAAGATTTCCATGTTTTTAATAGCTGAGTAGTATTCCATTGTGTAAATGTACCACAATTTCTATATCCATTCTTCAACTGAGGGACATCTGGGTTGTTTTCAGCTTCTTGCTATTACAAATATAGCAAGAACATGGTTGAGCAAATGTCCTTGTTGTATACTTGATTCTGTTACTTTTTAATTAGTTCTGATTAGAAATAAAAAGACTTTTTTTTTAAGATGGGTTTCTCACTAGTGCTATAATCCACATGAGGATGTGTTTTGTCTTTGGTAGATTGGCAGTCTTAACTAAAAGGAATGATGAATGTAAAAAAGAACAGGGTCAGATGAATGGGGAGGAGGTCCCCCCCATCAGTGGACTTGGAAAGGGGCAGGGTGGAGAGGAGGGAGGGAGGGTGGGATTGGGAGGGAATGAGGGAGTGGGATACAGCTGGGATACAGAGTTAATAAAATGTAACTAATAAGAAAAAAATAAAAAAATGAAAATGAATTCATATGATTGAGGAAAGCAAGTGAAACACACAGAGATAGAAGTGAAGCAATTCAAATGGGAATGTCCCAAAGTTTGTTTAAAGAGACCTCTGACTGTTTCTCCAAACAAGGACCATGTATGGATGCAACCTAGAACCTCTGCTCAGATGTAGCCCATGGTAGCTCAGTGTCCAAGTGGGTACCCTAATAAGGGGAACAGGGACTGTTTCTGACATGAACTCAATGGCAGGCTCTTTGACCTCCCCCGTCACCTGAGGGAGGAGCAGCCCTGCTAGGCCACAGAGGAGGACTTTGCAGCCAGTGCTGAAGACACTTGATAAGCTAGGGTCAGATGGAAGGGGAGGAGGACCTCCCCTATCAGTGGACTTGGAAAGCGGCAGGGAGGAGATGAGGGTGGAAGAGTGGGATTGGGAGGGAAAGAGGGAGCGGGATACAGCAGGAATACAAAGTTAACAAACTGTAACTAATATTAAAAAATAAAAATTAAAAAAAGAGAGCCCTCTGTAAGATAAAACAATCAAACCCAAAGTTAAAAAAAATGATGTCAAGTGATGAGGAAGCCCTGGTCCTGACAATTACCAACAAGTCCCACAAAATGGCCTCAGGGGCTCAAGGACAACCTGGTATTGCTGGCCAACATACAATACAGCTTATTAGAAGGCAACAAGTCAGACACCTTCAAGGATGTGTCCCAGTGTTCTGCATCCACATTTGTGTGGGTTGACACTATGGACTAGGAAGTTCTGAAGGAGATTTTTACTGTGATAAAGCAACATTTGAGTCATGGGCAGTGTCTGACTGGCTGCTTACCTCTTGAGAGAACCAGAGAATAGTTACCTAATGAATATATTAATCAGTAAATTATTTAGCAAATGTAAATGGATTTTAATGTAATCAATATTATTTTCTGTTGCCCTTTGCTCTTTCAGTTTTATTTAGGCCATGGAAGAATCTCTTGATCATGGTTATTCTGAAAGACAAATTTTACCTTGCGCCTTTGTCATCAATGAGGACAAAGGGAGAAATTTACCATTTGTTAACTTGTTTGTCTGCTGGCACATGGCTTTTGTGAAAACTCTGAGGCAACCATTTATAATTAATAGTCTACAGTCCCCTTTTGACCGTTTGATCCAAAGACTACAAATAACACTGATTACAAGCAAGGTTTAATATGAAGATAATCTATTTGAATAATTGAAGAAGCTTAATTGTTCCATGAATCAGTAAAATGAGTTATTGAAGAGGTTACAGAAGGGAGAGTGCATGTATTGAAACATCTCCTCTCCCTCCGTGTTTTTGCTGAAGCTAAGTCTTTCTCAGGACTCAAACTATCTTTGAGTAATGGTTTCTTGTGATGAAGAAAGGTCCACATCTGATTGCTTTTACTCAAGATCCTTGGTTTATCTAAAATTTGTTTCTTCGTGCCGATTCCTCAGAACCCACCTAAACCCACCATTTTCTTAAGCCTCAAATGCACACGTTCTTTGAGGTCTATGTGCTTTGTGGTACCTTTCTACAGATATGTACTTTCCGTCCAGTTGTTTATATTGCACAAATGGTTCAAATTGTGGTCTCAGACACCTCAGCCTCTTTTGACAACAGTTAAAAAATTTAATATACTGAATAATTTTGTTTTACAATTGGAAACAATATTGTTGGTATAATGCTCTTTTGAAATGTATACACCTTAACCCTTGTTCATTCAAATGCTGATTTCTCTCCCCCTACTCTCTGGTTTCAATCCGGACATTGCATTGTGATACCTTTTCTAAGCATCACCTGTCTCAACTTTGTGTGAACATGACAAAATATATTCGACAACCAGCCACAATGTTGAGCAACAGAGAGGAAGGAGTAGGCAGGAGAGGAGAGGAGCCAGAGGACAGGAAAGAGTGGGAGAGAATGGCAGGAGAGAGCCGGGAGAACAGAGGTAGGAGAGAGATCTTGGAACCATGAGCAGAGATGGGCTGGACCTAATATATCAATAAAAGCAAGTATAATGTGGGAAATCTAAATGTTAGGAAACTCTGAGGGTTTGGAGGTTTAGGATGGAGTAAATATTGCCCAGCATTGTGTTCTAGGTTAATTAAATAAATCCCAGTGTCTGTGTGGTGATTTGGGTATACAGCTGTTTAGGATTAACAACAGTGTTAATAAAAGAACATCAATAGTAAATATTAATAGTCACCTACAACACAATATAAACATATATACAAATATTTAGTTAGTATTACTGTATAAAGGCAGATATGTTCTAATTATTATTAAATCAGGCATTATGAGAACGAGAATGAAATTAGGCAATTAACTTTTCATATCCATACATGTGCTTGTGGTTTAGATTAGTATGTCGACTATATGCAAAAATGCTTTAATAAAGTAAGGAATTTCACTTAGTTAAAATTAGCGTATAAGACAAAAGTCAAGTAACAGCAATGTGTGTGTATGTAGTAACATTCAGTCACTATTTAAAATATAGCTAAGATATATTATTTAATAAACTCTGAAAAAATTGACCCCTTCAGACAGACTCAATGTCCCGTTGTTTTTAAAATGCACTAAAAGGTCCCGTCTTTTGTCTTTACATGAACAGAACAGTCTTTCCTCTCATCTTGAAACAGTCATCACTCTAAGGAAGGAAAAGACAAGAAAATGATGTACATTCTGCTTAGGGCAGAAATGCACATGATGAGCCTCCTCTCCCTGGATAGAGAGAAGATGCTTCTTAAACTGGCGCTGTGGCCCTTGACTTTCCTGACTCAGAGGAACACCTCCCTAGCCACATCTAAGGGCCTGCAAGCAATCTTCCTTCATCAAGGCAGGTGCTTAGGGAGGAGGAGGGAATCAAAACCCCCGTTACAGTAAGGGAACTGCTGCTGTAAGTGAACAAGAAGAGCAAGCAGCGTTCCTTGCCACATGTTGACGTGCCTCAGTAGGAGAAAACAGAAAAAAGAAAAAGGAAGATTGGAATTGGCTTTTCTGCGTTCTGACTCTCCAAAAGTAGTTTCGGATTAGAGAGGAACACCACGTGCTTTGAACTCAGTGTGACACAACTGTGGACGTCACTGTGACTGCCGTTATACTCTCAGTGGCAGAGGCCAATGGTGTGAGTGAGAATCTTAACAGTAAGGTCAAAACTATGGAAGAGGAGGACGAGACCTGGAGTACTTGTATGATCTCTTTGTTCCCAAGTCTTCCCCAGAATAATCCCTGAAATAGACATACCTGGCTTCTAACTGCTATTCTGCCTCTGACTGATGTCGTAACCTGTTAAAACTTCAGTCTTCTTTACTCAGTAGCATCTCCTATAAAGTTCTTATTTTGATCAAAGTGATTACCACAAAATATGAGCATATTTTATTCTTGAGATAAAATATAAATGAATAAATATTAGCTTTTAAAATGCCATTGTACTTCAACAAATAAATATTAACAAAAGACAATTTAAAATTTTTTTTGTAAGTGTAATATTTGTGATATAAGATAAATTTATTTCCTTAATAATTTGAAGTATTGTATCTGCTCATAGAAATATTTTAAGGGAGAGTGCTCTATAATAGCTTAGTGAAAGACTCAACATATTCCACAGTCAAAAAGTTGGCAAAAAGCATGCAAGAGTGAAATGATTCAATTATGTGATGATAACATATGATGTGAGCAGCGTGTGTACTTATGTTTGTACCTTATGTTCACAACTTCATGCTAACACTTTCAGCAAAGGAAGCCTCCAAGGTCGGTTGTGTAGAAAACAGAACAATATCTCTAAATCCTCACCATCTTTCTTAAAGGGAAAAACAGCAAAGAGAATGAGACATCTGTTCCCAGGAATTCAAGGGATGGAGACTGTGCATTTTGCAGGAATATGTAACGGAGTTGGTATAACCCAGCATGAGTTCCCAGTAACCATAGCCTCTTAATTCTACAAAGGTTCAGTGTAGTCAAAGTCTCCCAGAAGCAAGCCAAGTGTACTGAAGTTTTGGGACTTATGCGAGTACTCAAAATATCAATTTTTATCTCATTAATACAAGGGGATAACCAATTGAAAGCATCGCTCAGAAGATATTACAGCCTCAGCCATTTTTGACTGGTCAGCGTTCACTGGGAAGATTATGTCATTGATGTGTGTTTCACCCCCATCCTCGACATGTATGTGAAAGGCTCACGTGCGGAATCCTGCCCTTTTGGAGATAAAAATGTCTATTTTTAGTGAGCAGATGGTATCCTAAAGTTTAGAAACACATCTCAGGTGGAATCTTTGAGGGAGGAAGGAGGTCTTGGCCTAGAAGAGGTCTAGTGTCAGTGGGAAACGGCTCCTGGGTGAGGCTGATAGCCTCTCCCCTCCACTGAGCAGCCCTGATTTATGGCTTAAAATACATAACTGCCATGGATGTGCTGATCTGAGCTACAGAGTGAAAGATGAACTCTTTCCTGGCAGACGCCTGTCTGATTACATTCCTGTGCATTTTCTGTCGTGGTTTTTAAGTCGGAAAATCCCAACATTATCTTAATTGACTCATAATTTTAAACTTTTTGATTTGTTCAAATACCACATCACTTTTATTTATATGGTGTCACCAAAGGGCAGAACCCCACACAGTCATGCAAAACCTTTCGGTGTGGCTTCCAAATGCATGTATATGTTATAATACATATAATCCCACATGTGTCTTATCATTTCACCTATGCACTTTATTAGTGGGAACACTGCTCTTAGGTTTCAAATGCAGAATCATAAAAATCATTAAATCCAAAACTTCCTTTAAAAAATACTTCAAATATGTCACAAAGAACAAAACACAGTTTTACACATATATATTCAGGTGGTGGTTCTTTACCATACTAAATTCAATATCAAATTTTAATCCAAGAAAGGTCTGTTTGCAGATGTATGCATATTTATATCTATATACGTTGCGAGGAGTTGTCAAATTTCTAAAAGATGCCAGGGAGAAGTGGCATAAAGTTCCTTAGATTTTTGGAGAGGGTAAATAACATTTACTACCACAAAAGGAGGTGAGTTCATGGAAGCTCTGTTGTGTCCTGTCTTTGGGAGGACAGGATAAGTATTTCATCTTTGCTGGTTTGGGCGGTATTTTAATCAGGTGTATTTTGGATATTTAAAGAAAAGTTGTCAGATCTGGAGAAACCATGTACACTCCAGGAAATATGCATTTACAACCCGCTTTGAAGTAGTCTTTGTGAGTCCTTTCAGATCATTGTTTCCTGGAAGAAAATGTAAAGTCAGCAGAGAATTAAGCAGATTAGAAACAACCCCAAGGGTCTGGAGGGATGGCTCAGTGGTTAAGAGTGCTGGCTGCTCATCTGGAGGACCTGGGTTCAATTCCCAGCATGGAAATTCAGAAAGAACTGCCTGTAACTCCAAGATCTGACACCCTCACACATATGTGCAGGCAAAACACCATGCACATAAAATAGAAATAAATAAATTTAAAAAAAGAAGAAGAAACAAACTAGAATTCATACAGTCTTAGGGACAGAAACTGTCTTTTCCTCCCAAGAATGAGTCTGACTAGCTAGACCAAAAGCTCCTTGGATAGTAGCTGACTAGAATGATTTAGTGTTTTTCTTGTGAGACAACCAGTTCCACACCCCAGGGCTGATAATGGGGTGTATGAATATTTAGTGTGTGTTTGTGTGTGTGTGTGTGTGTGTGTGTTTGTGTGAACACTGACACACACAGAGGAAAGAGAGAGGATAGGAGAGAAGGAGAGAGGACAGGGAGAGAAAGAAGGAGAGAAAGAAGAGAAAAGAGAGGATTGTTACAATTTAGCTAAATACTCTTCTGTCATTAGTTTTACAGAATTCTCAGGCAATTCTGAAGTAGGTCACTCACATGCACACACACATACTTTCTCTCTCTCTCTCTCTCTCTCTCTCTCTCTCACACACACACACACACACACACACACACACACACTCCAATGTACATAATACAAAGTTGGATTGTGCACATCTGGCTCTATGTCTATGCAAACAACTACAGGTGGAAAACATTTGGCGAAAAATGGTTCCCCATCCTGTTCTCTTTCATCACCCCCTAAACAATAGCACAGCAGCTATTTACAGCCTTTATGTATTCCTGGTCATTGCAAGCCATCTAGAGATGAAGGAGTATGTATGAGTGGGCACAGATAGCTTGTATTACATGTGCCCATTAAGTAATTGGACATAATGGAGCTGAGCATTAGTGAAATTTTGTGTACATAAGGGTGGGTGTGTTCCTGGAACCAATATGCCACTTTTTCTTACTTGTCTTGTGACCGATTAGACTTGTTTGAAGAATCGCTATGTAAATGCATGTAAGGTAGCCTCACACAGTGCATGAAATATACTAATAGAAAATTAAACAGGACTTTGTTCCCAAGTCTAACACTTTCTGTTTTATGTCACATTTTTCTGAACTTTCCTTTAAGTTTATGGTTTTTTTTTTTTTCAGAAAATTATTCTTTTTGTATCAATATACTTTTTCTCTACACATTCACTTATTCAGGCTCCAGTAGCTGAAGAAAGTTTTCTCCAAATCTGTTACCGACCCCTTGAACGATAGAGAACATTTTCCTGCCTGCCTTGGTTTTCTGAATTTCTCAGTGAATGGCCAAACACGGCCTGTCTTAATGAGTTCTCTGCATCCCTGAATGCCGGAGAAACCCAGAGCGATAGAAACTCTCCTCCCACGGGTGGTGTGAGCCGTTCAGTTCTCCAAAGACCCTGACATTTTCTGCAGAATTATCGCTGCTGCTTTTTCCTTTTCTGGACCTCAACAGAGATACACTGACTGGGGGACAGCCAGTGGATATGTATGAGATACACAAAGGAATAAGTGATGGAGTGACCACACAAATCCTTGCTTCCCTCTCTGCAAATGCCAAAGATCAAGCGTTTCTGTGCCAGTATTAGTCTCTTACGTTGTGTGGCATGCTTGTTAGGTTGTTAGTGTAGGACTTTGAAGCAGTCCTACTCTCTGCCAGTGACTTAAATTCTGCCCTCTTCTGGCTATGTTTTCATCTTCCTAGAAGAAACACCAAGGTACCTAGGTTTAGTCAGCCTTCCTAAAGGATTCCCTCACTGGAAAGCAGAGCAATGTTCTGGTGAACCATCTTAACACTAGCCTTGCTCCTTCTACTCCATGCTTTCAGCTCACACATGCAGCCCAAGACTTCCTTTGCTCGATTTCCCTTATGATCCTTTCCAGATCATCTTCAGGTTTGAGATTTTGACTTAATTGTGCACAGTAGCTCTTTTCTCTTGAAACAAGTAAGGCTTTGCAATACCCCAAGAGATAAAACATACAAGCCAAAGGAAAATAGACATGATTTAAAATATAAGACTCTATTCATTTAGAGAAACACCGATTTTTAGACATCCTGTTCGACTGTAGGCTCTTCTGGGTCCCTAATAGTTTCATTTGACGCACTTTTTGCTCTGATCATATATGGAGAAGAAATTTAAATAGAGAAGATGTTATGACAATTTCTGATCGTCTACCTGCATGCTGATGTCCCACTGCAGAACTCTGTCTTCAATAGCCAATGGATGGCCAGACTATGGATTACAGGAATTTATGATCCCCTCTATCTTCTGTGACTTGTCTATGAGTTAGCATAGCCCTTGGCTAATTCCAGATTTACCACTTAAAATATCTTTTACTTCAACATAGACAAACTTGTTAATGCTTACGTATTACTGGTCTTCCCCTTAGACTGCAGTCTTGCTAAGTCAGCCAGGTATTTCCTATGAAACAATTTCTGAAAAATCTAAGAGAAAGCAATCACTCCTTTTTATTGTACATTTGTTTGTATTCCGTGCACTCCATGTCATGATTCAAAGAATAACTTCCATGGCCTTGAGTTTGGCATCCTTTGGTGTTTGAAGAGATTTCATCTGAGCTGGGATCTCCCAAAAATCTAAGAGCTGGCTTTGAATAACAGTTTATATCTCAGGGAATTCATCATAAATTGAAGATGTTGTAAGTAAAAAAAAAAAAAAACACACACACACACTTTCTATGCCTTACCATCTGAACAACACAGCCTCGCCTAGTATACCTTTAATGTTCTCAGAGCTCTGGTGTTCATCTTCTGAACAAAATTGCCTAACATAAACCCCAAGTCCTGACTATCTCATGTGGGTTATTAACTACTCTGCTGAAAATGAAAACCACAAAGGTTGTTTGTTTAGTGCATAGTTTCTATTGCATACACATTATTTTTATTTCCTCATAAAGTTTTAGAATAGTTAGTTAAACCAGGGTACTGTCTATATATCAACATCTATTTTATTGAGGAATGTAATGTTATAGTGTCATGGCCTCCAGTTCATCACATCTTCATAGTTCTTGTTTTTTACATGTGGATAGTGTTAATTATTGTCTTTCATTTCTTACACATTTTTACTGTTACAATTCCCTTTCCTGTGTAGGTTTCTTTCTTTTACTAGAAAGGATTCCCATACCAGATGAGTAAGTAATGTTAGGCAGCATATTGACTTTCAATATTCTTCTTATTTGTATGAATTCCCCAGATAAATCCTGAGGTAGAAGACTGCTAATATTTGTTCATATAGCTCAAAGATGAAAATGAGGTAAGAAGGAATTGGAGAAGAAATGCTTTACTCCTCCATAACAGAGTGAGGCAGGGGAGTTCGTAGAGTAGCTCAAGTCATTTGAATGAATTACTGTCCTATCAAGGTGCTTCCGTTTCTCATGTTCTTTGCATTCTCTGTGCTGAGTTCTTGGGCCTGAATCATTAAAAAGGTCTTCCTTGATCAAGCGGGTTCTACCCTTATGCTGACTTTCCATCACATTTCTTTGATTTTTCTTTTTATTGTAATTATGCTTATGGCGTGCCTCAGTCTTTTCTCTACTGACTTCTCACTGCCTCCCATTAAAATTGACATACAATAGTAGTCATTTTGAGTGACTAAATGAGCAGTACTTAAAGAAGTCTGAGTGGAAATTTAATTCATACTTAGTACACCTGTCTTAAAATATTAATATAAAAACAATTTTGTTTTTCCACTTTACAAAATTATTGTGTTTAAATAAATATTTACTTTGTAAAAACAATTATAAAATATCTAATGCAGAGAAGATTTGAGGATGTAGTTTGAGACTCAGTAACTATTCTAATTATTATGACTAGAAAATCATATCAATATTTTCATGGCAAAGATAGTTTTAGAACAAATAATTCTTTAAGGGAAACTGAGTGTTTCCACAGTAACTGCCTCAATGGAATACATATCTTAGAACACATATCAGTGATTTCTATGCTCATGTCATGGCAGCACTACAATGTATCCAATAACCATCTGTACTGAAGGGTTTGGGAGAAGGGTCACTAGTTAAGAGCCTTCCTGCCCTTCCAGAGAACCTGGGTTTGATTCCCCGCATCCACTTGGTAGCTCCCAGCTGTTTGTTATTCCCATTCTCGCTCATCTGGTGTCCTCCTCTGACCTCCTGGATGTGAATTATGCGCATGGCGCACACACAAACATGCAGGCAAACACCCATAAAACTAAATCTTAAAAAAAAAAAACCTTCAGTGTTAAAAAAATCATCTAACTGTAGTATCTGCCTCACTAGGTAACACTCAATTTCTAAAACGCCTTATTCAAACATACATATTATTGGTTTAGTTCATGAAAGGCAAATGTTCTAATCTTATAATTATTATAGATGCAGAACCTTCTGCTTCATTTGATAAAATTAGATAAAACTATTTCTTTTCACGTTTTTTTTCTGTAACTTTTTCCCATAATGCGGAAGGTAGGGTATTTACTTATTTTGAAATAGCAAGCCAGATGATAAAACATCTAGATGCCTAATATCAGTGTCCACGTGAAGACAAAAGAGATCTTAGGAGTGAAGAAAACATATGCCATATAGCCTTGTACTATCTGGTGAATCAATGTAAGTGTTAGAGATGACACAAAGCTGAAAAGGGGCAAAGTCGGAGTACTTTCTCCAAAGGAAAATGGGAACTGTGCATATTTTCAGCAAGAAATCTCATATCAACACGTGCAAACATTCTCAGGTAATTTGCAAGCTTTAATAGACATTAATGTTCACTGTTCACAACCATTGAATCAGTCAGCAAACTCCCTATCAAAGTTTTACCTTTTGTTTTTGGACAGTTATTACCTAGACCATCTCAATGAAATATGACTGATAAAGGGTTGGTTTTCCCTAAGGTTAACTGTGGAGAAGATATTGAAACGTGAGCCTATGTAACTAAACAGAACAACTGGATCAGGATATGACTGAAACAAATTCAATACATCAACGACTTTGAATCTTCAGTAATTGCAGAAATAGACCTGAACAACTAAAACATTTAAAAACTAGAAAGTGATAAGAGAACCCTTTCCTTTCCAGTTTGCCTCCACTCCAAACCGAGATTGTCTCAATTGAGTCTG
This sequence comes from Meriones unguiculatus, assembly GCF_030254825.1. NCBI lineage: Eukaryota > Metazoa > Chordata > Mammalia > Rodentia > Muridae > Meriones > Meriones unguiculatus. Next base: position 64,968,615 of record NC_083358.1, read on the forward strand.
AAATGTGTATTGGACTACTGTGGCCATAGAAGGCTGGGTGCAGCTCTTACTATCTCTCCAGATAGCTTAGGAATGGAGTGTTTGGTTTCTAGAACTCTGAGCTACAGAAAGGCCTGCTAGTTCCTGCAAGTACTAAAAAATAATGTTGATGGTTCAAGAAGGCACACCAGAGACACGGAGCTTTGTTTCTTCCCGGCTTGCCATGCTACAATTGACAACCAATGGCTGCATGGGATGGAGGGCTCCCAATTTCTCCAGGCTGTGTTGCAGGCTGAATGAGGTCTTTATGTAGAAGCCCCACACTAAGCACAAGATGACAATTAAAAAAATGTAGGTGACTGTTCAGAGGAACTAAATTGTCTAATAACAATACCGAATCCATTTGAAAATCAGATGGTGTCTAATTCTTTGCTTTCAACAAAATTGAAGGAGCATCTAATTGATCTATTCTTTGACAATAAATGAAATGGAATAGAATTGATAGTGAACCCTATCTTATTCTTGCAATAAGTAATATTCATTCTTGGTTACACAAATTGAAGGAATAAAACTGCATCCATCTCATCAAGAAATTTATTTCTAATAAAATGCTGCTTTTATGTGTAAAAATTATTATAAAACATAATATATTTATGTTGTTTTGCTCAAATTTTTACAACTAATCATTGTAATTATATATAAGTGAAGACATTTTTAGGATATAAGAGCCATGTAATCAGAGAAACATTTGTTAAAAATTAAATTTCTATCTATAGACATATCACATGAGAGAAAAGTGTGATTAGGATAGATAGCAAATGAAAACTTAATAACTGAAATAGAATTGTTTCGTAAGTGAATTGAACTTACCAAGTTGAGCAGAAAATTCACAATGTTAAGTTTCTAACTGCTGAAGAGATTTCCCTGTATTTTAAGGACGTGGATAATGTAAATATAAAACCAGTGTCTATTTAAATGCTGCTAAATATACTTGTGTGTGACGTAAGGTTTTTATTTTAAAATGTCAGTAATTATAATTTGTTCAAAATTGTATAATTTGCAAGTACTTGAGTTTATGAAAAATTATTCATCAACAAAAAGTTCTGTGAAAGGTTTGCAGGGTTCAAAGATCATTTCGATTTTAGCAAAGAATAAAGTTGAAGAACATGAGGATAGATTCAATGCATTTATAAAATTGTTCCTAACCACAATAAGAGAAAATCTGTTCAACTCATAAAAAGTGCCATCTAGATATTAATATTAGTGAAATAGACATCCTGGTTTAAAGTAAACCTCTGAGCCAGGTCCTATGTTACTATCAAAATATATTTTTCTTAAATTTCATAACCTGAGACTATTTATTGTATTAACACATAATTGTTCGAGGACTTGAACTTGTAACATACAAAAATCCTGCTGTGACTATGAACTTGAAATAATTATATTCAATGTGTATGAAAAGTTGAAGACTGAAAAACAAAAAAGAATGAGTATACTTTTCTAAGCTTTCTCCAGTTTAAAATACAAGCCGAGTAAACCTGAGAGAGGAAGAGAAGGTCTTCCCTAGGAAGAAGCACACCAATTGTTGCCTTCTGCCCAACGGTCAGCTCTGAGAACACACAAACAAGCAACAGTGCATTGACTCAACAGATTATGTTTGTGAATGTATATGTATATACAAATATAATAAACAATAATAACAACTGGTGAAAAGAGAAGCCATGAATTTTAACGAGAGCAAGGAGAGTTATATCAGATAGTTCAGAGGGAGGAAAGGGAAGAGAGAAATGTAATTGAATACAATCTCAAAAATAAACAGAAAAGAAAATAAAAAATACATGCACATATGAAAACATGCATATATAATATAAAGAATATGTATTTTACATGTTATTTTTATTAACTTACACAGTAAAATACTTTGATTCTAACTTATAGTTATTTTTAGTTTAATATATTACATGGAGTGAACTCTCAAAGGATATTGATTGTACAATACATTTTAATTTTAAGATATTTGATTGCATATTTTTCTGTTTGTTTACTTTCTGTATTTATGCATGTTGTTTTTAAACACTTCATAAAAGTACTACTGCTAATATTAGAAGATTCAGAGTACAAAACACAAAGTAATAGATTTTACAGAATATATATTTTCTCAACTTATTTTTATTATTCCAATATAATATTTATGGCAATAATTTGTTTAATGATACATTATGGTTTATAATGAACCAGATTCAGTGAGATTATACAGTTAACAACCTATTAAATTGTCCTATAGTAATTAGACTTTGGGACATTAGATACGATGGTTAAAACAAATTGTTTATCTGGGTTGAAACTTGTAGGCAGATGAAAAAACACAGCTGCCCTTAATAACTGGATATGATTCTGTTTTATGTGTTTAAAATACATTTTAGGATCTTTAGTGAGGAGGTTATTAGATGAGAGAAAATAACTGTACCAGTGTGGCCTGTGTCATTATCCTAATTAAAATCGACAAGGTTCTTAATTTGAAAATGTTTCTCTAGAAAACAGATGCGCATTCTGCGGATGACTCATGTTTTACATAAGGAGAGCGGGGTATGCAATGGCAGCGCGTGCCTCTCTGCAGAGCCAGCGTGGTGCAGTGGAACACAGTCGTGGATCGGCACTCCAGGGTTTTTCCTGGGAACCCGATGCGTACGCACTGACAGTGGAGGTGCATTTTGGTAAGGATCATTCATTCATCTGAAACCCATGCTTTTGAGGATCTTGAGGTTCATCTACTCAATCAAGAGGAAAGTTTTTCTTTCTTTCTTTCTTTCTTTCTTTCTTTCTTTCTTTCTTTCTTTCTTTCTTTCTTTCTTTCTTTCTTTCTTTCTTTCTTTCTTTCTTCTTTCTTATCTAAGTTGAATCCTTGGTTTGGGTTTGAAACCGATGAACAAATGGTAGGTAGTAATAACTCCCTGTACCACAGTGAGGAGCAAATAATAATGGGGTTGACACTGCCTCATACGTTCATTTGTGCACATGTGTGTGAGTGAGCACACGCGTCCGCATGAGACACAGCTCTGCACACCGTAGCGCTTCTCTCCTGCAGGTGGACGTTTCAGGAGCACTGGGGAACCGCCCAGGAATCTTCCCGGAACATCTCGAGCTTTACACACTCAACATCCCATGCTGTGGAAGCCACTGAAGATGATCTCATCCGGAATGAGTAGGTTCAGCAGTAACAACTTTAAACATTTAAACAACCTTGGTAAAATGAGCATATTTGATATTTCCGTGTTTCTCCAGAATTCAAGACTAACGGTGTAAGTGAAACCAACACAGCGTTTGTCTTTGTAAGAAGTACTTTTTTTTTGTTTTTATTTTTTAAAATTTATTTATTTTTTCCCTTTTTTTAAAATTTTTCATCAATTACACTTTATTCATTCTGCATCCCCCCATAAGCCCCTCCCTCCTCCCCTCCCAATCCCACCCTCCCTCCTCCCTCTGCTTGCATGCCACTCCCCAAGTCCACTGATAGGGGAGGTTCTCCTCTCCTTTCTGATCTTAGTCTGTCAGTTCACATCAAAAGTGGCTGCATTGTCCTCTACTATGGCCTGGTAAGGCTGCTCCCCCCCCAGAGGGAGGTGATCAAAGAGCAGGCCAATCAGATTATGTCAGAGGCAGTCCCTCTTCACATTACTATGTAACCCAATTGGACTCTGAACTGCCCTGGGCTACATCTGTGCAGGGGTTCTGGGTTATCTCCATGAATAGTCCTTGGTTAGAGTATGAGTCTCTGGGAAGTTCCCTGTGTTCAAATTTTCTTGTTCTGTTGCTCTCCTTGTGGAGACCCTGTCCTCTCCAGCTCTTAGTACTTTTAAAGGCTGGTCCTTTAACATTGGGATAAATAATATTCCAAGGTACGGCCATGGCTATCAATCATAGAGCTACTTAAGGAAAGCGTGTTTTAGAAACATTCTAAAAACACATATGAAATTCTAGGATTCCTGTTACTCTAGGGCTTTTACAGTAATTTTAAATTTCTTTAGAACATCTAAAACCCAATGTTCAAGCAAAGGTGATATACTGCTTCTCTCTTTACTTTTTATTTATAATGGCAAGACTGTTTTAATTTTGAATACACTTTTATTTTTAATCAATGGATATTTATGAGGTACTTACTAAGTGCCAGGTGTACTATTAAGCAGCCCTAGGTTAGACAGCCAAATTAAAGATGACATCTGCTTTATGGGAACCAGAGACTATTAGTGATAAGCATCACTCCATAGCCATTTTAAAAGATGAGCATCCACAAACAGCAGGAAACAATTTGGAGAAGTGAATGTATAGACATTTCTGTCTTTGGTAGTTTTATTTTTGAATTTTATGTTATTATATTTCCTTTTTTAATTTAATTTTTATTTTTTTACATTAATTAGATTTTATTTACTTTGTATCCCAGCTGTAGTCCCCTCCCTCATTCCCTCCCGACCCTACCCTCTCTAAGTGCCCCTCTCTAAGTCCACTGATAGGGGAGGTCCTCCTCCCATTCCATCTGACCCTAGCTTATCAGGTCTCATCAGGACTGGCTGCAATGTCCTCTTCTGCAGCCTGGAAAGGCTGCTCCTCCCTCGGGGGTGGGGGAGGAGTGGTCAAAAAGCCAGCCACTGATTTCACTTCAGAGACAGTCCCTGTTCCCCTTACTAGGATACCCACTTGGATACTGAGCTGCCATGGGCTACATCTGAGCAGGGGTTCTAGGTTATATCCATGAATGGTCCTTGGTTGGAGAATCAATCTTAGAAAAGACCACTGTGCCCAGATATATTTGGTCCTTGTGGAGCTCCTGTCCTCTCCAGGTCATACTAACTCCACCTTCTTTCATACGATTCCCTGCACTATGCCCAAAGTTTGGCTAAGAGTCTCAGCATCTGCTTTGATACACTGTTAGGTAGAGTCTTTCAGAAACCCTCTGTGGTAGGCTCCTGTCCTGTTTCTTGTTTTCTCCTTCTTCCAATGTCCATCTCATTTGTCTTTCTAAGTGAGGATTGGTCATCTTACCCTGGGTCCTCCTTCTTGTTTAGCTTCTTTAGGTGTACATATTTTAGTGTGTTTATCTTATCTTTTAGGTCTAGTATCCACTTATAAGTGAATATATACTATGTGTGTCTTTCTGCTTTTGGGATATTTCACTCAGGATGATCTTTTCCTTGTTTTTAATTTCTGAGTAGTATTCCATTGTATAAAAGTACCACAATTTCTGTATCCATTCCTCCATAGACAGACATCTGGCTTGTTTCCAGGTTCTGGCTATTACGAATAAAGCTGCTATGAACATGGTTGAACAAATGTCCTTGTTGTGTACTTGGATATATGCTTAGGGGTGGTATAGCTGGATCTCGAGGAAGCAGGAAACAGATAATTCTCTGTAGAGGAATATCGAATGACAGAGAAACACTTAAAGAAATGCGCAAAATCCTTAGTCATCAGGAAAATACAAATCAAAATGACCCTGAGATTTTGCCTTACACCCATCTGAATGGCTAAGATCAAAATCTCAAGTGACAACACATCCAGGAGAGGTTGTGGAGAAAGGGGAACCCTCCTCCACTGCTGGAGGGAATGTAAACTTGTACAACCACTCTGGAAATCAATCTCGTGCTTTCCCAGACAATTAAGAATAATTGTCTTCCTCGAGATCCAGCTTTGATAGTTTTTGGATCACCCCTTCCCTGGAGTACTATGTAGCCTACTAAGAAGGAGCTTTGCTTTTACTCTTCACATTGGCTCCGAGCCTCCTCAGACTGCATGAGTGTGATTTCTCCTAAATGAAAACCAGGCCATGAACACACTCTACCAAACACCCCTCAATGCTTCCCACTTCTCTAAAGAGAAAGACCACTATTCTTAAAATGTCCTGATTGGATTTTCATATTGCAGCCCATTTCCATCTTCATGGCTTTCCTGAGTCTCTTTCTACACTTTATGTGTCCTAGCTACCTATACCACAGGGTTTACAGTACCGGGTCGTTAGTCATGGTCTTCTGCAACAGGCCCGATGCACGCAGTTTGCTTTCTCCAATAAACTACTGAGTCCTTTTCTGTGTGTCTAGGTAATTCTATTAAACAAATATTCCAATAGTACCTGATTTTTTTGACAAAGGTCCTCTGATAAAAGTACACTATCATCCTGAGTAAGGTATCCCAGAAGCAGAAAGATATACATGGTATATTCTCACTCATAAGTGAGAATAATATTATATTATATTATATTATATTATATTATATTATATTATATTATATTATATTATATATTAATATATATTATAAGTCTAATATAATATTATATGTCTAATATAATAAAACATACTAAAATCTGTACACCTGAAGAAACTAATCAAGAAGGAGGACTCTGGGTAAGATGCTCAATCCTCATTCACAAAGGCAAAATGGATGGACATCAGAAGAAGGAAAAGACAAGGAACAGGACAGGAGGCAACCACAGAAAACCTCTGAAAGACTCTTCCCAGCAGGATATCAAAGCAGATGCTGAGACTCATAGCCAAACTTTGGGCAGAATGCAGGGAATCTTATGAAAGAAGGGGGAGATAGTAAGAATTGGAGAGAACAGGAGCTCCACAAGGAGAGCAACAGAACCAAAATATCTGTGCACAGGGGTCTTTTCTGAGACTGATACTCCAACTAAGGACCATTCATGGAGAAAACCTAGAACCCCTGAACCAATGTAACCCATGGCAGTTCAGTGTCCAAGTGTGTTTCCTAGTAAAGGGAACAATGATTGTCTCTGACATGAACTGATTGGCCTGCTTATTGATCACTTCCCCCTCAGGAGGGTACAGCCTTGCTAGGCTACAGAGGAAGACAATGCAGCCATTTCTGATGAGACCTGCTAGACTAGGATCAGAAAGAAGGGGAGGAAGACCTCTCCTATCAATCGACTGGGGGAGGGGCATGGGTGGAGAAGAGGAAAGAAGGGTGGGGTTGGGAGGGGAGGAGGAAGGGAGCTACAAGTGGGATACAAAATGAATAAACTGTAATTAATAAAATTAAAAATTAAAAAGTACGCTATACTGCGTTTATAATTTACAGATATCTTGGTATATTTTATAACACATACATTCATAACTTAGTGCTATTGTAATTGTGTAATTGTACATTTTGTATATAAGTACAGTGTACATGTGTTTGCTATATATGATATAATAAATATATCATATGTATCTGAGAAGTATGTAAGGAATATTTTCCTTTGAAAAAATTAATAGAGTTGTTTCAATTTTATCTTGATAGTATGAAAATTAGATTAATGAATTCACGGGTAAGAGTTATAAAGTATATGTCTCTGAAAGCAAGTGGCTATTAATGAATTTCCCAGTTATTTATTTCAATGAATCTTATTCATCATGTTTCATTCAGTGTAGAGCTTGGAAGCAGTCTCCTGTAAATTAGGAAACCTTTTCACTGGCCTGAGGAATTTATAGTCTACCAAGAGAGACAACATAAATGCAACAATATGAGGCAATATATCCACAAAGTACAACAAAGATAGTAAAAAAGTGAACATAAAAGAAGAAACAGAGAAACTTGTGTCACCCCAATTATTTTCAATTCACTTCCTTATTCAGCAAGACCAAAACAGTATAGTCATGAATTTATGTGTTACCTCAGATAAAGTTCACAAATTACATTCCAATTTCTGGTACAAAACATCAGCTAACTAGTGTTTTCTATGACTTAAAAAATGTAGAGGCAACAACCATGAATCTCCAAGAAACTCCTGGAGGCAATATGTGGGGTTGGCCTTCTTTTATGATTAGAAAACCTCTCTTTAAAGGTTACACACATTAGAGAAATTAAGAGGAAATAACAGACCAAGTAGAGTTTCTTCTTTGCTGCTCTCTGAGACCATGAAAAAGGTCAAGGGCAACAGTGGAAGGTCTCACGGGTGCTTAAGGTAACAGTGTCAGGCAGGAGCTTCTTATAGCAACTGTGTCCCAACCCAGCGGTGACACAAGAGAGAATGTACAGCGACGGATGGAGGAAATCCTGTGAGTTGAAAGGTGTGCTGGTCAATGGTCTGAATAAAGCCATAGTCAGTAAAAACGGAGAACAAATCTCCATGCGTTTGGTGTTTAGTAGCCTTGGAGACTTCAAATAACATTTCCCCAAATTGCTTCTAAGTCCTTCAGAGGTGTAATGGTTTTTCCTTGACTCACATGATAGTCCAAAATCTGTTAGCAGTTGTATAACACTGTAAAAGGGATATAGAATATATTTTTCTTCTGAAATGTCATTTAATCTAATAAAATTTGTGCCAAAGGTATATATGAATTTTAAAGCTTACCATCGATTCTCACTGCTTTAAGAAGGCACTGGTTTGTACTCAGAAAATTCTTTATTTGGTTCCTGACAAAACTGTTAGCTTAAGGATTGTTTTCAAAGAGCACAGCCAAATTAGTAGGATTATTTAATGTTACTTCAGGTTCATTATTTATGCCAGATGTTTTGTATGTGGGGCACACGGTTTAAAAGGGTGCACTCAGTAATATTAAATAATATGAAAAATGAATGCTGAGAACTGAATTTAAATTTGAAAAACTGAACAGGCTGACAATTGACAAATGGCCCAATTAACATTACAGACATTTCAGCAACTTGAAAAATTAGGAGCAAACAAGCAAAATTGTATTTGTATTAGAAACAAAGTTTCAGAGATTATGAAATCATTTCATTTTCTACTTGAAGAAAATAAGCCAGGATTATTTTTCTCAAGTATTTATTTATGGTCTTTTAAAAGAAGAACAGTAATGTGTGATTAAGTCACTGATGATTTAGAAGTGTTGTTGGGAAAATTTTGTGTGAAATAAGTAGTCACAACTATTTATTTTCTTTCTCAGTTTGTGTGTGTGTGTGTGTGTGTGAGAGAGAGAGAGAGAGAGTGTGTGTGGCTGGTATATGTGTGCACCCATGCACATTGTTGCTAATGGTGGGTGCATGTATGAATACATGCGTGTAGACACCGAAAGTTGATGTCAGGATCTCCATAGATTTTCCACCTTCTCCACTGAGGCGAGGTTGCTTAGTCAAACCTAGGATATTGTCAGTATGAAGAGTTTCACTAACTGGTTAGTTAAGATTAACTCTTTTTTTTTTTTTTTTCATTAGGTCCCATTTATTTTATTTTATTTTTTTCAATGCAGTTTATTCAGGAACCTTGAACAATCATCTGACCCCGGGGAAAGCCAGCCCACAGCTTAAATAGCCTTTGGGTAGCCAACCCCAGCATGCCACGTGAGCAATGCAGATAGGTCCACATACATGCAAGCAAGCCAGATCCTCAGCTTTAGCCAAATGTGGAGCTATTAGTGACAGAGAGCACTCACCATCGGGAAGGTGAAAGGCGGAAACCAGCTCCATCTTTAAGGCGGGGCATTACGCAGCTCTCTACAGTTCCCCCTTTTTGTTTTAGACGCATCAGGCAAGAGTAGAGGTCCGATCTCTGATATTAGAAATAAATTGGGACTTTGTATCGATGTTCATTTAGGTGTCATCCACCCAAAGAGCATCAGACCCGTCAGATACCTTTTTCTCAGAGGTGGGACCTGGGGCATCAACCCACATGCAATCAGATATGCTCTTCTCTGGGTCCAAAGCGGCTGACCCTGAGTGCAGTGCTTAGCCTCGCATCCTGAGCGTAACATTTTAGCTTTTTATGGTAGCCAACGATGCTTGGGGAGACTGTCCTGCTTTAATGGCTATAAAGGCCTGAATGGTCATGGCTGCATTACGCTGTTGTGAGACTCTAATCTTGCATATATACCACAGGCAAACCAAAGAGACCAACACCAGAAGGCCTGCTAATGCTCCCATGCCCGCCCATTCCTTCAGATGATTCATGGCTGCAGCAATCCATGATGATAATCCTGTGGCTAGTCCTGCGTCCACTCTGGTAGAATTTACTGTGACAATGGCCACTCTCAGCTGCTCCATCGTAGTATCGAATTCTCCAGTCCAATTACCTAAAATATAGCTAGACAATTGTTTAGACAGATTTGCAGCACAGGGAAAATTCTCATGTTTTATGCTAGTGACTCAAAGTTCAGCATACTTTCATTGACAGCCAAGTTGAGCGATTTGCCATAGGGTATCAATTTGCTCCTGCACGAGGTCAATCCTCTGATTGAACACCATCAAGCCTCCTTTTAGTTGAGCATTATTTCCTTTTTGTACATCTAAGGCATGAGCTACCTTGGCTAAAAGGTTATTCAGGGTCTGAGCAGTCTGCACAGTTTGACTCCTGGCTAATGCCGCGGTGGTAGCTCCAACAGCTGCCAATGAGATGGCAGTAACAATGGCGGCTGTAATTCCAAGATCCCTTTTCTGTCTGAAGAGAGTCATAGCGTGAGGGGCATCAACGGGCACAGGCACCCAGCGAGGCATGCGAGTAACCAGCTAGTAAATTTACTTGCATTCCAGCATTGGGCAAAAAAGCAAGTATCATTACCACAATTACTTGGCTCTATCTGGCTAATAATGAATAGAAATGGGGGATATAAACTAACAGGTGTGGGTTTATAGGAAATATTATGAGAAGCCTTAACCCCCTCCTTGGAACATCCTGCATCAGTTCTAGAACTAGCAGTGGTGGTGTCCGAGGTCTGAGTAGGTTCAGGAGACCATTGCCCCCAGGGGCGAGACATGCTCCATGTAAATTGACTAACTCCATGTTTTCCTCCACTTTTGAAAGTCATTTAAGGTTCTTAAATTATTTTTTCCCTTTTTTTTTTAAATTTTTCATCAATTACACTTTATTCATTCTGCATCCCCCCCATAAGCCCCTCCCTCCTCCCCTCCCAATCCCACTCTCCCTCCTCCCTCTGCATGCATGCCACTCCCCAAGTCCACTGATAGGGGAGGTTCTCCTCTCCTTTCTGATCTTAGTCCATAAGTTCACATCAAAAGTGGCTGTATTGTCCTCTACTATGGCCTGGTAAGGCTGCTCCCCCTCAGGAGGAGGTGACTAAAGAGCAGGCCAGTCAGTTCATGTCAGAGGCAGTCCCTCTTTACATTACTATGTAACCCAATTGGACTCTGAACTGCCCTGGGCTACATCTGTGCAGGGGTTCTGGGTTATCTCTATGAATAGTCCTTGGTTGGAGTATGAGTCTCTGGGAAGTTCCCTGTGTTCAAATTTTCTTGTTCTGTTGCTCTCCTTGTGGAGACCTTGTCCTCTCCAGCTCTTACTATTTCCTAGTTCTTACATAAAATTCCCTTCACTCTGCCCAACAGTTGCCCATCAGGCTCAGCATCTGCTTTGATAGTCTGTAGGGCAGAGGCTTTCAGAGGCCCTCTGTGGTAGGTTCCTAGGTTGTTTCCTGTTTTCTTCTTCTTCTGATGTCCATCCTCTTTGCCTTTCCGGATGGGGATTGGACAATTTAGTTAGGGTCCTCTCTCTTGCTTAGTTTCTTTAGATGCACAGGTTTTAGTGGGTTTGTCCTATGTTGTATGTCTATATGAGTGAGTATATACCATGTGTGTCTTTTTGCTTCTGGGACAACTCACTCAGGATGAAGATTAACTCTTAATTCCTTCAGAGCCCTCGATTCAGCCTCAGATAGGTAGTCATCAGATTACTCTTCCCACAGAACGAGCTTCTTAAATACCAGAGGTCAATGTTTAAATCATGGCTATTGCCCTAACCCCTGTACATTTGTGGGCATAGAGGCCCTTAGACTGTCAATATGGTTTTAGTTATTGTCATTTGGGCAGACAGTACATAACATATCAACTCAATGGAAAAGAAGTTTTTCTTGGCTCACAGTTTGGGAGGTTTCCATTCACAGCTGGCTGGCTCTATTCAGTGCTCACAAGAATAATGTGTGTAGAGCAATTTATTTGCTCGGTGACATCAGGGAAGGAGAACAACAGCAAGGGGCCAGGCACATGACATATGGCACATGCCCAGTGACTTGGTTATGTAACTAGGCCCCTGCTCCTGATTTCTACGACCACTCAATAATGCCGTCAAGTTCTGTCTCTATTGATCAACTGATCAGAGCCCCCACTGTGCAATAAAATCACAGTGATCCTATCCACTAACTGAAACCACATCTTCAGCACATGATGGGAGGCACATTATACATGAGCTATAACAGAGTATCAAGAAATTTCCCAGGGCCAATGCATTGGCTCAATTTCCAAACCTGGGAACATTAGTCTGATCTCTAGGACCTACACTGGAAGGAAAGAACCAACTCTTACAAGTTGTCCTCTGACCATCAAATGCAAAACATTCCATGCGCCTCTTTCAATAATATAATGACATAAACAGATAGAAACTATTTTTTGATTATTCAGGTTATTATCTTAACCATACAATGAATATTGAAAAGCAACGTAACTTTACGGCGGAAGCATTCAGGTGGAATGCCTTTAATATTGAGTTTAGGATAACGAAACTAGTCATGCCAAGGTAACTGGAATAAATGGAATTACAAAGTCACACAAATGTAAGATGTTTGAATTCTGTCTAATAATTTCCATTATCTCTTTAGGAGGAAGAAAATAACATAAGATTAAATTTACTCTAAAGTGGAGTTAATATGATTATATATCCCTAACCATAGTAATAATAAGAAATAAAAATGATCTACTCTTTTTTTTCCTTCTTTGTTTCAGAAAGTTATTCTTCCATAGGAAAATGTTTGCAGAGAAGGTCAAAGCCCGATGGTGTTGAATTTGCTTTGAAATGCATCCATGTGTAATTGATAGGTTTTTTTTAAGTTTTTGATTTATTTATTTTATTTTGTCTGAATGTATGTATGTATACAATATGTGTGCCTGTTTCCCATGGAGGTCACAGGTGGCATCAGGTCCCCTGGAACTGATGGTGCAGACAATTATAAGCAATGCCATGGGTTCTGGAAAACCAGACACTGCTCCTCTGAACAAATCCTCTCACCACCAAGCCATCCCCTCCGAACCATGCTTGACGCTTTCAATCATTTCATTACAATTCCTCAGGAAGAACTTATTTGTTTGCTCCTTCAGCCATGTGTTCGCTTCTCCTCCTCCCTTTATGTTTGCAGTCACTCTTGTTTCCTGCCTTCCTTAAGTCAACAGAGCAGGTCAGGGATCTGGTCAGATCTAAGGGACTTTGGGGGATATGACTCTGATAACCATCAAGGATGCATCCCTGGAAAGTATAGGGATTTAAAAACGAATGGGCCTGACACATCGCTGTGCCTCTTCAGGCGCTGCTCTGTTCATGTCCTGTTTGTGCCATTCCGAGACTTCTCCATACACAATAAACTCTCAGTTGATTGCAGCATTTATTTATTCCTTCAGTGTTTTTATTAGGTTTATCTAAATCTCTAAGGGGTATCATAACACCATTAAATTGTCATATTGCTAAGTGTTGGAAGAAGATGGGACTGTTGGCCTCTGAACCAGGTGGCCCAGCTGTTTATTGGGTAGCACCCTCTTCCTGACGTTATCCATTGCTGCAGAGCAGTGCTCCCACTTGTTGTGCTGTTTGTTCTTGGGAAGTCAAGCACTTGAGGGCACACTGACCTTAGAGTTTGAGAGGATGGAGATCAACTCTCTGTCACCTGGGCTCTATTGGGTATTATACCCGACTGGGGAAGTGTTACACTGTCAGAAGGAACTCAAAGGTTACCATAGTTAAATGATATTGGGCTGTTGGGTGCCAGGAGTTTCAAATCAGATTCATCTGAAAAAATCAATATGGACACAAGACATTTATTGCCTTATTCCATTATACACCCATACCTCAAACATTTAACATGTTGTCAAGAATAGGACTTTGAGCTCTTAAGCCTTAACCAAATGTAAAAGCAGGGAGCCACAGAAAATTAAATCTTCAGTGAACTAATACATCAAATTTATGATTTTTGTTCTCAGTTATTCCAATGAAGTTATGAAGAAGAAGGGGAGGATATTAAGACCTATGTCCAGTAACAGAAGCATTTTTGTAGAAGCACTGGTAATAGTCATTAATTAAATAAAAATCCAGTTTGGTTTACTAATAACCATGCAAAGGGAAATAAAGGACTTAAAGATGGCTTTGAAGAGTGAATCGATTTAAAGTTGTTTAGCTGATTAGAGAATATGTTGAATTGAAATAGTTCACTGTGCTTTTTTGTGAGAAATAAAAAAGCACTGTGGTACAGTGGCTAGGTTTAGAATACAAGGTGTGATGGGCCCAAGAGCGCCATGAACCGAGAAAGTAATGACATTGTCTACTACAATCTTTTTTTTTTCATCTGTCAATATGGTTTTATTTTATTTTTTTTGTATTTTTTTTTAATTTTTCATCAATTTCACTTTATTCATTCTGCATCCCCCCATAAGCCCCTCCCTCCTCCCCTCCCAATCCCACCCTCCCTCCTCCCTCCCTCATGCCACTCCCCAAGTCCACTAATAGGGGAGGTTCTCCTCTCCTTTCTGATCTTAGTCTGTCAGTTCACATCAAAAGTGGCTGCATTGTCCTCTACTATGGCCTGGTAAGGCTGCTCCCCCCCAGGGGGAGGTGATCAAAGAGCAGGCCAATCAGATTATGTCAGAGGCAGTCCCTCTTCACATTACTATGTAACCCAATTGGACTCTGAACTGCCCTGGGCTACATCTGTGCAAGGGTTCTGGGTTATCTCCATGAATAGTCCTTGGTTGGAGTATGAGTCTCTGCAATCTTAAAGTGAATGAGTACTCAAAGAACAATAATCTAAGAGAAGAGACCTCAAGCCAGGTATTTGCTTACTTTGATTGCATGAACCATTAAATTCATGCTTAAATAATACCAACAATGTTGAGCATAAAAACCAAAATATTTTGTAATCTCATTCTTAGTATGTTTAAAGTAAATATATTCAAATAAGTGATTGTTTGGGTTTTTATTATTTTTCACTATAGGTATGGGGTGGATTCAATTGGAATTATAAGGAGAGTGCATTAAAATTAGTATGAACAAAAATACAATGTACCTTATTTACGGAAGATAGTTACCATATATAATTAGCTATTTATGCTTTACTCTGTTGCTTTGGTAAAATATTTTTGTTGCATTAATTTTGTTTTACAATAGTTTTAGTTCAAATAATACTGAATATATTCTTGCCAAGTAGATAAAATTTGAGTATAACTTTATTGCCCAATTTGGCCATGTAATATTTGTACTCATAAAAAAACAACTGGATAAAATCCCAACTTTCTGCTGTTCTAATTTTAATTATTTAATATTATTAGACCATTCCAACATCTAAGTTCCTCCAGAACAAGTTAACATGTTACTTTTACCAAACACAGACATGCTTAGATACATGCCGCTTTTCAATAAAAATATATTCACTTAATCAGTTTCTTATCTATATTAAAAATTTACAAGTATGTCACAGGAAAATAGTTGGAAAAAACAATGTTGCTGTTTTTAGTGCCTCTACTTTTTCTTGTTATACATAATGTATCTAGTGGGTGTATAGGCCTTTAATTCTATAATTTTGGATGGAGAGGAAGGCAGATGTCTATGAGTCCCAAGACAGCCTGGTCTACACAGTGAGTTCTAGGCCAGCCAGGGATTCATGGTAAGATTCTGTTTCAAAACAAAATGAAGCCAAAAAGACCTGAATGATTTCTGGGCAATGTACATTCAGATATACGTAGATTTCCTCAGCTTTTCTTGTATGTTTATATTAATTAAATTGGTGTTTCCATTAAGCTTCTAGAATAGAGAAAAGATTCTTTAAATGTTACAAAAAAGAGAAACAATATATTCCTATGACTCCTATCCACATGGAAAGATACATTGCAGTATAATAGAAGGAGATAAGAACATTATATTAAAGACTGAGAAAAAACAGAGTTGCTACAGTGTACCAGGAGGGAAAAAGAAAAGGAAATGTCTCTTTATGGGTAATAAGCCTGTGCTTGTTCAGTCAAGCAGTATTAATATTTTGATAAGAGCAAGATTTAATATAAAATCTGAGATGACCAGAAATTTGTAGTAAATAGCGTGCTGTTTTGGACTGCATATTACTCTTGCTGGAGGTAATTTATTTTCAGTTTGGAAGTGCTTGGGACACTTGCCAAAGTGAAGGAGCACAGAGCAGATCACCCAAGACTACGGCAGCCCAGAGGCCTAGCTGGAAACAACCCAACTCAACTGAGCCGCAGATCACCCAAGACTACGGCAGCCCAGAGGCCTAGCTGGAAACAACCCAACTCAACTGAGCCTCAACGGAGGAACGGATACAGAAACTGTGGTACATTTACACAATGGAACACTACTCAGCAATTAAAAACAAGGAAAACATGAAATTTGCAGGCAAATGGCGGGATCTAGAAAAGATCATCCTGAGTGAGGTATCCCAGCAGCAGAAAGACACACATGGTATATGCTTAGTTAGAAGTGGATATAAGACATATAATATAGGATAATCATGCTAAAATCTGTACACCTAAGGAAGCTAAGCAAGAAGGAGGACCCTGGGTAAGATGCTCAAATCTGAAAAATTTTGTCTCAGCACCTTGTGTGGGCCTCAGGGTGACCACTGAAAACATACACTGCTTAACAGGAAGACTAGAAACTGATGTCACTTGTCACATAACTTTGAGTCAAATACAATGCCATCTGCCTTTAATTCCCAAGAGTAAAAGACTTAACAACAAATTGAACACATAATTTATAAGTATTCACAAGAATTTTGTTTGGGATAAACTTGTTAGATTAAAACACTTATGTAGTTCTTGTCCCCTCTGGGTCCTTTTGTACTTTTCCCAAGGTTCCCCATGCTCCACCTAATGTTTGGCTGTGGGTTTCAGTTTGTGTTTCAGTCCGCTGGTGGGTGGAGCCTCTCAGAGAACAGTTGTGCTAGGCTCCTGTCTGCAGACACAGCATGGAGAAAGGTGACCATTTCAATGTTCAGCTCAAAAACTCTCCTTCAGGTCAGGTCATCAGACAAGAAAGTGAACCCAGAAGTCAGTATGGATCTTGATTCTTTACACCATCTATTTTAGAACCTTTTAGAATGTAACACATTAAAAATAACTTTACATGTGGCACTCAATAAAATGAAATAGGGGTATCATATCCCTTTTGTTTCAGAATTACAGATAATGTCCTCAAGGGAAAAACCAAGAACTCAAATCCCTCACTTAATAATTCAGAGGCAACATATGTCCACTTAGAACATATTTGCCTTTAAATCTGAGTTTGGTATCCTACCTCTTTGGGTCATCGTGTCACTACTGCCTGCTTTTTACGTTAACAATCAACAAAACGGAAATTACTTCTAAAAAAAAAAGTCCTCGCCCCAAATAATATAGCAGATAGTTTTCACTTACATTTGAGAAGAAATCTTCTTTCACTCATCACAAAAGGAACATACGCACACATGCAAAGCAAAAATCTCCCTCAACATAGGAGGAATCAAACTTAAAAGAGGGAAAGAAAAGAACTAGGCATATGAGTTAATTTTGATTATTTACAGATCAAGTTTTATCCAGAAAAACTGCTACAAAGATTTTTGTACTCAAGCAATGGAGATGTAACTGTAGAACACATCCCTGCCCTGGGGAAGGAGAAAATGAGGATATGTGGGTTTATACAAACATTGGTCAACACTCCTATTACTTCCTGACCATGTCCGAGGTTACAGCCTACATGTGCTGAGGAGAAAGCCTTATGAAGAAGGGGAAGAAAGAAAGACCTGGAGGGACAGGAGCTCCACAAGGAGACCAACAGCGCCAAAATTCCTGGGCCCAGGGGGGTCTGCAGAGATCGATACTCCAACTAAGGACCATGCATGGAGAGGACGTAGACCCCCTGCTTAGATGTAGCCTATAACAGCTCAGTCTCCAAGTGGGTTCCTTAGTAAGGAGATCTGAAATGAACTCAGTGGCTGGCTATTTGATCACCTCCCACTGAGGGGGCTGCCACAGCCTTGCAGGCCACAGAGGAAGATGATGCAGCCAACCTTGATGAGACCTGATAGGCTAGGGTAAGATAGAAGGGGAAGAGGTCCTCCTCTATTAGGGGACTAGGGAATGGCCATAGAAGGAGAAGAGGGAGGGAGGGTGGGACTAGGAGGAGAAGAAGGGGGGAGGGTGGGACTAGGAGATGAGGGAGGGGCTACAGAGGAGATATAAAGTGAATCAATTATAATAAATAAATAAATGAATAAAAAATTTAAAAGATATATTTATGTATTATGTATACAATGTTGTGTTTCTGTCATGCATGCATACCTGCATGCCAGAAGAGGGCACCAGATTTCATTATAAACAGTTGTGAGCCACAGTGTGGTTGCTGGGAATTGAACTCATGACCTATGGAAGAGGAAGTGCTCTTAATCTCTGAGCTATCTCTCCAGCCCCAAAGTATTTGTTTCTTTTTTTTTTTAAGATTATATTTATTTATGCATTGAGTGCTCTGTCTGCATGTGTGCCTGCAGGCCAGAACAGGACATCAGATTTCAATATATAGGTTGTGAGCCACGATATGGGTGCTGGGACTTGAATTCAGGACCTCTGGAAGAGCAGCCAGTGCTTTAACCAGCTGAACCATCTCTCCAGCCCCCAATAATTTTTTTTAAACAATATGATTATCTGATTCTAAACAAAAACTCTACTTTGGTTTATAAAACATGCAGGTTCTGAATACCCTTAAGTAAACTATACACACTCTAAATAACAAGTAATATAAATAATAAGTATTGCTATGCTGATAAAGGAGCTTTTGCAAAAGAGACTAAATACACGGGGTTTTGCAAAATGTGATATATATATATATATATGACAGTATTCTGGCACTAGTCTAGGTACTTAAGCATAAGAGTGAGGCCAGAGACTTTAGGAACAATACATTAATGAGTTCTCACACCTTAGGAGATATATATGTCATTTATCAGTGCTCATTTTCGCCTATACTACTACTGATATATTACTGTTTATTCACTTGTGACATCCTCAATACTCTGTACTTTTGTGTGATGCTTTCTGTTTTATTCACCAGTTTAAATATCAGCAATTGCAGTGTTCGAAGTTGATCTAGAAGATTACTTATAAAATATGTAACAGTAGAAAAAGAATAGTTCAACTTTACATTTAGGACTCAAAACCTCGTTTCTTCATGGGAAGAGTAAAGTGGGGAGGGACTAATGACTACGTAATTATGGTTAATTACGTTGAATGCATTTGACAGATAAAATCAAGGGTGGTTGTGCAGCAGTGTAAATATTCTTAGTGCCATGAGGTTGGACCCTTAAAGACCTGGACAATACATTACTGGTTAACGTGCCAAGGTGGACAGGGAAATTTTCACTAGGACCCACCCTTGGGTGTAAAGCTACAGGCAATTAATGACTGCTGAGAGTTAGGGAGGATAAATCTTCCTCTGAGATGAGCTCCCTAAGTGGTTTTCTGATACCAGTGGTCACCCCTAAAACATATGCTATGAGCAACATTAATGACTCATCAGGTTGTATATACAGGTTTATATTCATGTATGTCTATATACATATAACAGTGATAATTGAAGAAAGAAAAAGAAAAAACAACTATTTGAGACAAAAAGAATTCATTTGGATTCTTTGAGGATGAAATTTTGCCTCTTTTTGTCAAGTTAAAAATAGCAAAGCAAACAAAGCCAATATTGTGGCTGAGGGTTAATTTAAGATCAAAATAAAGAAAGAAATGAAGAAAATTATGGCTGAGTTACCAGTTATAGGGCTGGGGATGTAAACGGCATAATCTCCCCTAGCTTACTGTATGTCTACTATATCTTAGAATGCTAAAAGGAAGGCAATGATTGCACAAATGTTCAAAAGTACAGAAGAGTGAGAAGAGATCACAATATTTAAGCTGTGTTTTGGCTGTCCATACCTGAGTCCTATTTTCTACAACACATTGTCCTGGTGAGCCTCATGGGAAATCACATTTCTTTTCTGTCTGGTTCCATGTTAGGTGATTTCATGGTTATCTTTAATATATATATATACATATATATATGTATGTATACATATATGTGTACATGTGTATGTAAACATGTATATATTACAGATATACATGTTTTCATGTTCCTGTAATGAGCTCTCTGACAATGTTTTGTTTTGCTTTGTTTTCTTTTGTGACAGGGTTTCCCTGTGCAGTCTTGGCTATCCTGGACTTGCTTTCTAGACTAGCCTGGCCTCGAAGTCACAGAGATCTGCCTGTCTCTGCCTCCCTGAGTGCTGGGATTAAAGGCCTGCACTACCATGCCTTACTAAGACAATGGTTCTTTATCCTGGAAAAGGCTGTTCTATTTCCTGGTTCATTGTTCTTGTTTTCTCTCTCTCTCTCTCTGTCTCTCTCTCTTTCTCTCTCTGTTTCAGAAATGATGTTATTGTTTGCCTCAGAGATACAAGAGCCAAAATGTTCACATCCTTCTTCCAGATCTTAGTCTTGTTGAGCTCTGCCAAACTCCTAAATTACCAGCTTTCTGTGGCTGGTCGCCACCTTAAAACCTCAGCTCTGAAGGCTCCACCCAAGCTTCAAATTCCTCAAAACACAGACTTGACCTTTTGCTCATTTAATTCAGAGAGGGAGTTCCTTCAGCTGTTAATATTTCTGTACTGTGTTCTCTGTTTCCCCTTATGTCTTGAAATTTTGTATTCAAAATAAAATCTTATTAAGTATGCTTTATAAAAGTCATCAGTTATGATAGTCAATGTCTATTTAATCATGTGTAGACCTATACATATGCATATTAATAATAAGCTTTCTAATATGAAATGTTTCTTAGCTGTTAAGAGCAACTATGGTAAGCATCGCAGAAAAGATCACCTATGATCATAGCTTGACATACGAGACAAAATAGTAAGAATAATATTACTTAAAACCTCCAGGATTTAGGCTTCATTACTGAGGAATTATTTCTTCATGTAATCTAAGAGGGAAGATTTGACAGGAAGGTTGATAGGTCTTTTCTTTCTTGTTCAGGTTTACTGCTACCCATCCCCCATCCCCCACTGGAAAGGTTTTGCTCTTATCTTTGCATTATATCTCACGTCCTTCATTCTGGTTCCCCATCTCTTTCATTAACCCATTTTTCAAAGCCCCATGTGACACATTTGAAGTTTCCACAGTTCTAAAGCTCACCTTGCAATCCACTCAATGTGCATTTCCTGAGATTTATATCTTCCTTAAAAGCCTGCATTGCAATTGATCAGTTTTCACTAGGAGTCACAGCCTCTGCTCACCTCCTTGTACAGTTTCATTTCGTCTACCTCTGGCCATTGGTATAAGAGATCGCTTTAATGGTTTTCTAGGAGCCTCAATATCTTCATTTGTAGAAAATGAAAAGGTGACTCTCGACATTATGTTGCATTCACACATCGAGAGCCGAGGGCTCATCCCTTCATAGCTTTTACTATTGGGCTGCTCAGCCTTTCACATCAAAATAAATCAATAGTAGAGTCTTCTGTTCTCTTTACTCCACATCAAGGGATATTTGAAACAAACAGGACTCTATAAGTCTAAAATATGCAACTCAGGAGAGCGGACAAAATGTAGTCTGAAAACTTCTGTATAATTCAGTCATTTCTCTACATCTCAGATGAGAAGTCCTGTCATGGAGTAATCTAATTATAAAAGCATTAAGACACTCCAGGCCAGGGGATCTCACTAAATCAGAAGCCGGCCATTTGGGCTAGGCTGTTTAGTCAGCTAGACCATGAGATCTTCCTTTCTCTTCTACCTAATGCAAGGGATTACTGGCATCCACAGCCACACCCAGCTCTTGATTTAGCAACCTGACTGTGCCCCCACCCCTTTGCTCTAGGCAATAATGAAGGCAGAGATGAGGAGAGGTTCACTTTCTGGATCAGCCATCCATGAAGGACCACAGTTGCTCAAGATACCACAAGAAGCCATGTTGTTGTCTGTGGTCCATTTTACTAGCCATGATGAAGCCTGAGATTCATGTGGACATATGCAATCTCTGCTAATGTCTGATACCTTGGTGATGTCCTCAGCCTTTGCTGCCTCTTGGGGCCATTTTGATGTGAGTTTCATATGTAGACCTGAGATCATGTTGAGGCCTGTTGTGCAGCCACTGAAGGTCATGAGTGGGTTGATGGTCCTGATATGGCCTGGGGCTGTGTTGATTTGTGTGTCCTGTGTTATCAGTGAAGCCCAGGAAGATGCTTGTGGTCTGGGCTGCCATTTGAAGCCGTATTGATGTGTGTGAGTGCTGGAGAGCTGGCGCTGCAACTTGCTGGCTGCACCTCATTTGAAGGCTTTGACTCTCCTCATTTGATGGCTTCTGGGGGAGAGAAAGATTCAAAATCTCTTGGGAACTGAGCACTAGGAATGTGACCATGCCCCACTGTGCATATGGAGAATACAAAATGACCTTACTGACTGGCTCCGCAGGGTTTGGCCACTGAATGTATGGCCTGCCCAATCCCTCAGTGACAAATAATACACTATATACTCACCAAAGCCAGGCAGAAACACCATACAAGCTAGGCCCACCAGGCACTGGGCCTCCCAAGCTTGGAGAGCACAGTGGAGAGCCCCCAGGACTTCCCAGAAAGCAACTGGACCAGCATCCCAGTCTCCAGCTACAGCAGGACTTCCTAACCTGGCGGTGGCAGCAGCACTGAGCTGGCAGAGCACATCAGTCCTCCAGCACAAGACCAACCAGGGCCAAACCAGAGAGCAAAGAGCCCAGATACCCCGATCCCTGCCAAAGTGACCTGCTTGAGAGTGAGTGTGCCCTTGAGTATCTTGCAAAGCCCCAGATCCAGGATCTTTCTAAAACAGAAGCCAGGCATCGGTCCCCTCCCACCTACATACCCACTGTGGGAAACAGAGGGTCACTTGGGACACTGAAGCCCCTGCTTTGTGGGTCCAATTGAGGAGTTAAGGCAGTTAATGCCAGAAATTGCACCATGACTATCACTAGCGCCTGCTACATATACAGGGCAGAGCCCCTCCCACACACTCAAGGGTTCAACATTATCTATCACCTTGTCCCCCGAGACACACTTCCACGCACACTTCTACACACATACAAACAAACACAAACACGCGTGCCTGCACTTGCCTCTTTTGCGCCTGCACACTTTTCTCCCACAAGTACAGCTAGTCCACCAATGCACACGCTGAGGTCACTGGACCTCTCTCAGATTCCTGAAGAACTCTCCAGACACCAGGGAGAGACAGTACCAGTCTGAACTGCAGAATCCAAAAACAAACAGGGAAGGTTTCAGATAAGCCAATAGCCAGGCATAGGTGAAAGAACACATCCAACATAAATCAGGACATCATGACTTCACAAGCAACCCCCAAAATTGATTGATCCTTCCAATTCATCAGAAGCACAGGAAAATGACTTTAAAACTATGCTTACCCAATTATTTAAGGCTCATAAAGAAGAAACAAACAATTCTCTCAGAGCAATAAGCATGCAAATTCAGACAGTTAAAGAGGAAATGAATAAATCTATCAAAGATTTGGCCAGTCAATTGGAGGTAAAGAAAGAGGAAATGGACAAAATTCTTAAAGAAACACAGGCAAACATAGCCAAACAAATAGAGGCACAAGTAGAGATAACATAAGTGGCATATAGAGAGGAAATGAACAAAAAAATAGAGACTATCACAGAGAGACAGGAATCCACATTCAAACAGATGGAGGAAATGGTGCAAGGCCTGAAAACAGAATTAGAATCAATAAAGAAAATACAAACTGATAAAACCCTTAAGCTGGAGAACTTGGACAAAAGATCAGGAGCGACAAAGGTAAGCATCACCAAGAGAATACAAGAGATGGAAGAGAGAATCTCTGGAGCTGAAGATACACTTGTAGAAATTGATAATTTTCTCAAAGAAAAAATAAAATCAGAAAAGTCCCAAACACAAAATATCCAAGAAATCAAGGACACCATGAAAAGAGGAAATCTAAGAATAATAGGAATTGATGAAAAAGAAGACTCCAGGCTCCAAGGTCCAGAAATATTTTCAAGAAAATTATAGAAGAAAAATTTCCCAACTTAAGGAAAGAGATGTCCATAAATATATAAGAGGCCTACAGAACACCAAATAGACTAGACCAGAAAAGAAATATATCGTGTCACATCATAGTCAAAACACTAAATCTACAGAACAAAGAAAAGATATTAATAGCAGCAAGGGAAAAAGGCCAAGTAACATATGAAGGTAGACCTATCAGAATCACACCAGACTTCTCACACCAGAAACTATGAAAGCCAGAAGGGCCTGGGCAGGTGTCATGCAGACTCTAAGAGACCACAGATGCCAACCTAGACTATTATACCCTGCAAAGCTTTCAATCAATGTAGATGGAGAAAACAAAACATTCCATGACAAAACTAAATTTATGAAATATGTACACAGCAAACAAACCCTACAGAAGATACTAGAAGGAAAACTCCAATCCAATGAAAACAACTTCACCCAAGAAAACAGCATACAGATACTATCCCAAACAAAATGAGAAGAAAACAAGCAATGAAACACAGTAAGACCACCGACTCCAATATAAAAGGAACTAACATTCATTGGTCACTATTATCTATCAACATCAATGGACTCAACTTTCCAATAAAAAGACACAGACTAACAGAATGGGTGTGGAAACAGGATCCAACATTCTGCTGAATCCAAGAAATGCACCTCTGCAACAAAGATAAACAATACCTCAGAGTAAAGGACTGGAAAAATGTCTTCCCAGCCAATGAACCCAGAAAACAAGCTGGGGTAGCTATCCTAATATCTAATAAAATAGACTTTCAACCAAAATTAATAAAAAAAGAGGAGGAAGGACACCACATTCTCATCAAAGAAAAAATCCACCAAGAAGATATCACAATTCTGAGCATCTATGCCCCAAATACAAGAGCACCTACATTCACAAACGAAACATTACTAAAATTTAAATCACACATCCATCCCAACACCTTGATAGTGGGAGACTTCAACACCCCACTTTCACCAAGGGACAGATCATCTAGACAGAAACATAATAAGGAAATAAAGGCACTTACAGAGGTCCTAAATCAAATGGACCTAATAGATGTCTACGGAACTTTTCACCCAAACTCAAAAGAGTATACCTTCTTTTCAGCACTTGATGGAACATTCTCCAAAATAGACCATATAGTTGGTCACAAAGGAAGTCTCAACAGATACAAGAAGATTGAAATAATACCCTGTATTCTATCTGACCACCATAGACTAAAAGTGGACCTCAACAACAATGGAATTAGAAAAAAGCCTACAAGCACATGGAAACTGAACAACTTGCTGCTCAATGATAGTTGGGTTAAGGAAGAAATAAAGAAAGAAATTAAAGACTTCCTAGAATTCAATGAAAATGAAGGAACAACATACTGTAATTTATGGGTCACAATGAAAGCAGTGCTCAGAGGAAAATTCATAGCACTAAGTGCCTTCAAGAGGAAATTTGTGACATCTCATACAAGCAACTTAATGGCCCAACTCAAAGTCCTAGAGAAAAAAGAAGCAAATACACCCAAGAGGAGCAGAGGGCTGGAAATAATCAAACTCAGGGCTGAAATCAATCAACTAGAAACAAATAAAACTATTCAAAGAATCAATGAAACCAAGAACCGGTTCTTTGAGAAAATCAACAAGAGAGACAAACCTTTAGCCAAACTAACTAAAAGGCAGAGAGAAACTTCCAAATCAGCAAAATCAGAAATGAAAAGGTGGATATAACTACAAACACCGAGGAAATCCAAAAACTCATTAGGTCGTACTACAAAAGCCTATATGCCACAGAATTCGAAAATCTAAAAGAAATGGACAATTTTCTTGATAGATTCCATTTACCAAAATTAAGTCAAAATCAGGTAGAAAGATTGAATAGTCCTATATCCCCCAAGGAAATAGAAGCAGTCATCAACAGTCTCCCTTCCAAAAAAAGCCCTGGGCCAGATGGATTCAGCGCACAATTCTACCAAATCTTCAAAGAAGTGCTAACTCCAAATCTCTCCAAACTATTTCACAAAATAGAAACAGAAGGAACATTACCAAACTCATTCTATGAAGCCACAGTCACCTTGATACCTAAACCACACAAAGACCCAACAAAAAAAGAGAACTTCAGACCTGTCTCTCTTATGAACATTGATGCAAAAATACTCAATAAAATACTTGCAAACCGAATCCAAGAACAAAACAAAAATATCATCCACCATGACCAAGTAGGCTTCATCCCAGGCATGCGAGGGTGGTTCAACATATGGAAATCCATCAATGTAATCCACCACATGAACAAACTGAAGGAGAAAAACCACATGATCATCTCCTTAGATGCCGAAAAAGCATTTGACAAAGTCCAACACCCATTGATGTTTAACATCTTGGAGAGATCAGGGATACAAGGCACATACCTAAACATAGTAAAGGCAATATACAGCAAGCCTATAGCCAACATCAAACTCAATGGAGAGCAACTTATATCAATGCCACTGACATCAGGGACAAGGCAAGGCTGCCCACTCTCTCCATATCTCTTCAACATAGTACCTGAAGTCCTAGCTAAAGCAATAAGACAACTAAAGGAGATCAAGGGATACAAATCAGAAAGGAAGAGGTCAAAGTTTCACTGTTCACAGATGATATGATAGTATACATGAGCGACCCCAAAAATTCAACCAGAGAACTCTTTCAGCTGATAAACACCTTCAGCAAAGTGTCAGGATATGAAATCAACTCAAAAAAATCAGAGGTTCTTCTGTATACCAAAAATAAATGGGCTGAGTAAGAAATAAGGGATACAACACCCTTCACAATAGCCACTGATAACATAAAGTACCTTGGGGTAACACTAAACAAAGAAGTGAAAGGCCTGTTTGAGAAAAACTTAAAGGCTCTAAAGAAAGAATTAGAAGAAGCTATCAGAAGATGGAAAGATCTCCCGTGCTCATACATTGGTAGGATTAGCATAGTGAAAATGGCCATACTGCCAAAAGCAATCTACAGATTCGATGCCATTCCCATCAAAATACCAACTCAGTTCTTTACAGACCTTGAAAAAAAGATTCTCAGCTTCATATGGAGAAACAAAAAACCCAGAAACTCCAAAATGATCCTGTACAACAACAGATCATCTGGAGGTATCTCCATCCCCAATCTCAAGCTGTACTACAGAGCAATAGTAATAAAAACTACATGGTATTGGCATAGAAACAGAAAGGAACCGAATAGAATACCCAGAAATAAACCCACACACCTATGAATACTTGACTTTTGACAAAGAAACCAAAACCATTCATTGGAAAAAAGACAGCATCTTCAACAAATGGTGCTGGTCTAACTGAATGTCTAAATGCAGAAAAATGAAAGTAGATCCATATTTATCACCCTGCACAAAACTAAAGTCCAACTGGATCAAAGTCCTCAGCATGAAACCAGATACTCTAAATTGGTTAGAAGAAAAAGTGGGGAAGAGTCTAGAACTCATCAGCACAGGAGACAACTTCCTGAACAGAATACCAACAGCACAGGCTCTAAGAGCAACAATCAATAAATGGGACCTCATTAAACTGAAAAGCTTCTATAAAGCAAAGGACACTGTCATCAAAACAAAACGACTGCCTACAGATTGGAAAAGAATCTTCACCATCACTTTATTTGACAGAGGGCTAATATCCAGTATATAGAGAGAACTAAAGAAGCTGAAGAGCAGCAAACCAAGTAATCCAATTAAAAAATGGGGAACAGAACTAAACAGAGAATTCCCAATAGAGGAATATCAAATGGCAGAGAAACACTTAAAGAAATGCTCAACGTCATTAGCCATTAGGGAAATGCAAATCAAAACGACCCTAAGATTTCACCTTATACCCATCAGAATGGCCAAGATGAAAAACTCAAATGACAATACATGATGGAGAGGATGTGGAGAAAAGGGAACTCTCCTCCATTGCTGGTGGGAATGTAAACTGGTACAACCACTTTGGAAGTCAATATGGGGCTTTCTCAGACAATTAGGAACAGTTCTTCCTCAAGACCCAGCTATACCACTGCTAGGTATATACCCAAAATTTGCTCAAGTACACAACAAGGACATTTGCTCAACCATGTTCATAGCAGCTTTCTTTGTAATAGCCAGAACCTGGAAACAACCCAGATGTCCATGAACGAAGGAATGGATACAGAAATTGTGGTATTTTTACACAATGGAATACTACTCAGCAATCAAAAAGGAGGAAATCATGAAATTTGCAGGCAAATGGTGGGATTTTGAAAAAATGATTCTGAGTGAAGTATCCCAGAAGGAGAAAGACAAACATCGTATATACTCGCTTATATAGACCTACAAGATATGATAAACATAATGAAATCTATACAACTAAAGAAGATAAACAAGAAAGTGGACATGTGGTAAGATGATTAATCCTCACTTAGAAAGAAAATGGGATGTGCATTGGATGTATGACATGAGTCTACTGCAGAAGGCATCTGAAAGACTCTACCTCAAACAGATACTAAGACTCATAACCAAACCTTTGGCAGAAGGGGAGTTAGTATGACATGGAAAGGATAGGAACTCCACAAGGACCAAATGTATCTGGGCACAGGGGTCTTTTCTGAGACTGATATTCCACCAATTACCATTATAACCTAGAATCTCTGCTCGGATGTAGCCCGTGGTAGCTCAGTAACCAATTGTTTTCCCATAGTAAGGTGAACAGGGACTATTTCTGACAGGAACTCCATGGCAGGCTCTTTGACCTCCCCAACCCCCAAGGGAGGAGCAGTCCTGCTAGGCCACAGAGGAGGACTTTTCAGCCAGTTCTGAATATACCTGATAAAACAGGATCAGGTGAAAGGGGATGAGGTCCTCCCCAATCAGTGGACTTGGAAAAGGGCAGGGAGAAGCTGAGGGAGGGAGGGTGGGATTGGGAGGGAATAAGGGAGCAGGATACAGCTGGGATACAGAGTTAATAAAATGTAACTAATAATAAAAAAATAAAATTAAATTAAAAAGCAAAACAAAACAAAACAAAAACGAAAATGGCGTTATTTTTTCTCTCCCCCCTCCTCCTTTTCCTCCTTTTTCTTATTTTTCTTCTTGTCTTTTGGTGGGGGGATTACAGGTGAGTAGGGGGACTGACATGGGAGGGTTGGGAGGTGAACACAATTGGGGAATATAATACAAGATTCCAAAATAATCAATAAAGATGTTTTTAAAAAAGTATGTGAATCTAACATGACCAGTAAAATATTTCATTTGCAATTGGTTATTCATAATTTATGTCAACGATTAAAATATCATTTACTTCAACAAAGCAAATGCATCCATTAAAATATATATCTATTAAAAAACAAAACTAAAGGACCCCAAACACCCCATATTGAGATATAATTAATTTACATATCTTCAAATGAAGGCAGTTAAAATGTATAGTTCCATAGATTTTAATGTCATCCTTATAGTCGGTATCAGACCCTTTTGGCTCTCTTCCTTTAGACTCCTAGCAGTCAGTTTTTTCCTTCTTTAGCTTGTATCCAGGCAATCAGGAATCTACATTTTGTGGGATATATTTTTTATTCATTACCATCTTTCCAAAATGTAATTTTGTTTAATAAGTAATTTCAATTTCATTGCATTTTTTTTTCTGTTTGATGCATCAACCAGTAAGAGATAGGTACTAAGAAAAATTTTGATGGATGATTTCTTTTTCAATTCTGAATCTATGTTACCAAAGACATATATGTTAGAATGGCTAGAGTCCCCGTAATGTGAAATTACTAATTTCTCATAGGGATCAATACCTCTGGTTGATCCTTTTGCTTTGAAGGTTTCTCATAAGCTTCTCTTAGTATAGTATCATGCTAACAGCTATAATATACATGCTATCTTTGTCGAGTATTGTTTGCTGACATCTTACTTTTATATCTCTACTTGCAATTTTGTTTCTTAAAAAGAATATACTGGCTTGGTATTAATCAGGTTTTTAAGTACACAGTTTTCTTCAAGAATTTACGGATAAGATTTAATCATTTTATAGCTGTATTTGGCTTTACACATATTTATCTTTAATATGTTATGATCATTTATCTTGTCAGCATTGCTTGAAAGACTGTACTCATGAGGATGTTTCCAGAAATGGTTGTCTCAGGAGTCAGTAAAAGGAGGATGAAATACATATTCTGAAGGTACGTGTCTCCCTTCCACATGCTGGGGACCCAGAAGGACCAGAAACCAGAAGGGAGAGTCCCTGTGTGATTAAATTCAGTTATTCAGCAGACATGTTTTTGTTGATACCTTCCTACCCCCCAGATAAAATATTAGAACCTCCAGCCATTGGAATGCAGACTCAGAGAAGTGTCTCTTCAGAAATCTTTCAAGTACTTAACACTGGAGTTGCACTGTTTGCTTGCTTGTTTTGAGGCTTCAAGCTGCTTGGACCAAAAGGCTATCCATCTTCCTACCTCTGCAGGCTGTGGTTGACCATTGTGGCACTCTCTGGCCTCTGATCATCTGGACTGATCTAATAAATTCCATCACAATTACATATACATTCTATTGGTTCATTTCTCCAGAGAACCTTGGCTAATACAATATTCCATCTTTGTCCTGTATTGGTTCAAGGAGTTTAGTCAACTTAATAAAAATGGTTTATTCTTTTAGGTGGTTGATATACTTGCTTCTGTTGAGAATATTTTATATCTCAGTGAAGCAGGCATCTAATCAAGAGAGAGCCAGTGGTATTAGGTTAGTTAATTCATCTCCCAGTTTAATCTTATAATGGAAGTCCTGAGTATAAATGCTTTACAAACTGAAATCAGCACTATTTCTGCTACTTTCTTGTAGACTTTAAAATAGGACATTAAAAAAGTTTCATTGTGAGGAAAATATGTAAGGGAAAGAATATTTGGGCAATAGGGTCCCAATGTTTGTTTTATGAATTAATAATCAACACATGTTCATACCATGAAGAAATTGTTCTATATCACTTCTCCCAGATATGTGTAAACATTAGTCCATGTAAGAAAGAAACAAACTTTAAGAAATCAAACTGAAATACACACCCTTGAATGGATGGTAAGAAGAATCATTTTCCATGGATGTTGAGTCCAAATTGCCTGGATTCCATCTCACACACCTGTATGGATGTGAACTATGATTGCTCTCATTATTTAGTGCAGGAACAGAGAAATGAGAGTTTCCTGTACCTCTAATATCTCTAATATCATAAATGCCATGCAATACTTTTACAGTACTCTCAGCCCCGATTTTCTAACCACTTATGTGAGGTCTCCAGTGTATCTTCTCAAATAGCTTTATTTTCATGTGTTCAATATAAACATTTCCAGAAATGCACACCTAGTTCTTTTTCACAATTCATGCCTTATTCTTCTTTTGATCTTATCTACATCTGTGTTCCCAAGTGTTCTTTCTTTTCTTATTAACTCTTAAGCTTGTAACACTATCTCTTTGTGCTCTCTTGTACTCCATCAAACTTTCCACTAATCTTCTTGAATATGGCTACTTGTTTTCACATGTTGAACTAATTATGTGAGGACCTAAACTCTTCACTTTTTTTCTCACAAAACTTTCTGGAAAATATTGCTATCTTCTTGGTTACTGGTATGTTACGGAATCTCTCTCTCTCTTTCTCTTTCTTTTTAAGATTAACGCTTGGCCAGTTATAAGCCCGCCCCTTGTAATTCCTACTAATTCTTATAGACCTCTCCCATCTCTCTCTGCTTTGTCTTTCTGGAGCCAGCCTGGTTCATGTCATTATTATCTCATGATCCTTACTGACTCTGGACTGATTTCTCAACAGTTGTTTTCGTTGAACTCACTCTATACACAACTTCCAGATGGAGATTTCCTATCCCCTTCTCTAACTATGACATTATAATACAAAACACTAAATTCCAACATACCCAGTCTTTATATTCTACTGCCTATCAACTTCAGTTCAATACTTTTTTTTTTTTTTAGCAGTTACTTACTGCAACAAGCCCAGGGCTGATATTGCCACTGTCCAAAGCCAGGTCAATGTATTACAACTCACACATCCACATTGAAGGGGAAGCCTCTAAAGGGCTTTGTTACATCCCATAAATATTTTTATTTTTTTCCTGAAACATGCTTCATTCTTTTTTCAAATATGTCACAGGATTGTCTAATTCTAGTTCTCCATTTTTCCCATTGTTGGACACCACCTGAACAAAATATTTGACAGCATTGCTCTGCTTTCATAGGAGTTTGGAAGCATTTATTCCATATAGTGCAGTCTACCTGATTTGACCTGTGTGGACACATTTTATATTTTGCCTTAAACTTTTATGGCAAACTAACATTTAATAATATTATTAATTAATTTTATAATGATATTAATAACTTAAATTATTATTAGTAATAATGTTTGATATGTATATCATTGCATCACGAGTGTTCAGTGCTCACAAAGGCCAGAAGGTGGCATTGTATCTCCTGGAATTGGAGTTCCAGACACTTCTGATACACCATGTGGGTGGTGGGAATTAAATCTAGGTCCTCTGGAATAGCAGCCCGTGGTTTTAACTGCTAAGCAATTTTTTTCAGCCCTAAGAACTAACACCTAATAAGTGCTCCATGGAGAGACCATACTGTCTTTCTTAAAATGCTGTGCTCAAAAATATAACCTTCACTTAGAGTGATGGGTCATTTACATATTTTGTTGTTGTTGACTATTTTGTTGCTATTGTTTTGTTTTTGTGAAACATGGTATTTCTCTTTTGCTCTTGCTGGCTTGAAACTCGCTATGTAGGCTAGCTTTGAACTCATGATTCTCTTGGGTTTACAATTATGCACCTCTACTCTGTCTCTTGTACTTTGTTTGCCCATTTTGAGACTGGCTTTTTCTGTGTTAACTAGGCTTGTCTGGCAGTTCTGGGCTCAGTTGAGTCCTCTGCCTCATTCTTCTGAGTATAGGTGTGTATAACTACACCTGTTTTTGAATTGTACTTTGACAAGATCCTGGTCAGTTTTAATGTCAAGCTGACTTCCCATGTTCTAAGGGAAACTTAATCCTGTGAGTCTTTCCATGACATGCTGGCTTCTCATTTGACTTTTTACAGCAAAAAGATGTGCAGCCATCAGGGTGAGCTGGCATAAGAAATTTTACCCACATGGCTTTGCTCTAACTTTCTTGAGAACTTCTAAGGAGTGACTTCTTGCCCTTCTATATGATAGTTCTAAAATTCAATGAGAAAGATATTTACAGTTCTGTAAATATCACTTTGGCATTTTACATTTTGTAGGAAAAAAGCTTTTACATTGCAGTTCATAGCAGAGTTTGAGGTTCTTAAATGCCAGTGAAAGATGTAGAAAAGAGACCTTTTCTGGTAAAAATAAAAAAGACCAACTTTTGAATTTGACATTGAGAAATAAGAACTTTTAGGAGTTACTGTGAAGAGTAAAGATGTTATTTGATGTCAGGGCACAGGACTCTCTACTCATTGGCTCATAGGAGAAAGCACGGGTTATTAGAGTAAAAAAGAAGGGTAGGTGCTGTGCTTTACTTCCTTTATACAAAGCTTATAAGACCACTTGCAATACTATACAGCAGTAGCAATAAAATGCCTCCAGGAAATGGTGCTGTGTATCTTGGTGTACTGAAGAATGGAGGTATCCAGACACTCACATAAATATTTTAAAGGTGGATAGCATTCCAGTTGGGAACTAATACTGTGATACTGCTTCAGAGAACATTATCTTTTCAAGGAGGAGTGTTTTGCTTTTCCTCTGTGAGCTGATTATGTGGCTTGAAAAATGGTTATAAAAGTTTGGAAAAAAAGTTGCAGGTGGCTGAAGAAGTGTATATTTTGTAAATTTTGTTCTTGCATTCATAAAGCAAGCAAGAAATTCCATGAAAAATGTTACTGTTATTTTCACAACAAATGTGTATATAATAGATGTAATTATTTATTTAGTAGTTTTAGTTTGGTTGCTTTTATAGAAATAAACTTTTATATAATATGCATGAGTATGTGCTGTCCATATTATTACTCAGAGCCCCATTAGAAGGCAAAGTGTTTAAATGAAATAATTAAGTACACAACAAGGACATTTGCTCAACCATGTTTGTAACAGCTTTATTCGTAATAGCCAGAACCTGGAAACAACCCAACTCAAGTGAGCCTCAACTGAGGAATGGATACAGAAATTGTGGTACATTTACACCACGAATTACTTAATACTCAGCAATTAAAAAGAAGGAAATAATGAAATTTGCAGGCAAATGGTGGGACCTAAAAAAAGATCATCCTGAGTGAGGTTAATCCCAGAAGCAGAAAGACACACATAGTATATACTCATTTATAAGTGGATAGTAGACCTATAATATAGGATAAACATACTAAAATATGTACACCTAAAGAAGCTAAGCAAGAAGGAGGACCCAGGGTAAGATGATCAATCCTCAACCAGAAGGGCAAACGGAATGGACATAGGAAGAGGGTGAAAACAAGAAACAAGATAGGAGTCTTCCACAGAGGGCCTCTGACAGACTCTACCCAGCAGGGTATCAAAGCAGATGGTGAGTCTCATAGCCAAACTTTGGGCAGAGTGCAGGGAATCTTATAAAAGAAGAGGGAGATAGAAAGACCTGGAGGGGACAAAAGCTTCACAAGGAGAGCAACAGAACCAAAAAATCTGAGCACAGGTGTCTTTTCTGAGACTGATTCTCCAACCAAGAACCATGCATGGAGATAACCTAGAACTGCTGGACAGATGTAGCTCAGTGTCCAAGTGGGTTTCCTAGTAAGGGGAACAGAGACTGTTTCTGACATGAACTCAGTGGCTGGCTCTTTGATCACCTCCCCCTGAGGGGGGAGCAGCCTTACCAGGCCACAAAGGAAGACAATGCAGCCAGTCCTGATGAGACCTGATAGGCTAGAGCCATTGCAAGGGGAAGAAGACCTCCCCTACAAGTAGACTTAGAGAGGGGCAGGGAGGAGATAAGGGGGAGGGGTGGGATTTGAAGGGAATGAGAGAGAGAGAGAGGGCTACAGTTGGGATACAAAGTGAATAAACTGTAATTAATATAAAAATTAAAATTAAAAAAGAATAATATAATAAAGGACCCACTTGTAAAAAACATTGCCACATTCTTGAAAGGTTCCTGAGACTTGGTCCTCACTAGTATAGGGAGATAATAAAGAAAAAAATAAACACAGATAGAAAAGTTGGAGTTGGACACACTGGATTGTCTTAGGGAGAAACTCCACTCACCTAAACGTTCGGTTACATAGTTGAACAAAAAGTTAATGTTATTTCATGCAGCTGAACAAGGAAGTCAGTTTAGCTCCTCTAAGTAGGAGAATTCTCTGCAGTGGAGCCATCTTCAAGCCATAAATTCCTAGGGATAGAAATCTATGATGAACCTTTTTTATTTATTTATTTGTTCATTCATTCATTTTTATTTTTTATTTTTTACACACACCATCAACATCCACACTTGCCATTTCCCTGAGTCTAGCCCATTTATGATGGGTCTACAGTTTCGGACGGAGTCTTTGGCATTGCCACGTTCATGACTACAGCACACATTCATTTAGGCTACATTCGCTGCAGGCTTTCTCTACTCCCACATTACTTGTCGCTTCATAACATTAATATCATAAGCTGAAAAGAGTGAGCGGATGAGAAAAGACTGGTTTGTGAACAAAGTCATTTTTCTAGGTGTCTGTGGAAGGAAACCAACAGCTACCAGCTCATAGTGTTTTGAAGAAGTAGCCAAAGGGTGCTGTGACCTTCATGTCTCTGTTGGTCAAACTGCAAAGTGAATTTCATTAATGATCCCCCAGATTTTATCCTCGTGGGACATAGAGCGAACAGGGATTGGTGGTGGACTGCAAGCAAGCTGAGGAAACCAGCAGGAGCATCTTATGCATTGTCTTATTCCTTAACTTGTAATTTACTCAAAAACCCACCTAAAATTGGGGGGGAGGAGAAGAAATAACAGAAACAAATTTTAAAGAATCGTTACATATAATCGGTATCTGTTTTATTCATAGGAATAATACACTTTATTTTTGATCACGTGGGATACTTCTTTTAAGTTTATTGCTAGCAGCTTTTTTTCTTGCAACTCTAATCATTTCTTTGTTTTGCTGCCATATTAGTCTGTTTTATAATCTGAAAATAATGAGCCAACAAAATTGAAATTTTGTGACAAATATTTAGATATTCAGAATTGCCAAAGATTTCATAGGCAGTCACATTGGCATAATTTTGTGACCAAATAACATGAATACCTTTCTCTTTCATGATGAGATAGCTTCCGTATGAGTTTCAATGTCCACAGGAATGGTGATTTATAGGCTGGCCTATTGTGCTGCTAATGATATAGAAATTGCAATTTAATGGTTAAGGTTTTGTCACAGTACAAGACTGTTTCACAACTTTAAGGGAAAAAAAAATCTAATGATTTAGTTGGAGCTTTAATTTATTTCTCCAGTTTTTCTTTACTGTTTTGTCCAAATAGGGTAAGTCCTGGTCTAGAAACACAATGACACAACACAGCTCAAAGCTGAATGTCCTTTGAAACCGCTGGGCAGACATTTTGTCTTTCTGAGAAAGTGGCCCCAGAAGCAGCTTAAGGGCATTTTGTTGAAGAATCTGATCTAGCGTATATCTGTCTATCAGTTACCAATTTTCTTTTTGGTCTGTGAAGAGATAAATCAGGTGTTGTGTTCTTTGTACACAAGTATACGGGATCACTAATGTGTACTTGGCATGCCTGGAAGTTTATTACTCAACAGTCACGTGTGAGATAAACTGACTTCAAAGTAAGAAAATTCTTAGAAAGATAATGGGTATGTTTATCTATTTATTTATTCTAGGCTGCTGGCAGGTAAACTGAGATGTTTTACATGTTTCCCTTCATAGATTTCCAAATTCTCACAAATGTTATCTATCTATAGATATGCATAAAACTCACACAGTGGAACTTCTAGCATAGCAAACTGCTAACTCAGCCGTTGCATTATTTCCATAATCTATTGCTGAGTGACAAAGTACCCCCAAAGGGCTGGATTTAAAAAAATAAAAAAAGCACCTACTGTGTTGTAGTTTCTGTGGGTTTGGAGAAGTAAGCCCAGCTGACCTGGGTTATGTGTGCCAGGACATCTCGCAAAGCTCTGATTTAGGTGTGGGCCTTATGATAGCTTTGAGGATACTCTTGGAGGCCTTACTTCTGCGATTCGTGATAGGAACCAGCCTCTTGCCAGAAGGTGGGCTGAGTCCTCCCTGGCTTGCTGCCTTCTAGGCCTCCCCATTTTGTAGGTGGCACCAAGGCAACCTGCTTCCCACTGTGAGGATGAGAGGAACCGAATGCAAAAATGCCACAATCCTGCAAAACCTCCTATCACAGGAATCAGCCCATCACTTCTGCTGTGTTCTCTTCAATATAACAGGGACTTGAGCCAACCCCTTCCAGAATGGGACACGGGAAGAAGCAGCTCGGGCATTTTAGAGGAAACCTCCATACACATATTTCATTCTGGAGCATCGCACAATTTTGCACTCAACATGTCCAAAATGAGTTGTGTTGACGTTGGCTCCAATTTTTCTTTTTTCCTACGTTCTCTCTTGAGTGTGGGTAACTCCTTGAGGTGTGCATAGTTAATGCTTTGTAGGGACTTTACATAGGTGCATTTGTTAAATTTTTCATGTGTATAATATTTATTTCTTATCTATCTATTTGTTTATTTATTTATTTTGTCTGAAGGCTGGTTGATAAAAGTTTGTGTTATTAGTTCAGAAATCGTTGTATCAGAGTATAATGTGTGCATTTCCAAGACACTACATGCTTAGTGAGCATGTCAGAAAGACCACAGGGCACTGCATTTCCTCTTTGACCTGATCTCTTTTATTCTTACCTATTTATTTATTGTTACAAATGCACAGCATGCTGGCTCTCGCTTCCTTTCTGCTTCTGCCTTCAGCTCCATGAGGTATCTGAAAACTGTTGTCTTTCCATGTAGTTAGCATCTGTCTGCGGAGCACAGTGATCTGGAATTTCAATGTGAACACTGAAAATAAAGAAGCCACCCTTGTTTGCACATTGGCCTTCCCTAAACTCCAGCCATTATGCTTCCAAGTCAAAGGGAAAGAGATTTCTCTATTTGAACTCTTGCATTTTTTAAAAAGGAAGTCTCAAGATATTTTTCAGAACTATTAATCCATATATAGAGAGTTTTGAATGAAAATACTATCTAAAAATATTCCATATGAAATTTATATTTCTATAATGCTTTGATATTTGGAGAAACTATTTGAGATTGGTTGAAGAAAAGGTGAGGTGAACTAGAAATTTGGATCCAATTGCTTATCTTATACAGATTTTAAAAACAAGCACTTCATTTTTCTTGCCCTGCTAACAGAACCTGATTCTGTTATAGGAGCTTAATGACATTTTGGAAATTTCTCCTGTCAGAAACAATTATGCAGCAGTTCCCCCTTGTCCAAACGTTTATTTGTCCTTCCCAAAGAACTCTGTAGATTAGTGAGAACTAATGCTACCTTGATTGCAGGAGATTGCATTTCTGTAAATAGAATTATGTCTAGAACTTTCCTGCCATGCAAGTGAGCTAATGTAATTGCATGTGCCCCATTTCTTTTCTGGAAACTTTTGGAGGGTTGGGAGATACCATAGCCTGCTGGCTCTGCTTCTCTGGAAGTAACTATTTATATGCTTGTGGGAAGGTACGATAATCATGGTGTACACAATTTATGCTTCCGCTGTTCCGATTTTTTCACTAGAAATTCAGCTTTGTGCTAACATCTAGTTCATCGAACAAAACAGGATGTCGATCTAGTCACTTTAACTTACTTCTCTGTTTAGATGACCTTAGACTAGTGCTCTCATAAAATCTTATAAGGGAGAAACTATAGAGTGGTTTTCGTGTTTTTTGTTGTTTTTTTTTCTCCTTTTTCTTTTTCAGAACCAGGACTTGAGCCCAAGTCCTCCTGCGTGCTAGGCAAGAGCTTTACCCTTGAACTCCACCCATCTCCATCTCCAGCGTCAGCTCTTGCTGCTCTGTTGCCGGCAAAGTTTGAAATGACCTTACTTTTATGAAGATATCACGTCTCCAGTGATTTCAAGAATACTTCTGGTAAATAGTTGCTAGGCACGCCTAGGTATTCAGTTTACTCTTGCCACATTTTGATTTTGTAAAGTTCTCTTTAGAGGTCAGAATGATGCTATTCGTTTGCCTCATCACAAATCCTTAGTTCTCAACTTTTATCTCTCCTCGAATCGAGTAAGCATGCCGTGGGTACTGATTGCATAAGGTCATTTCAAACATGGACTTTATTTCACTGCCTCTGGTTTGGCAACAGAGGCCTTTGTCACTTCTTGAAGCTGTCGGGTGTCTGCAATATTTAGCGGGTTACTGTTCTGGGATCACTTGGCTCAGCTCCATCATCAAGGCGTAGCAGAGGGTCTTCAGGAGACTATTGCAAACCGGAGTGTTTTGCTCCTCTGCAGCGCTGATTTCTTTCAGTGATACGTAAAAACTATAACCCAGTTTTATGAACATTTTTACACGTTAGCATTACTAGGCCATATTGTCTTTCGTGTACTTTCTTTTTCAATAGTAAGCCTTATTTATATTTGGAACGTTTTTGTGGGTTAGGTCAAACTCAGTGTTTTCTCAGCACTTCCAGGCAGCGCCCTCTGAATTCCGGAGTCAAGTTATTCTCACAATGTCAAACAATATCAGCTGAAATTTGCCATTTATTTCACTGAAAATAGTCATACAATGAGAAGGAAAAAAACCTTCTTTCTCTTCCATTCGCCATATTTATTATAAATACATATTTAACTATAGGTACCTATGGGCTCTGTCTTCTATCTTGCCCCCTAGCCCCCAATATCCTTTCTTTCATTGAAACACTGTACTTACCTACTTGATCCTTTTCATTTTCTTCGCGGGGCTGTTTTCTTTTCCAGACAAAAACATTGTTTTCTGCATCACCAGTTTTTCATATTAAGAAATTATGTCCATTAATATGAAAACATAATGCACAGATTCTCGTGAAAACAAGTTGCATACACATAATGAATGAGCAACAATTATCGTCATTTTTTAGTCATTCAAATCTTTAGTCTGACCTGGTGGTTTTAGGCTTTTCTCCCAGATATTTGAGAGAAGGTGGAAAAAGAGATGCAAGGTCAAGGATATTTGGATTAGATAATGAGTTCAGGGTCAGCCAGTGCAAATTATTAAAACTCTGTATCAACATACAAATTAAAAATTGGGTTGGGATGTAGCTGAGTGGCAGAGCACTTACCTAACTAATACATATGAGGCCCCGTGCCTAATTACTGGTATTGCCAAAAACTTACTTCAGTCACATGAATTAAGATTAAATGCATGGCCAAGTGTGGTAACACAAGCCTGCAATTCCTGCACCAAAGAGGTAAAGGCAGGAAGGAGTTCAAGATCATTCTCAGCTGCATAGCTGGGTTTTGAGATCAACTTGAGCTATGTAAAGCCTTGTTTTAAAATAGAAGCATTTAGTTCAGTTCTGATGCAACTTGATGTGCTGGTCCGAGTTGGTAGGGAAGAGGTTCCCAATATTTGGAGGAGGAGTAGGGGGAAGTGGGAGGGTGGATGGGAACAGGAGGAGAGGAGGGAGGGCCTGTGATAGGGATGTAAAATGAATAAATTAATTAATTAAGAAACAATAAAAATTAAAAATTAAGCATTTAATTAACACACTAACAATATTACTTCATTTAATACCTTAGCACAATATATACAAAATCTATTCTATTATTAGATTTCTAGATAAGTGATGTGGCATACACTACATTAATTTGCAACTAGTATAAAATTAAACTATTTTTAACATGCAGAGAATTTCTTTCCTGTATCATGGTTATAAGAAAAAAAAAAACTGAGGAAAAATTTTCATTCCTAAAGATGGTAAGAAATTAATTCTAAAGCTCAGGTTATGAATCTCTTTGTTTCTCTTTCTCCCTCCCTCTCCCTCGGTCTCTCTCTCTCTCTCTCTCCCTGTGTCTCCCCTCTCTCTCCCTCCCTCTCTCTCTTCCTCCTCACTTATTTCTTTAAAATATATATTCGCATCCCTTTATTTGCCCTCAATAACTTCAGTATAACATCTTATGAATGTAGAAAAAAGAAATGACTTAAGAATTTCAATGTTTTGTTTTTTTTATTTAATAAATGTTTTAATTCACTCAATATTAATGCAACTACAAGAGAAAATTATCACATATAACTTGGGTGTACTGATTCTGAACTTTTTTTTTTTCAATGCAGTTTATTCAACAATAAACCTTGAACAATCATCTGACCCCGGGGAAAGCCAGCCCACAGCTTAAATAGCCTCTGGGTAGCCAACCCAGGCGTGCCACTTGGGCAATGCAGATAGGTCCACATACATGGAAGCAAGCCAGATCCTCAGCCTTAGCCAAATGTGGAATTGTTCGTGACAGAGAGCACTCACCATTGGGAAGGTGGAAGGCAGAAACCAGCTCCATCTTTAAGGCACAGCATTCCGCAGCTCTCTACAGTTCCCCCTTTTTGTTTTAGGCGCATCAGGCAAGAGTAGAGGTCTGATCTCTGATATCAGAAATAAATTGGGACTTTGTACTGATGTTCATTTAGGTGTCATCCACCCAAAGAGCATCAGACCCGTCTGATACCTTTTTCTCAGAGGCGGGACCTGGGGCATCAACCCGCATGCAATCAGACATGCTCTTCTCTGGGTCCAAAGCGGCTGACCCTGAGTGCAGTGCTTAGCCTCGCATAGCAAAAGTTGCCTACATTTTCCCTCTAGCAATGCCCAATATCAAAATTAATCCTTTGCACCCCTTTAGGTGGGTATCGTAAT
Organism: Meriones unguiculatus; assembly: GCF_030254825.1. Taxonomy (NCBI): domain Eukaryota; kingdom Metazoa; phylum Chordata; class Mammalia; order Rodentia; family Muridae; genus Meriones; species Meriones unguiculatus. Next base: position 65,010,507 of record NC_083358.1, read on the forward strand.
TAACCAATTTTAAACATGTCTCCGTGAGTGGCCATGAGCACAACAAACCACAGCATAGGTGCAGCAAGCAAGGTGTAAACTCAGATCTTGTCCTTCCTCTCCATCTTCAGAGAGGCCATATTAGTTGTTAGCTACTACTTAAGCAGCTTAGCTGGCTCTTGAATTCCTCTCCCCACCTCCCATCTCACTGTTGAAGCTCTGAGATTTATGTGGGCCCTTACGAATCCAACTCTTGTCTTCCTGCTTCTGTAGCAAACGCTTTAATTACTGAGCCCTTTCCTGTCTCCAATCCATTGTTGCTAGTAAGTGCAATCAGGCCAGTCCAATCAGACTTTGTGATCACTCAAGTAATCAGAGCGCTAACCTGGTTTTGTAGGCAAAGCAAGGTTGCTACATATTGAGGTCAAAAGAATGAACAAGTTCCAGTTGAAAGTCCTTTGGACTTTCCTTCCCACATACTTTGTGTGTGGGATTACACACTCCATTTGAACTCATTTTCTCTGAAACCAAGAAAAGTGCTTTGGCCGTTACTGATTAAAACTAACCTGTTTGGGGTTCTTCCAAGTTGCCTTTGATGACAGTATTATAAGTGCTTCATGTGGATTATATAATTTAATCCTCACAACAATCCCTTTAATTTTGGTACAATTAATATCACAGATAAAGACCGTGAAGCTTATGACAGCTAATTAAAATGCCAGAAGCCCCTTAGTCGGTAAGTAGTGGAATTGAGCCTTAAAGCCAGGCTGTCTGATACAAAAGCTCCAGACCCCATAATCCTATAAAAGGATGCACTATTCTGAAGCTGAGAAGAGCCACAGAGAGTAGAGTATAGCATAAGTAGAATGAGGGTTGCTGGCTTTCCTCTCCTTTAATAAAATCTGTGGTAGAATTAAATTTTTAGATCTCTATAAACCTGATAATTTCCTCATTCTCTACCCTGGAGCTCCCAAGTGTCTCCCCCATATTTTGCAATCAGAGATTGCTTCCTGGAAAGGATTACATAGGATAAACGAACAATTTGCTAGAGTTTAACCTTTTCAATATCTAAATTGAGTTTCCAACTCATAAGAAAGATACTTAGACATTGAGCTAGGGTTTCTGATAGAGTATAGCCTAGGTTTTTGAGTTTCAGGTGGACAGGAGCTTGGCCTACTGAAATGAAGTGTGCATTTTTTTTACAATGTATTTAAAAGGACAAACAAGGAATGTACTCACCCTTCTCTTAGAAACTAGAGTAGTCTTCTGGTCACAGAAAAAAAGTCAAACATGAAACAAGTAAGTTAGAATCGATAAAAAAGGATTTGTGTTCTCTCTTGGATCTGAAGTCCTAAGAGGAAGAGACAGCGAGTGATCAAGGCCCCAAGTAACCCCACAGGGATTGGGAGGGCATGGAAGATGTCATCATCCTTTTAGAAGATTTTCACAGAAATGAGGTTTTTATGCAGTTAATGTGCATATTTTCTTCCAGTGGGGAATCAGAAAGCTTGATATAATTCCACTTTTTTTCTGAGTTTAAGTCAATGTGGAAGAACATTATATTTTTCTTATACAGTCACAGTGTATAAAATACACAGTGGAAACTTTAATCCTGGAATTGACTTGAACTATAGACAAGACAAATATAGACAATGAATCCAACCAAAGGAAACAGGATATGTAAATAGAATAACCAGTAGTCAGAAAGAAATTGAGAAATATCAGTTGCTATGAAGGATATGACCTTTGCCTAGGTTTAGTGAAATGAAGCATGTATAGAAGCATGGCTTCAGAATTTTTCATGTCTTTTATTAGTAGCTTTTCTCATTACTGTGACCAGATATATGACAGAGATTCTTGAAGAACACGTTTATTGCTGGTTGCAATTTTAAGTACTACTTCTATTACAAAAGCACAGACATGGAGCTAATGGCTTCAAAGCATGTGGTAAGGGCTCTCACATCTTTGTAGACCAGAAGCTGAAAGTTTGCACTAGAAACAGGGAAGGCTATTACTTACAAAGCTACTCCCTATTTCCCAGCTCTGCGAGGTATGCTATCTATTCCCAGACACTCAAAACTTCTCCTAACATTGCCAAGATGGAACCAAATGTTCAATTATCATTCTATGGGGAAAACTGCAAAAAAACCCACCAAACAATAACATCTTGTCTGACTTTGTAATTTAACCTTTAGCCATGATGAGTTCAGGAAATAAAATTACTTTCCAGATAATATTATTTGCACATTTTCTCCCTCCCAAGCTCTCCTCTTAGTAAGTTTGAACATTGTTTGGTTTGATTATTGTGTTATTTTTGAGTGTGCTGTTTTTAAACTCATTCTGAATTAAGATCTTATGTTGAGAGTTCTCCTGTCACAGCATTTTCTCTTTATGCTACAGTTCCTAGTCACAGTTGGCTGCCTACCTACTGTGCTGGAATATAAGCCCCATAAACATACATATATTTGTGTGCCTTGTTCCATCACCAGTTGCTATCCAATAATCGGTACTATCAGATCCTTCTTCTGGATCACTCAGTCCTAAGTGGGATGTATTCATCAAACCCTTCTCCCTGAGGTTCAGTAGTCTATAATAATTTTAAAGGTTTCACCAGGCATGTTTATAAAATAGGTGTATAAACCAAAAGTTTATTGGCAGTAACCCCTAATGAACTATATTTGTAAATTAATAATATAATTTTCATTACATTTTAATTTGTGTGTGTGTGTGTGTCTGTGTGTGTTTAGGTCATATTATAACTTGAGGGAATCCATTATTTCCTGCTTGAGTCCCAGAGATCAAACTCAAGCCTTAGTCTTGGTGGCAAGTGTCTTTACCTGCTGAGCCATCTGACTGGACCTGAAAAACATAGTTTCAGTGGTTTTTGAAAAATGAAAGTAAATACCATGCTGAGCTGATGGATGTGCTCGTTTATTTTCACATGAATATTTGGCTGAACATTTGTTACCACATGATGATTGTAGGACATCTTCGATGTCTTTTGGAGTAGGAGGATATTTTGACTTTATAGTCATCAGTTGTGAGAATGCTGATTCACAGAACTCTGAAGCACAAAATGGAAAAAGTAAGTTTAAATTCATTTCAGAAACTGCAGTAAATTTTGTCCTCAAGCCAAGCTAAAATCCACTCAGTAATTAAAAACAAAACAAAACAAAAACAAAAACAAAAACAAAAAAAACTCAAATAGAAATTTATAGAACCAATCATTATAAAACAATACAATCCAAAGACATACTTATCTCATTCTTATATTCTAAAGAACTATGGCAGGAAAATATTAACTGTCTTTCTGGTATAATGAACCTAGTATATTGGCACATGCTGGACATATAGAAGAAAGGATAAACAAAGTCCTAAGATGAAGCGTAGACAAGCACCGCCAGAAACACTTTCTCGGGTCATTCAGCACTTGGTTTTGAGCTATGCTTTATTCATTGTGTATTTAGAAAACTTTTCTGCCTTTTGAATTATTATCCACATGGTGTCACATGACCCCATAGGTGGTTGCCACCCATCTGGAGGAAGGTGAGATTTAGAGTAGTTCAGAAGCAAGTTGCTAGTCAGACTTGTCATTACCTATACTTTATTGGTCTATTTCCTTAGAAGGTCACTGTGTTGACAAATTAAGACAGCCTTTTTTTTCCCAAGTAGAGAAATGGATTGGGACACCAAGAGCATATCCTTTCATTGAGGAGATTTTTCAAAAGTTCCACAAGACACTTGCTTTTCTGTTGTGTCAGCTAAATATTAAGTGTTCGTATTTATCTTCAAAAGAAAGGGGGGGCTGGGTTTTCAGCTCCAAGTAGGATTTTGTCATAAGAAAGGAGCCTACAAATACCTGTTTAGCGTGATTACAATGGAAATGGGAGTGGCTGAAAGGAATTCAGGCCTTTTTAAGGAAAGGCTGAGAGTCTTACTCTCATTAGTGAAGCTCTGTTATAGTTCATGTTATGAATAATAATAAAAAAAAGGTGAGGTGAGCGAGAATACGTGTGCACTCTCTTCCCCTCATCCTGATAGCAGAACACTCCTTCTGGTTAGTGAAAGGCTTCTCATTCAACAAGTTTCATTTCTACTAAATCTTTAAGAGGAATTCACTAAAGCATGCTCAAAATGCTTAAGCAGCTTGTATGATGTAAATATTTAAAACAAATATATCCAAATACATAAACACTGACTGTCTCATTTTTCTCGGAGATAAATCCAAACATTTAAACATTTTCGTGGGGGCAGTGAAAAGTCAACTATCTTTGTTCAGATGTTATTTAGCATATCCCTAGATACCATGGAAATTGTTTGGGGTAGATGTTTCCTCCTTTTGACTAAGCCTTTTTAACATTTTGTAATCTTTTACATGTGAACGTAATCCTTCTAAGGTTAAATGTGCCCACTTAAAATTTCATCCATACAAATGTGTTTTTCTCACTGAACATAATTTTAGGCTGTTAAAAAGATTCTGGCATATCCGGTATTCTTTCATATTTAATTATACCTTATTTTAATTAAATAATATTGTCCTCATAAAATATTTTGTAAACTATATAGAAGCTTACTTATAATTCATTTTTTCTTATATTTCTTTTTAGTCGAACAAAAATTCCTGTTTAAGTTCTCTTTTAAAACAGGAGCTTTTGTCAAAATTCTGTCAACGTGAACAACATTGATCAGTTGAAGGCTGAAATAACACCCACTCACAGGATCACATCATGGAAATGAAGATTACAAACCAAGTAATGATCAATGATGAAGTATTTACAGAAATGGACACTGAGGACTTGGCATGCAGCATAGTGATCATTTTTACATTCTGTTGAAGAAGAAAAAATTTCAAAGACATTAGACATCATGTCTGAGAACTCAAAGCTTCAAATACCCTGAGATATAGCTAGAAGAGCAAGATAAATATAGATTTTATGGGCATACTGGGTTAACAATTGCATTATCCTGCATTCACTTGGAGGCCTAAGGACCCCTGTGGATGCAAAATATGTGTCAAAGTCCTTATGAAATATTCTGAAAACTTATCTTTGTTTAGGTATATAGTTTATAGTCTTCATCAGATATTTTATAAGGATATTAGTGATTGTTAAAAACCAAGACCTAGAAAAACTAATAAATAATCATGACAACTAGTAAGATAATTATTCATATATTTGCTCTTATATTTCTTTATACTTCCACCACAGCCAGGTCGGTATGAGAACTGTCACCACACGTGTACCTCAGGTGACAAGACTCAAACTCTGGGTTGGTTGTACAAAGGTACCTTGGCTCTGACTCTAAGTGGATTTGTATTTTGAAGAAAAAAACTTGTTTATACTTTTTAAGTTTAGTTTTTTTCTAATATCCAAAATGATGTTTTAATTGGGAACAGAGTATGAGAAAAGATGAATCAGGCTTCTCGACTAGCAAATAGAAACTAGAAAATCTTTACAGTGAGTATTCAATGAAACACCTTCATAACTGTTGGCAAAGCAAGCAATTCAGTAACGTGAACTGGGATTAGTAACCAACTCCTGTAATCAAGCACTTGCAAGGCTGAGGAAGATTGCCACAAATTTGTATCCAGTCTGTTACGTAGTGATGTCTAGCCCAATGTGGTCTCCAAAGTGAGACCTTGCCTCAAAAACCCAAGTTACAACAAACGAACCTAACCCAGCTCAACCAAACCAAGAACAAGCAATTTGGAAAAAACAACAACAAAAAAAACCCCTATTAAACCCATCTGGTAAATACAGTAACAAGCCCTCCTTGTGAGTTCTCTGAACATTTGGACTTTCACAAATGCCCTAAAACTGTGTGTGTTTCAGGGAACATTTGACTGTATTCAGAAGCACTTCAGGAGTTTGTATGTGGGCAGACACAGATGGCTGGGGCCATATGGGCCTGTGGACTTCAAGGATAATCATGTACTAATAAACTGTCTCAGATAATTTCTCCCATCCAAAACCTCCTACTCAGTGCAGGCAGGCCTCTCTTTCAAATCTCAGCATCTAAGTCATTTCATACTGGGAGCTCTGAACTTCCCCCACAGGGAGGTATAGTGACAAAGACATGTGGGACAATTTCAGGAAAACAACAGGTTGTTGCTAATGCTACTCTCATAAACAAGGTTGATGAGCACAGAAAGTTCTAGAGCCATTCATGTGCCAATGTGGGAGTTAACATCTTACTTTAAGTTTGTTGGGAAGATGGTCCCTAAAACTTGACTGGAACTATCTGAGGTGGTAATAATAAAAAGGGCCAGAAAGTATTTCAAGTGTTAGGCCAGTCTGTGGCTGTCACCTCACTGAAGAAGTTGCTATGAGGTGCCTCATTTTCCCACAAAAATTCTACACATTTTGATAAGGGTGAGGGCAGAAATGAAGCATCATCTTATAAAAATGATATTTTAGGAGAGTTGACCTTGATTCAGTTGAATTAGGTGGGGAAATCAGGATGATATGATTGTGTTTGCTCAGTGGTGCATAAAGGCTGCTGCCCTGAGTACAAGTGCATGCGGTGTAGGTGATCCGTCTCAATTTTACCGTCAAGCTGACACTGGCTTATTCTGCCACACGTTAATCTATCTTTGTTTTGTCATATAAAACTTAGCTTCCAAGTCTATTGTTATGTAGAAAGGTACCTTGCTTGCTTGTACTCTGCATGTGCTGTATTCTACACGCTTGTGGATTCCAACTACAAATCCCTATGGCTGTTTTTCTCAGTCTTCTGAAGGGTGAGTTAGAGGAGTGAGTAAGACAGCCCTGACTCTTAATTTCAAAAACAGAGAACAGGACAGGAGCCTACCACAGAGGGTCTCTGAAAAACTCTACCCAGCAGGGTATCAAAGCAGATGCTGAGACTTATAGCTAAACTTTGGGCAGTGTGCAGAGAATCTTATGAAAGAAAGGGGAGAAGAAAGACCTGGAGGAGACAGGAGCTCCACAAGGGGAGCAATGGAACCAAAAAAATCTGTGCCCAGGGGTCTTTTCTAAGACTGATACTCTAACCAAGGACCATGCATGGAGATACCCTAGAACCCCTGCACAGATGTAGCCCAAGGCAGCTCAGCATCCAAGTTTCTGAATAGTAAGGGAAACAGGAGCTGTCTCTGACATGAACTCAGTGGCTAGCTCTTTGTTCACCTCCCCCTGAGGGTGGGGGCAGCCTTAACAGGCCACAGAGGAGGACAATACAGCCAATCCTGATGAGACCTGCTAGGCTAGGGCCAGATGGAAGAGGAGGAACACCTCCCCTATCAGTGGACTGGGGGAGGGAAAGGGAAAGAAAAGAGGGAGGGAGGGGGTATTGGAAGGGGATGAGGGAAGGAGCTACAGTTGGGATACAAAGTGAATAAATTGTAATTAAAATAAAAGAATTCTATAATGACAGAAAAAGAAAAAGAAAAAAAAAGAGGAGACCTTAGTCATTAATGAACAGCTGTCAGCAGATAAACAGTTTCCTCCTACCTGGGTGGAGTGAGTTTGGATTTTCCTTTATGGGGTTTGCCCTATGTCCACAGCTCAGCTGAGTGATCTGCTATGCTATGACAACTGCCTTGGCAATTTCCTCATCACCATCCTTTGAGCAAGTTCTTTCTTATCTTACTTCCCTCCACTACTCATACTTCCTGGACTCTTTCCAAAAACACACTCAATTTAATTTCTTCAGCTCAATTCCTAGAAGGAACCTAAGACCCTATGAATAGGAAATTACTGTCAGTAGGTTGGTGATTTCCTCCACCCACCAGGAGTCTTGTCTAGATAAAGGGTGTCCTCTTCAGTCTCCATGGCCCCTGCTGCTAGGAATTTTAGTTAGTGTCCCCCTCATACCCTCCCAGAGGCCTGTTCTGATTTAGGTCTATGTTTGTCACAGAGATGGTGCCACCCACCATTTCTTTTTGCTCTGCAGGCCTTCTGCTCTCCCTCCCCTACTCTCCCAGGCCTGATCTCCACCCTTATTTCTCTTTGTGCTCTCTATTCTACCTCGTTCCCACTCTTCAACCACTACCTCTGTCTATTCTATTTCCCCTTCTGAGTGAGATTTACATGTCCTCCCTTGAGTCCCCCTTGCTACTTATCTTCTTGAAGACCATCAGAGCCAGTCAACACGGAGCAGAAGGGCCTATGGAGTCTGAAGGACCAGCTAAAATCAATGCATGGTCTAGACCTAGGTCCTCTAGTTATAAGTAGCTAATGGGCATCTTAGGCTTCAAGTGAGCCCACTAGTTGGGGGATTAGTGGATAGCTCTGACATGGACAATGCTGTCTGCATTTCGATCACTTCCCCCTCATGGGACTGCCCTACCAGGCCATAGAGGAGGAGGACTAACTCAGTCCTCATATAAATAAATGATCTGGATTTTTTGGATAGGGGACTTCCCTATGCTGAAGAAGGGGGCGGTGAGGGAAAGAGGGTGGGACTTGGAGGAGAAGAGGGAGGGGCCATGAGAAAAACTACATTGAATTAATTAATAAAAATGAAAAAAAAAAGAATATGAAATTATTAAAGGATGCAGAAGCATTGTGGCTAGCAGGACAGGAGATGTTCGTTCATTCATTCATTCATTCATTCATTCATTCACCGTTCACTCACTGACAACCTTCAGTGTGCTAAGTAGACATTTTAATGATGACTAATAATTCCTCAAGATTATTGGGGAGATCTCAGTTAGTGAGACACCAGCACTTTCCAAAGATGTGAGAATTTAGATTTTTTTTCTTGCTGTTCTAGGGACCAATTCCAAGCAGGCACAGTGAAATCAAGATTTACAAAGTCTTCATTTGCAAATGACAAAGGGTTAAAATTGAACACATCCTATTTATTTCATGGGCAGAGGGACTCTCTATGCTCCTGGGAGAAAAGTCATTAGTAAATCCTTAGCTATGAGTTGCTTGAGTTTAAGCACGCTAACTACAAGGTGTTATGTTCTAAATTCTTAGCATAAAAAAAACACATCTTTGTTTAAAATGGTGTGTAGGAAGGTTTCGGGAACACATTTTATTCTGTTCTTTGTTCTGTTCCGTCAGTACCATCTGGTATAAGGAAGAGCCTTCCTAACTGACATTAATGACTGGGAGGTCCATCGCAAAGTACAAAGTTTATGGAGTAGAAAGCATGAGTAGAATAATCAAGGGATCTGCATGAAACTAATATATTTTGTTGAAAACTAAGAAAGGAATTTGAGCATGTTATTAGAGCTTAATATTTTATTATATAAGCTATTTTGTAGGAATTGACTATCCTACTAGGAAGTCCTGAAGCACAATATTTTTTTTTTACTTTTTTCTTTTTTATTTAATTATTTTTATTTTTATTAATTACAGTTCATTCACTTTGTATCCCCCCTATACCTCCCTCCTTCCTTCCCTCCCAATCCCACTCTCCCTCTTGTCCCTCCCCCAGTTCCCTAATAAGGGAGGTCCTCCTCCCCTTCCTTCTGAGACTAGTCTATCAGATCACATCAGGAGTGGCTGCATTGTCTTCTTCTGTGGCCTGGTAAGGCTGCTCCCCCCCTCAGGGGGGGGTGATCAAAGAGCAGGTCAATCAGTTCATGTCAGAGACAGTGCCTGTCCCCATTACTATGGAGGCCACTTGGACACTGAACTACCATAGGCTACCTCTGGAACACAATATTTTATGGGAGAATTTAGTTGTGTTCCTAAAAGAAAATGGCCCCATTATTTATAAATTTTCTGACCTCTACTGATTCCCATACTAAAGAACTCTGAGTGAGTAGAGTCAGCCCCCAAGACTCCCAGAAGTTAGCTAGTGTCATCTACTCTGATAGAGGAAACATACAAATACTGTTTGTGCAAGTGTCTTTTTATGTTGTCCCTTATTGCTTTATAATAACACTGCTTATGTTAATAGAAATGTTGTGGTTTGTAAACATTTTAAATGTCAGCTATTGAAGCTCTTAATGTTTATTATTCTCAGATCCCATTCTGCTGTTATCCTTGTTCTTTATCAGACAACAAAACCTCTTCCTCCCACACACCAGTGTAAACAGTCTAACACACATAACTCATGTATACATACAACTTTTTTTAGGTCCAGCTGTGTGTGCCTTCTGCATCCTTCAGGAATTCATTCAAGCAGGGAACAAGTTAGGGGAAAAGAGGAGAGGAAATGAATGTGGGGGAGATTTACAGTCACAAATAATTTTGAGATGTTTTTCTAAGTTGAGTATTTCAATATACAATATCTTGTACATTGTAGAAATTTAAATTATGGTTGTTATCTAAAGAAGTTATGAACATTAAGATAGAGTAAAATATAGCGTTTTGGGTTGTGGGGATCATTGCTCTGGCCTATCTACTGTCCTTATCACTCAGAAATCAGAGACCAGTGCGTCTAACCTCACTGTGACACGGTGAAAAGCTGGTAGGAGGAGTGTGTCTGGAAGAGGAAGTAATCCTATACACATCCCACACAGAGGTGGCACCACACGAGAGAATGGCTTTCTGCTGTTGCCACGACACCTCTTGAGACTAGAAGCAGGACAGCTCAAAGATGCATATCTAACTGCAATTCAGGTATGAGAAATAATGTCATGTGTCTACTTAAAACAATGGGGAGCCCTTGAAAACACTCACTACTTTGTAGCACCCAGGTTAGGGTTAGGGTTAGAGGTAGGAGGAGCTGTTAATGCACATTTACTCTTTAAAATGAGTTTTCCCTTCAGCTAGGGTAGCAGCTAGATAGTGGACTGCTTTTGCTAGCATATGCAGGGCTTTATGTCCAAGATTGGTGAGTTACCATTGTAAAGTGTCATTGAAACAAACATAAATGAAACATAGACTTACCCAGGCAAACACAAGGTACTACATAAGCCAAGAAGGGAATTAGGATAGAATACAAATACCTGACACAATTATACTTGCTTTTCCTCACTGCAATTTTTACAATCAAGCTCACCTGACCCTTCCCCCGCTGACTTTTCACCCCGTTGACCTTTCATCCTGCTGGCCATTTACTCCTATTGCCTTACTAGGAGGAGATTGGAAGAGATCAGTCTGGTCCTACACGCATGATGGGCTTGGCTTTTCCCCCTTCATTGTCATTTCTTTTGAGTTTAGTCTCTGACTTTTACTGATATTTTAAACACTATCAGCATTTTTGTTTGAAGTTTCCATTATGTTGAGAATGTGCTGAAACCTGAAGTTCCTGGAGGATTTTGATGATGAAATATAAGTAATTCATTCACTGGATGGATTTTGCCTTCTAATACTAAGAAGGCATCCGCTCTTTCAGGCAAATGTGTATGCTTTGATTTATTAAAGTTAATCCAGAGAGGAATGTTGAGAAAATATATCATTCATTCATGTGATTTAAAGAAAAATACAAACAAAACATAACCAAAAGCAATCATACCTTGAGAACTTAGTGTATGCAAAGCTCTGCAACAGTGGGAAAATCAATCTGCATATGAATTGCTAGAATAATAACTCCTATTTTTTTTTTTAAGTACAGACTATATTCAGTTCTGTTGTGGTGAGTGTGTGTTGGTTCTCCATACTGGAAGAATTTGCAGAGTTGTTTTTGTAAGCTCACATCAGAATGGTTATCAGCCCATGGTAGCATTGAGCAGAGTCAGAGAGTGATGCAGCCTTTAAAACTATGGTGGCTATGGAAGATCAGCATACGTTTAGGAGAGGGAAAGAACCTGGCCTGCCAGACCCTAAAAGGAAACGTGCACAATCTCGTGTGCAAGCACACAAGTATAGTGACTGGAGGGAAGTGCTGGCATCCTTTGCTTCGAAGTCCTTCTCTTGGGTATGAGTACATCAGTTAGCTCAGAATGGGAATGACACTGAGTGCCATTTTGATATTCCTGTCTGTCACTGCTGTGTTGAAAAGCAGTCATTTCTGGGAACTTAAGAGGCATTTCTCAGCAGTCACCATAATGTTTACCCTCAGGGAATTCAGCCCAACAATGTCAGCAACCAAATTGGCTTAAAGATATTTCATCTCCAAAGGTCTCTGTCACGTTCAAAAAGAGCAAATCATCCTTAATCTGCAGTTGAAATTGAAAGTGAAAGACAGTAGGTATTAACCTGAGTCTCCACTCCAGTCGCATCCCACAACCGCAGTCAAATGCCCCACTGGAATGACAGGCAGGAGCAGCATGCCGGCACTTCTGATCTGAAATATTAATCATTCTCTTTGTAGACCTTCGAGATGGCTTGCAAGTGACAAAACATTCTAAAAAGCACAGGGGATAATAGGCACATTCCGTACGAGCCTTGGAAAATGATGTTCGCAGCGGAGGAAATATTCAGAAGAGGCCAATGACTGCGTAATTGTTAGAGCATTAGAATCCTCTATACTTATGCACAATATAAGTCCTTCTGCCACTGCAACCCCATAACATGTACAAATATCGTCCCTGCTTCAAATGTAGCAACACTATCATGCACATTTCTTTTTGCTCTGAGTTGACATATCAACACCCAAAGTTGAAGAGAGGAGGGAATTTAAAAAAAAAATTAGAGAAGACACGTTTTATTTTAGATTCTGGGTAATAAGTTTGAACTCATCAAGTCTCCAGGCTTTGCTTATTCTGTTAAGCTCTGTTGTTTATTAATTTCAATCAGCCATCAATGCTTCATAAGGACTGTGTTCAAGATATGGATGGCAACAGTGATTCTGAGACCTTGTGGTCCCAAAACGGAGTCATGGCAGAACATACGACATATGACCCTGGAGTGTTCCACCTGCTGGCCTCCACAGGACATCGTTGGCAACAGGACATCATGATCTGGAGCCTCGCTCTCAATAACTCTTAGTATTGAGTGGAGTCGAGGGGGACTTGGTTATAAGGATGGAACACCCTGATTCCAATACCTGAAAAACAGGATGTGTCAGTGTCTGAAAGATTTGAGCACAGCACTGCAACAAAGTAAAAATTCAACACCGTAAAATTTTGTTTCCTGAACAAACTCATTTAAAATGTTGTACAAAATTGCTTTGGTGTTGTGTTTATATAGTATATCCAAAACACACATGAATTTCTCATTTGATTTGGGTCCTGTCCTCAAGATATCTTATTGTGTTTATAAAGCTATTCCAGAATATGAAAAATTTTACAAAATCTGTAACAATTTTGGTTACGATTTTTTGGATAATGTATACTCTGTAAATACACTGTAACAAACTCTACAAGTGTGCTTTGAATACTTTTATTATGATACTTTTGCCATAGTCTCTCTCTTACATGGAAGCCCAGTGAGAATTTTTCATAGCACTCTCCTTATAATTGCAATGATGTCACCTGAATGTACATGGATTCATAGTTGTGGTAAGGCGGGTGACTTGAGGCATTGTCTCTCACCCCCAGAAAAGTACCTGCCACAGGACAAGAGCCTGGGAAATGAGATGTCTTTGCACATAAATAGCCTATCCCTTGTTTATGGTGTTCCTCCCACAGTTTCCTTCTGGTCCTTGCTCTCCTGGGTTCCTTGCTGCTGCATCTTCGCTTTGCCGGGATGCTAATTCATAACCTTCCCAGGTTCCTCTGTCTCTTGGATGCACCTTCATAGGACACTTCTGATCCACATGCAGAGTCGGTAATGTAGTTTGTTGTTGTTGTTGTTGTTTTTGTTTTGTTTGTTTCTGGCCAAAGCAAAGGCTTTGCTTGGCAAGTCTTAAGTATGTATATGTATTTGGAGAGGGGTGGGTGAGAAGGGTGTCCTTCCTACACCTTAACCATTGCATTGCAGGGAAGCTTTCTGGCTTCTCTACAAGGAGATGTGGTCAAGGACTCATTACACCCAACCCAGTCTTGAGATTACCTGTTCCTGTATAGACTGGCATATCTGCACACTTTCCCAGAAACCTCCACTGGGAAGCCTTATCCATCAGGGACCTGGCTGTGTACATACATTGGCTCAATAACTTTTTTTTTTTTTTTTGTTTTGTTTTCCTTGCCCTTGACCCTTGCACATGTATCCCTGACTTGGAAGAAACCATTTTTGGGGAGGCTATTCTTAAAAATGAGTGATTATTTAACCTGCATTTCACCTTCCCTATGTCATTCAGTGAGAGACCCAGTGCATAGGTGAGTGGCACATTGGTATTTTTGCACTATTGGTAGAAAATAGATAGACTTAACTCTCACTTTCAGTTAAGCTAATTTCTTTAATAATTGTCAGTGCACCTGACTCTTGATTAGAATTGCCATGTATATACATACATATGTATGTTTGTGTATGTGTGTGTGTGTGTGTGTGTGTTTGTGTAAAGCTTATTTATAGTTGCCATTTCCCTACTTCAATGAAAGTTCTGTGGTTCTTGGGCCCTTGCTTTCTTTTTCCCTTGCTATACTAAAGTACCAGATGAAAAGCTGAATATACTTTTCCATTAATAGAACTATAAACACACATTATAAAAGATAAGTCACAAAGTTGCTAACTTCCTTGGTCTGGGGCTTCCCACAGGAAAATCAACGTATAACGTGATTTCCACAGAATGTAAATAAGATTCAAGCCTTTAATTCTCAGATCTTCTTTTATCTGCTTTTAAGTCTCCTTTATACAATGTCTTCATCCACAGACCCTTGAAACAATGCTTTATATAACTGATTCTGGTTGACATTTATCATCCCACTTTTTCTACCTGATGCTGAGTGCTACTTAGGTAGAACATTCTTTTCCTAGTTGTTAACTTTTGATTACTTTACCAAACTTCCCATCTTTTTTCCTCTTGTGGGTTCCAGGAATCTTACAGTTGACCTACTTTTCTTATTACAAAAGATGTTAAAGTCTAAAACAGAAGTTGGCAAACTGACCAGTTGGGCAAATCTAGCGTGGACTTTGTTTTTCTGAATTCCCAGAACTATGAAGGTTTTACATTTTTAAAAGATGCTTAAAAATAATATAAGATAGAGATGGAATGTGGCCAATAAACCTAAAATATGTACCATATGACTCTTTGGGGGATGACCATGCTGCGGAGTATATCTAGCTGGCCTCCAAGTAGCCAACACTCAGAGAATCACTTGTTATCAGTAGAAGTAGTGCATTAAAATGAACACCTATCCTCAGAGAGGACCATTTACCTGATTATAGGTGAAATGGGCTGTCCTGTATTTTATTTCCTTACCAGGTATGAAAGCATTTCAAGGTGACTTCTTGCATAAATGTTGGGACAAATTTTTCCTTGCTCTTTTAAATGGTAAGAAGACATTTTCGTATTTGCGATTTTCTGATCTTCTATCCAGAGCAGAGTAGACAGCCACATTAGGAGTCCAGCACATGTTCTCTTTGTTCTCTGAATCTTGAGGTCAACTATGAGCAACACTTATAATGGTGAGGTGTCTAGAAGTTCATATAAGGAACAACACTATGGTAAGTTTTTGATTGCATGCTGTCCATGATAAGTAGACCAAGGTGAGAATGGAAAGGGATGCCATACCAAGAGAACAATTTGAAATGTCATCTATTGAAAATAGAAATATGTGTCCCCATTGATTTTTCTCTTATTTAGATTACTAGGTCTGAAGAAAAAAAGTTGACTACAATTTATGAGTGCAAAAGTGGTTTTGTCTGTGGAGTGTAATAAACTTTACTGATTCAATAAATATACATTGAACATGTTTATCAAGACTTGGGAATCTTGTTTTTTATTTTTTTATTTTAATTTTTATTAATTACACTTTATTCACTTTGTATCCCCCCATAAGCCCCTCCCACCTCCCCTCCTAATCCCACCTTCCCTCCCCCTTCTCCACACATGCCCCTCCCCAAGTCCGCTGATAGGGGAGATCTTCCCACTTCTTTCATAAGATTCCCTGCATTCTGCCCAACAGTTGGCCATAAGTCTCAGCATCTGCTTTGATAAAGACTTGGGAATCTTACAATTGACTCAGGGCTTGTTCTTACTATCAGGGATGAAACTATGAGCAAAATGATATTTCCATTTTGTCTTATTCTTGTGATGATGTGCGTGTAATATACCATATGTCAGATGGTGGCACATAGCATGGAGGTAAATATCACAGAATAAAAGCAATAGGATATATTGAATAGGCATGTTTGTCTGTTGAGTCAGAATTAACTGTATCTTGAATGACATACTGAAAATAGAACAGAAACAGTATGAAACATAGTACTGAGATCAACACTTCATCCCATAAAACCAGGCATGTGTGGTGGTTGGTCACCTGCAATTCTAGCAGTCCAGAGGCACAGGAAAGGGATTTACAAAGCAAGTTGGCCAATCAGATTAGCTGGAATCAATGGATTTAGGTCAAGTGAGAGACCCTACCTTAAAAAATAAACTGGGTAATGTCTATCTTTGTGACTTAGGTGTGTTTCTTGTATCCAACAGATTGTTGGGTCTTGTTTATGCATTCATTCTGTTAGTCTGTGTCTTTTTTATTGGAGAGTTGAGTCCATTGATCTTGAGAGAGATTAATGACCAGTGGATGTTAATGTTGCTTGTGATAGTGTGTTTGTGTGCTTGGTTACTTTTAGTTTTGCTGTAGTGAGGTTATTTATTTCCTGTGTTTTCCTGAATGTAATTAGCTTTCTTGGGTTGTAGTTTTCCTTCTAATATCTTCTGTAATGCTGGATTTTGTGGGTAGGTATTGTTTAAATTTGTTTTTTGTAGTTGAATATCTTGTTTTAGGGTCAGATGGAAGGGGAGGAGGACCTCCCCTATCAGTGGACTGGGGAAGGAGAGTAGGAGGAGAAGAGGGAAGGAGAGTAGAATTGGGAAGGGATGAGGGAGGGGACTACAGCCAGGATACAAAGTGAATAAATTGTAATAAATAAAAAATAATAAAATAAAATGGGGAGCTATTGGAGAAAATACCTTATGTCAACTACTTACAGGTTACACACACACACACACACACACACACACACACACACACACACACAAGCATCCCTTCCTCACATCAGTATACGGATGTACACTACAGACACACATTTTTAAAAAGTGGAAATTATGGTATTTGGGACATTAACGTTTGTTGTAAAGATAGCAAGAAGGCCAGTACAAGTGTGGAGGAAAGAAGCACAGTGGAGACATGAGCTCAGAGATGCCTCTAGGTACCAGATAGAAGGGATGCTCAGCATGTTGTCTTTTATTATAAATGAGCTAGGAGCAGCTAGGGACTTTGAGCATAGGACTGCAACTTAGTACTCAAAAAATTGGAGTTTACTTTTCTCTGTGGAGATTAAGCTGAATGAGAGAGGAAATCCTGACAGGTCAGCTAGAGAAACATTTAAAACATTTAAAAACTGAGGGTGCTCGAGGTAATCGTGACAGCAGCATACAAAATCGTTATTTAAAGAATATAATTGTATTTTGAAGCTACAGTATTGTGTTGTTTTCTATTGCGTATTGTATACAAAATATAAGACAAAAGGAGAACAAAAAATTATCTGTAATTTTAATGCAGTGCAAATGAAACTGATGGAAAAAATGTGGGAAGAAGGTAAAGTTTTGATAGAATGAACTAGAAGTTGGATGCTGGAGTTCGTAATTTTTACCTAACTGTTTGATATCCCAGCCGAGGCCTAAGTGAGACAGAAATACATGCAAGCCAGAGGGAAATGAGGCTGCAGGTACATATTTGGGAGTTACCATTTTATAAACTTTGTAAAGGTGTGAAATGGAATAAAAGGTCCCCAGGGAGTTTTGAAAAAGAAAATGCCTGAGACCTGAGTGCTGGGCTGTAGAAGTAGATGTGGTAAGACAAACAGGGAAGACTGAAAATTACCATCAAAAGCCCAGGATCAAGCGAAGGAGAGGTTGGTGTTAGAAAACAGGTGAGGAAAGTATGTTGAGGAGGATGTGACAAATTCTATTAAATGATGTTCATGGGGAGTCAAATACTCCATTCACAGCTCAGTGATATTTTTTTTAGGGACTTTAGAGGCGGTGTACATTCAAGATAAAATAGAGGAGACACTGCAGAAGTAGGGATTTTTTTTTAATTACTTGTAAAGGAATACGGTAAGTAGAAATGAAAGAAATTAGATGACTTGAAAATGTACAGCTTCATGGGGAAATAAGTTTAAAGTATTTGTATGCTACTCGGAACTAAAGATTGTTTCAAAAAGCAGAATAGAAGGGGGGGGCAGTGTCTAGGATGGTTACTTTCATGCCCATCACTCAGAAGGTTAGAGGTATTGACCTTTGATAAATTTGTTTAAGTCTTTCATGAAAGATGTAGAACTAGGCTAAGAGATGTTGGAAAGTTTATAGAAACTTCTATTCTCTCAGTAAAAAACATGAATGGAAGAATAACCTAAGTGAGGAGTCAATGTTGGGAGCTGGGGAACAGATCAGGGATGAGACTAATTAAAGAAGCTAATGAGGTCATGTCCATGTGAAAATGTATAGACTACCAGAAGCTCAAAGGTACTAAACCTAAGGCAATGGATCAGACCTCCATGAAGAGTCAAGTTCAAGTTATGAGAATTGCAGGGGGATGTAGACATGCACCAGGAAATATCAACATTAATATGACAATGGAATGTCTTAATTTAATAGCAGAAAAATAACACCTAAACATGACACTTAGCTGTGAAATACTTATTCATTCTCTAATTCTACCAGGGCATGGTACATGGAGAGGGTGTGGGACAAAGTGTTTACATAAAGAGGAATTTATTCAATTTCTAACATTACTTTTTCTATAAACGAAACCACATATTTTGTGAACCAAAATAATTGGATGAAAGTATAATGATACAGTCTTAGCTGTCTCATTAACCTGTACTTCTAATTGGGTTAACAGCCAATCTATTCAGTTCTAATTTAGGCATTTTCTCAGGACTTTTTCTGATAATTTTCAGAGAGTCTTGTGAAATCACAAAAGACACATCAAAAGGCACCTATTATCATTAGCATTTCTTTGGTGATTGGGCCTTTTCTTAAGAGGTGGGTGTAGAAATTTAATGCATACTTTATTTACAAATAGTTTGATGAGACCTGCCATATTGTGGTATTTATTATTAAAGTATAAGCACCTATTATCATTAGCATTTCTTTGGTGATTGGTCCTTTTCTTAAGAGGTGGGTGTAGAAATTTAATGCATACTTTATTTACAAATAGTTTGATGAGACCTGCCATATTGTGGTATTTATTATTAAAGTATAACTTAGGGAACTGGAATACCATGGTGCTGTGAACATTCTTTCAAAATGAATTTTATGAACAAGGGGACATTTTAAAGAGCTAGTGTTTCTGCTCTGTTATGTTTCACACTTATATTCTTAAATGACCTTTCTATTTCATTTACAATCATTCTAAAGGGAGATTTTCTTCCTTGTGTATTCTAAAGCACCAGAGAAACCTTTATACTAAGCTAGCTCTAAAGATCAATCTTTAACATTTAATAGATGGATTGCAAACACAAAAGGCTTAAACTCATCAAACCCTTGATACAGAATGCCCTGTATTTTATAGCTTATTATATTTTCTCATTACCCAGTATGAATGTTGTTCAAGGTTACACCTTGCTATTCTATAGTTTTATATGCATCATATTGGTATTTAGATGAGACAGGAACAGTTGACTGCTAACATTATATAAGACTCATTCAGAAGGAACCATTAGTTCATAAATAAATTTCATATATGCCAGAACTAACAAAAGTTTAAATTCAATTTTGCCTTTTAAAAATTAGAATGCTGCATTATAAATCTCTGTGATGTTGTCTGATAAACAACTGTGTCATGTAGAAAGACTGTGGGGCCTAATATACTTTGTAGCTGTCATTTAGCAGGTCAGGCAACAATTTCTTCCCCACATTAAATAAATAATATACCTCTGCACCATTTCCTGGGACCTACTCTGAAATGTGGCCCCCAAGACCAACACGGATCAAGGAGCAGCTGCCTGCTCCCAACAGTGGCCAGGTCTGTCCAGGGTCTTATGTGCATTAATTTCTTTATGTATTCCACACCCCAGTTCCTGGCCTGCTCCATTTCCTGGACCCACTCCAATCTGATGCCCCTGAGAACTAGGACGTATCATTGAGCAACAGGAAAACCAGAGGACTGCAGCCATCTGGGACCATGAGCTCTATCTACAACCCCAGAGACCTAGTACCATCAGAGACTACAAGGGCTGCTAATAACAGAGTCAACCAAATGGTAGTGGACAGCCCATGAACACCAACAACAAAACCCAGGGCAACATGACACCACCAAAACCCAGCTTTTCTACCAAATGTACAGAACAAAGAAAGAATTTTAAAAGCTGTATGGGAAAAAGACTAAGTTACATGTAAAGGAAAACCTATCAAAACTACACCTGACTTCTCAACAGAGACTATGAAAGCCAGAAAGGCCTGCGACCCTAAAGAGCCTAACTGTCAACCTAGACGTCTATACCCAGCAAAACTTTCAATCACCGTAGATGGAGAAAACAAGATATTCCATGACAAAACCAAGTTTAAACAGCACCTAGTCACAAACAAAGCCCTGTGGAAGATACTAGAAGGAAAACCCCAACCTAAGGAGGCTAACTATATCCAGGAAAACACAGGAAACAACCCCACAGCTGCAAGACTAAAAGAAAAAAAGCACGCGCATAAACACTCTACCACCACCAACATCAAAATAACAGAAAGTAACAACTGGTCATTAATAGCTCTCATCATCAGAAGCCTCAACTCTCCAACAAAAAGACAAAAACTAACAGGATGAATGCATAAACAGGACCCAGCATTCTGTTACATACAAGAAACACACCTTAGCAATAATGATAGCCATTATCTCAGAACACAGGGCTGGAATAAAGGTTTTCCAAGCAAATGCACACAAGAAACTAGCTGGAGTAACTATGCTAAAATCTAACAAAATAGACTGTCAACCAAAATTAATCAAACTAGATGGGGAAGGGCATTTCAAACTCATCAAAGGAAAAATCTACCAAGAGGATGTCTCAGTTCTGAACATATATTGTCCAAATCAAAGGGCACCCACGTTTGTTAAAGAAATATTATTACATCTTAAACCACACAATGAACCCCACACGTTAATGTAGTAGACTTCAAGACACCTCTCTCACCAATAGACAGATCATTGGGATAGAAACTAAACAAAGAAATATGATACTAACCAATGTTATGAGTCAATTAGACCTAACAGATACCCACAGAACATGCCATCCAAACACAAAAGAATATACTTTCTTCCCAGTATCTCATCAAACCTTCTCCAAAACTGACCACATCCTTGGACACAAAGCAAGCCTCAACAACTATTAGAAAATTGAATATCACCTTGCATTCTATCAGACCACCATGGATTAAAGCTAGTTGTCAACAACAACAGAAATAATAGAATGCCTATAATGTCATGAAAACTGAACAACTCTCTACTCAATGACCATTGGGTCAGGGAGGAAATAAAGAAAGAAATTATACACTTTCTAGAATTCAGTGAAAATGAAGTCACAACATACCCAAACTTATGGGACACAATGAAAGCAGTGCTAAGAGGAAAATTCATAGAGCTAAGTGCCTTTACAAAGAAAGTGGAGAGAGTTCATAATAGCGACTTACCAGCTCACCTAAAAGCTCTAGAAAAAAAAAAAGAAAGAAAAGAAAAGAACCAAACACACCCAAGAGGAGTTGAAGGCAGGAAATAATCAAACTCAGGACTGAAATCAATGACCTAGAAACAAAGAGAACAATACAGAGAAGCACCAAAACCAAGAGCTGTTTATCTGAGAAAATCAACAACAGACACAAACCCTTAGCCAAACTAACTAATATACAGAGGGAGAGTATCCAAATTAATAAAATCAGAAATGAAAAGGGGAAAAACCACAGACACAATGACAATCAAAAGAATCATTAGATTGTGCTTCAAAAACCTGTATGCCACACAATTGGAAAATCTAAATGAAATGGGTAATTTTCTTTATAGATACCACTTACTAAAGCTAAATCAAGATCAGGTTAACAATTTAAATAAACCTATAACCTCTAAGGAAATAGAGAAGTCATCAAAATCTCTCAACCAAAAAGAGACCTGAGCTAGATGATGTTTGCACAGAATTCTATGAGAATTAAAAAAAAAAATACCAATACTCCTCAAAGTATTTCACAACATAGAAACAGAAGAAACATTGCCAAACTCATTCTATGAGGTAGCAGTCACCCTGATACCTAAACCACATAAAGACCCAACAAAGAAAGAAAATTTAAGACCAATCTCCCTTAAGAACATTGATGCAAAAATGCTCAATAAAATACTTGCAAATGAAATTGAGGAATGCATCAAAAATATCATCCACCATGATCAAGTAGGCTTGATCCCAGGAATGCAGGAATGGTTCAACACAGGAAAATCCATCAATGTCATCCACCATATAAACAAACTGAAAGAAAAAACCCACATGATCATCTTACTAGATACTGAAAAGGCCAGACAAGATTCAACACCCCTTCATGACTTAGAGAGATCAGGGATTCAATTCACATGCATAAGCACAATAATGGCATTATATAGGAAGGCAATAGCCAACATCAAGTTAAATAGAGAGAAACTTAAAAGTGTTTCCACTACAACTAGAGACAAGACAAAGTTGCCCACTCTCACCATATCTCTTCAACACAGTACTTGAAGTTAGAGGTAGAGCAATAATACAAGTTAAGGAGATGAAGAGGATACAAATTGGAAGAGAAGTCAAAGCATTGCTATTTGTAGATGATATGATAGTATACATAAATAACCCCTAGTTTCTACCAGAGAATTCCTATGGCTGACAAATACCTCCAGCAAAGTGGATACAACATTAACTCAAAAGAGTCAGTATCCTTTTTTTTTTATACAAGTGACAAAAGTGCTGAGAAATAAATTAAGAAAACAACACCCAGCATAATAGCACAAATTATATAAGATGTCTTGGTGTAACTCTAATCAAGAAAGTGAAAGAATTGTATGACAAGATCTTCAAGTCTCTGAAGAAAGAAATTGAAGAAGATTTTGGAAGATGGAAAGATCTCCCATGCTCATGGATCAGTAGGATTAACATAGTAAAAATGGCCACAAGCCATTTACAGATTCAAAACAGTTCCCATCAATATTTCAACACAGTTCTTTACAGACATGGAAAGAGCAACCCTTAACTTCATAGGGAAAATTAAAAGACCCAGGGTAATCAAAACAATTCTGTACAATAAAATAACATCTGGCAGTATCAACACACCTGATTTTACACAGATATAGTAATAACTGCATGGTATTGGCATAGAAACAGAGAGGTTGATCAATGGAATTGAACTAAAGACCTAAAAAATAAACCCACACTCCAACAAGTTCTTGATTTTCAACACAGAAGTCAAAAACCATACAATGGAACAAAGAAAGCATTTCAACAAATGGTGATTGTCTAACTGAATGTCTGAATGTAGAAAAATGCAAATACACCCATATTTAGCACTCTGCTCAAAACTCAAGTCCAAGTGGATCAAAGACCTTGACTTAAAACCAGGGACTCTAAATCTATTAGAAGACAGAGTGGGGGGGAAAAAAGAAGAAGACAAAGTAGGGACTGAAACTCCTTGGCACAACTTCTGAACAGAACACTAACAGCACAGGATCTGGGAACAACAAATAGTAAATGGGATCTCATGAGACTGAAAAGCTTCTATAAGTCAAAGGACACTGTCAATAGAACAAAATGGAAGTTGAGAGTTTGGGAAAAAATCTTTACCAACCCCACATCAGGCTAATATCTATAATATACAAACAACTTAAGACATTAAAATCAACAAATCAAATAATCCAATTAAAAAATGGGGTACATGGCTAAACCAAAAATTCATGAGAGTAATCTCAATAGCCGAGAAGCCCTTAAAGAAATGTTCAAAGTCCTTAGTCATTAGAGAAATGCAAATTACTGTAAGATTTCATCTTACAACAGACAGAATGACTAAGATAAAAAAACTAAAATAACAGCACATGCTGGTAAGGATATCTAGAGAGGGGAACACTCCTCCTTTGCTGTTGGGAGTGCAAACTTGTACAACCTCTCTAGAAGTGAATCTGGTGCTTTCTCAGAAAAGTGGGAATAGTTCTACCTCAAGACCCAGCTATACCACTCCAGGGCATATGCCCAAAAGATGCTTCACCATACATAAGGACGTTTGCTCAACTATGTTCATAGTGGCTTTATTCATAACAGCCAGAAACTAGAAACAACCTAGATGTCCCATAACCAAAAAATGGATACAGAAATTGTGTACATTTTGTGTACAAATTGGATACATTTAATAGCTGAATACTACTCAGCTAATAAAAATAAAGAAATCATTAAATTTGCAGGCAAATGATTGGAACTAGCAAAGATCATCCTGAGTGAGGTAACCCAGATCCAGCATCACGCACATGTATGTATGTGTGTACATGTGTGTATGTGTGTAGGTATGTACTCACTTACAAGCAGATATTAGACCTGTACTACAGGATAACCATACTACAATCCATAGATGCAAAGAAGATAAGAAACAGGGAGGATCCAAGGGAAGGTCCTGGAATGTACTCAGAAGAGAAAATAGAATACACAGCAGAAATGGTTAAAGAAAGGGAACCCAAAGGGAAACAAGGGTGGGTATCAGATGTGGGGTGTGAGAGGACTGGGAATAAAAAAGGGGAACTGAGAGGGGATATCTCTCACGCTGGAGATCTGTGACAGGGTAGGCTGGGAAGATCTGGGAAGATCTGGGTGTGACTCCACCTGAGACTTCTAACAGGGTGGGACATGAAGACTGAAGTGACCACCTCCTAGCCAGGCAGGACTAATGGAAGGAGGGCAACAACCTTCTGACAAAACCTTTGATCTAAAAATTACCCTGCCTACTTAAATGCAGGGATGAAGAGGGAACAAAGATTGTTGGAATGTTTAACCAATAATTGGCCCAACCTGAGACTCACCCAATGCTAGATAGCCAGCTTCTGATACTATTAATGATGCTCTACTGTGCTTGCAGAGAGGAGCCTAAATCGACTATCTACTGGGAGGCTCCAACCAGCAGTGAATCATTGAGACAGGTGCTGGGCCTTGCAACCAAGCATGGGGCTGAGCTCTAAGCATACTGTTGAGGGAAAGATGGAAGGACCTGGAGGGAACAGGAACTTCAAAAGCAGACCAAGAGACACAACTAACCAAGTCCCATGAGTGTTACAGAGACTGAGACACCAAGTAAGGAGCATACATGGTCTGGACCTAGGGAGCCTGCTCATATGTGGCCAATGGGCTGCTTGGTCTTCATATTGGGTGCATAGTGAGTGGGGGTGGAAGGCTGTTTTTTGCTTGTTTGTTTGTTTGTTTGTTTTGCTTCCTTTTGGATCCCTCCCCCGGCAGTGTTGCCTTTCCTGGCCTCAGGGGATGAGGATATGCTCAGTCCTGATGTGACCGGTTGTGCTTTGGAGGGTTTTCCAGAGCCTGCCAGCAGAGTTGAACAGTACCAGAGGAGTGGGAAGTGAGGACTGAAATATTTAAAGCAAGTCACACTACACACAGGATCAGCTGTCACTAAGATTGCAGGCACAAGTTTGTTCTACAATTCCTTTTTATAGGCAAAGCAAACAAATCACAACAATACAAGAAAGAAGTTCATGGACCTGCCAAACTTGTTTTCTTCAACTACTTCCCTGTAGCAGATATGGTTCAAGGTCACACAAACAAGTTTTAAGGAACTTGGAAAACATCTTCTTATCTCTGTCTCCAGATGAATATGAAAAACATTTATTTCTCTGAAACACTCAATAACATAGCAGTTTGACAAACAAGCAGCTCTGCACAGGTTGACACAGGGGGAGGGGACTCTGCTTTTCTGGAAGAAAAGGGAGAGAGGAAGGAGGAAAGGGGAGAACTGGGAGGAGAGGAGAGAGAGGGCACCCTTGGAATATAAAGTAAATAAACTAAAATTTTTAAAAAGAAGGAAAGTACACCATCTATTTCATAAAATAGTAATATATCATTATTTTAGAACCCAAGTTTTCTACATCTCAGGAATGAGAATCCATTTGAAATCATTTACAACTTTGCACGTGTAAGAGTCTTTTCTAATGCTTATCAAGTTGGTTATGCAAGATCTACTTTACTTCCTTCTTTTCTTTTCTTTTTTTTCTTCACAATTTATTCATTATGTATCCTGATTGAAGGCCCCTCCCTCAACTCCCCCAGTCCTACCCTTCTTCCCTCTTCCCCCCATCCCTTTCCCCTAATCCACTGAAATGGGGAGTTCCCCACTATTGCCATCTGCCCATAGCTTGTTAAGTCTCATCAGGACTGCTTGTATCTTCTTCCTCTTTGTCCTGGCAAGGCTGTATCATCAGGAGCGAGTGATCAAAGAGCAGGCAACTGAGTTCATGCTAGAGGCAGCCCCCTGCTCCCCTCACTCAGAGATCCACATGGAGACTAAGTTGTCAGTCTGAGCTGCCACATCTGAGCAGGGGGTCTAGGTCCTCTCCATGCATGGTCCTCTGTTGGTGCATCAGTCTCTGCAGGATCTCCTGGGCTCAGATCTTTTAGTTTTGTTGGTCTCCATGTGGGGCTCCTGTCCCCTCCATGTCCCTCTAATCCCAACCCTCTCTTCCTCCATAAGACTTTCTCTGCCCAAAGATTGTCCCTGAGTCTCAGCATCTGCTTCGATCCCGTGGTGGGTGAATCCTATCAGAGGACCCTCTATAATAGACTGCCATCATGTTTCCTCTCTTCCACCACTTCTGGTGTCTACCCTGTTTGCCATTCTGAATGAGATTTAAGCATCCTTCTTACGGTCCTCTTTATTGTTTAGCTTCTTTAGGTTTGTAGATGGCTGTCCTATGTTATATGTCTAATATCTGCTTACTAGTGAGTTTATACTATGCCTGTCTTTCTGTTTCTGGGTTACCTCACTCAGAATGACTTCTTCTAGTTGCATCCATTTGCCTACAAATTTTCTGATTTCCTTGTTTTAATAACTGAGTAGTAGTCCATTGTGTAGTTGTACCACAATTTCTGCATCCATTCCTCTGTTGAAGGACATCTAGGTTGTTTCCAGATTCTGACTATATGAATAAAGCTGCTAGATCTCCCATGCTTCCCTCTTTTCTAAACATATTTTATTTATTTATTGTATATGATGGGGGTCCCCTGTGCCATGATGCACATATGGAGTCAGAGGAAAACCTGTGATTGTTGTTTTTCTCCTTCCTCTGTTTGGGTCTTTAAACATTGCAAACAGAGTTTCAGGCTCTGTGGCAAGTACTTACCCTTTGAGCCATCCTATCAACCCTTGCTTTTCCTGCTAGGGGTGCAGTCTGCTCTGCTGCTCTCAGGCCCTCAGGAACAGATGATGGGTGGAGCCAGTTCTGCATAGCCCTCAGACATCAACATGACCCTGGGAGGCAGTCCAGACCAGGGATTTCTGCCTGGCCATTGGTGGCAACAGACCCCTGCAGGGCCACACACCCAGATGTGACCCCAGGTGGCAGCACAGGCCAAGGCCCCACCCACCATGTTCCCATGTGGCATCACTGGCTACTCACATAATACTGTTCCTCAAGGCCCTTGAGTCTGCAGTTCTGCCACTCTTCATTGTGGCCACATCCTCCTGCTGCTCTTTTCCTTCCATTTCTGCAACACCTGCTCCTCTTAGTGGGTCCCAGGGTCTCTGGGTGTCTGGGGTCATCTCAGGAGTGCTCTGTTCAACTTATGCATTATGGCACTGGGCAAGGGTCATCTTGGGCATGAACTGTTCCCATGGCCTGAGTAGCACCTGACCAGTGGTCATGCTGGGCTTGCTTTTGTCTGGGTTGTGCAGTCCTTGGTGGGGCTCATATCCTCTTGGGCTCACTGTCCTCCCTGGGAGGACTTATGGGCCTGTGCAGTGTTGGACTGGTGCTGGTCTCAGGCTAACTCCCTGTCTGGGCTCTTGGCACTGGACTGGTGGTGGTCTTGGGCCTGCCTCTGGTCAGCGCACACCCTTCTGGCCTCAGTGGGGGCAGTGCACCTTGGACTCACTCTTGCCCCACCCTAGGGGGGTGGCTGGCTCAGCCCCAGGTGGGAGTTTTCCAATCCAAACATTTTGATTTTTAAATGGCTCTTTGTGGTAGTTATTTTGCCTTATACTGCTCAATAATTAATGATTCAGTAACTATTTGCTTAATTCCTACCATATTCCAGGTACTATTTTGTTCTAGATGAGAATGAAACAAACAAACAAACAACCAAAAAAACAGTTTACTGTATAGATCTTAGCAAAGAGGGAAAAAGATGTTAGAAAATATGAGTGTATCACCTGTCAAATGGTCCACAGTAGAGGGAAAAGTAAGTGGGGTTAAATATGGCAAAAAAAAAATAATAACTAGGGTTGGAATATTGTTTTGAATATTGAATATTCAGTTTTGAAGAGGGGTTTTAGGACAAGTCTACTGGCAAAAATGACTGTTTTAAGTGAAACTGCTTATCGACTTACGGGAGAACTCATTAAGTGAACTTCAGAAGTTGTGACTCTAGAAGGTACTTTATTATTATTTTTAAATAGTTCAGTGATTAAACCTGGGTAGTAAAATAGTACTGTCTGTTCCATAGAGCATGCATAAAAGCCATAAAAATGTGAAAGCACAGTTTCACATTTTGGAGTGTAGAATCCAGTAGTGGAAACAAACAGAGCACCAAGCGATTAACGAGCTGCCTAAGATACAATGTAAAATGGAAGTCCAGATCCATTCCCGCCACTTCCCACATTTGGGGAAATTGTATCAGGAACTATCAGGAGTCAGTACATTCCTTTGTAAAACTGACATTTTGATGGGGTCTGTAAGGATAAGTAAGAATTAAGTTTGTAGGGAGACAAGAAAGATGAGAATTTAGAGGACTTCAAACAGCTAGAGAAAGCTTAATTTGATACCAAATGGAACTAAGGTCTATCTATCAAATAAAGTGTTCGGTTTGTTTTATTCTTTTTTTTTTTTTTTTGATTTGTTTATCTTTTTTTTTTTGACCGCTTCAAATATCTTTTTTTTCCTTTTTTTAAAATTTTTCATCAATTACACTTTATTCATTCTGCATCCCTCCATAAGCCTCTCCTTCCTCCCCTCCCAATCCCACCCTCCCTCCTCCCTCTGCATGCATGCCACTCCCCAAGTCCACTGATAGGGGAGGTTCTCCTCTCCTTTCTGATCTTAGTCCATCAGTTCACATCAAAAGTGGCTGCATTGTCCTCTACTATGGCCTGGTAAGGCTGCTCCCCCCCAGGGGGAGGTGATCAGAGAGCAGGCCAATCAGATTATGTCAGAGGCAGTCCCTCTTCACATTACTATGTAACCCAATTGGACTCTGAACTGCCCTGGGCTACATCTGTGCAGGGGTTCTGGGTTATCTCCATGAATAGTCCTTGGTTGGAGTATGAGTCTCTGGGAAGTTCCCTGTGTTCAAATTTTCTTGTTCTGTTGCTCTCCTTGTGGAGACCCTGTCCTCTCCAGCTCTTACTATTTCCCAGTTCTTACCTAAAATTCCATTCACTCTGCCCAACAGTTGCCCATCAGGCTCAGCAACTGCTTTGATAGTCTGTAGGGCAGAGGCTTTCAGAGGCCCTCTGTGGTAGGTTCCTAGGTTGTTTCCTATTTTCTTCTTCTTCTGATGTCCCTCCTCTTTGCCTTTCCAGATGGGGATTGGACATTTTAGTTAGGGTCCTCTCTCTTGCTTAGTTTCTTTAGATGCACAGGTTTTAGTGGGTTTGTCCTATGTTGTATGTCTATATGAGTGAGTATATACCATGTGTGTCTTTTTGCTTCTGGGACAACTCACTCAGGATGATCCTTTCCAGGTCCCACCATTTACCTGCAAATTTCATGATTTCCTTATTTTTCATTGCTGAGTAATATTCCATTGTGTAGATGTACCACATTTTCTGCATCCATTCTTCAGTTGAGGGGCATCTGGGTTGTTTCCAGCTTCTGGCTATTACAAATAAAGCTGCTACAAACATGGTTGAGCAAATTTCCTTTTTGTGTGCTTGAGCCTCTTTTGGATATATGCCAAGGAGTGGTATGGCTGGATCTTGAGGAAGCACTATTCCTAGTTGTCTGAGAAAGCGCCAGATTGATTTCCAGAGTGTTTGTACAAGTTTACATTCCCACCAGCAGTGGAGAAGGGTTCCCCTTTCTCCACAACCTCTCCAGCATGTGTTGTCACTTGAGTTTTTGATCTTGGCCATTCTCATGGGTGTAAGGTGAAATCTCAGGGTTGTTTTGATTTGCATTTCTCTAATGGCTAGTGAGGTTGAGCATTTCTTTAAGTGCTTCTCTGCCCTTCGGTATTCCTCTACAGAGAATTCTCTGTTTAGCTCGGTTTCCCATTTTTTAAGTGGGTTCCTTGGTTTGCTGCTTTTCAGCTTCTTTAGTTCTTTATATATACAGGATATGAGTACTCTGTCAGATAAAGGGTTGGTGAAGATTCTTTCCCAATGTGTAGGCGGTCGCTTTGTTTTGATGACGGTGTCCTTTGCTTTGCAGAAGCTTTTCAGTTTCATGAGGTCCCATTTATTGATTGTTGCTCTTAGAGCCTGTGCTGTTGGTGTTCTGTTCAGGAAGTTTTCTCCTGTACCAATGAGTTCTAGGGTATTTCCCACTTTTTTTTCAAGCTGATTTAATGTGTCTGGTTTTATGTTGAGGTCTTTGATCCACTTGGACTTCAGTTTTGTGCAGGGTGATAAGTATGGATCTATTTTCATTTTTCTACATGTAGACATCCAGTTGGACCAGCACCATTTGTTGAAGATGCTATCTTTTTTCCATTGTATGGTTTTGGCGTCTTTGTCAAATATCAGGTGTCCATAAGTGTGTGGATTTATTTCTGGGTCCTCTGTTTGGTTCCATTGATCCACCATTCTGTTTCTATGTCAGTACCATGCAGTTTTTAAAACTGTTGCTCTATAGTACAACTTAAGATCAGGGATGGAGATACCTCCGGAAGATCTTTTATTGTAGAGGATTGTTTTAGCAACTCTGGGTTTCTTGTTATTCCATATGAAGTTGAGAATTTTTCTTTCCAGGTCTGTAAAGAATTGTGTTGGTAATTTGATGGGAATTGCATTGAATCTGTAGATTGCTTTTGGTAAGATGGCCATTTTCACTATGTTAATCTTGCCAAGCCATGAGCATGGGAGATCTTTCCATCTTCTCATATCTTCTTCTAATTCTTTCTTCAGAGATTTGAAATTTTTTTCATACAAGTCTTTGATTTCCTTGGTTAGAGTTACTCCAAGGTACCTTATGTCATTTGTGGCTATTGTGAAGGGTGTTGTTTCCCTAATTTCTTTCTCAGCTCTTTTGTCTTTTGTATACAGGAGGGCTACTGATTTTTTTGAGTTAATTTTGTATCCGGCCACTTTGCTGAAGGTGTTTATCAGCTGTAGGAGTTCCCTGGTAGAGTTTTTGGGATCACTCACGTATACTATCATATCATCTGCAAATAGTGATAATTTGACATCTTCCTTTCCAATTTGTATCTCCTTGATCTCCTTCAACTGTCTTATTGCTCTAGCAAGGACTTCCAGAACTATGTTGAAGAGATATGGAGAGAGTGGTCAGCCTTGTCTTGTCCCTGATTTTAGTGGGATTGCTTTAAGTTTCTCTCCGTTCAGTTTGATGTTGGCTATAGGCTTGCTGTATATTGCCTTTACTATGTTTAGATATGTGCCTTGTATCCCTGATCTCTCCAATACTTTAAACATGAATGGATGTTGGATTTTGTCAAAGGCTTTTTCAGCATCTAGGGAGATTATCATGTGGTTTTTTTCTTTCAGTTTGTTAATATGGTGGATCACATTGATGGATTTCCGTATATTGAACCACCCCTGCATACCTGGGATGAAGCCTACTTGGTCATAGTGGATAATATCTTTAATGTGTTCTTGGATTCAGTTTGCAAGTATTTTATTAAGTATTTTTGCATCAATGTTCATAAGGGAGATTGGTCTGAAATTCTCTTTCTTTGTTGAGTCTTTGTGAGGTTTAGGTACCAAGGTGACTGTGGCTTCATAGAATGAGTTTGGTAATGTTCCTTCTGTTTCTATTTTGTGGAATAGTTTGAAGAGAATTGGTGTTAGCTCTTCTTTGAAGGTTTGGTAGAATTCTGCGCTGAAGCCATCTGGTCCTGGGCTTTTTTTGGATGGGAGACTTTTGATGACCGCTTCTATTTCTTTGGGCGATATAGGACTATTTAGTTGATTTACCTGGTCCTGATTCAGCTTTGGTAAGTCAAATCTATCAAGAAAGTTTTCCATTTCATTTAGATTTTCAAATTTTGTGGCATATAGACTTTTGAAGTAAGTCCTAATGATTGTTTGGATTTCCTCAGTGTCTGTAGTTATATCCCCCTTTTCATTTCTGATTTTGTTGATTTGGGTGGTGTCTCTCTGCCTTTTAGTTAGGTTGGCTAAGGGTTTGTTGATCTTGTTGATTTTCTCAAAGAACCAGCTCTTGGTTTCATTGATTTTTTGAATTGTTTTATTTGTTTCTAATTGATTGATTTCAGCCCTGAGTTTGATTATTTCCAGCCATCTACTCCTTCTTGGTGTGTCTGCTTCTTCTTTTTCTAGGGTTTTTAAGTGAGCCATTAAGTTGCTTGAATGAGCTGTCTCGAATTTCTTCTTGAAGGCACTTAGTGCTATGAACTTTCCTCTTAGCACTGCTTTCATTATGTCCTACAAGTTTGGGTATGTTGTGTCTTCATTTTCATTGATTTCTAGAAAGACTTTAATTTCTTTCTTTATTTCTTCCCTGACCCAGCTGTCATTTAGTAACAAGTTGTTCAGTTTTCATGTGTGTGTAGGCTTTTTGCTATTTCTGTTATTGTTGAGGTCCAGTTTTATTCCATGGTGATCAGACAAGATACAAGGGATTATTTCAATCTTCTTGTATATGTTGAGGCTTGCTTTGTGACCCACTATATGGTCTATTTTGGAGAAGGTTCCATGAGGTGCTGAGAAGAAGGTAAATTCTTTTGTGTTTGGGTGTAAAGTTCTGTAAATGTCTGTTAGGTCCATTTGATTCATGACCTCTGTCAAAGACATTGTTTCTTTGTTTAATTTATGTTTTGTTGACCTGTCCTTTGTTGAGAGTGGGGTGTTGAAGTCTCCCACTATTAATGTGTGGGGATCTATATGTGCTTTAAATTTTATCAATGTTTCTTTAACAAATGTGGGTGCTCTTGTATTTGGGGCATAGATGTTCAGGATTGTGATGTCTTCCTGGTGGGATTTTCCCTTGATGAGTATGAAGTGTCCTTCCTCATCTCTTTTTATTAATTTTGGTTGAAAGTCTATTTTATCAGATATTAGAATGGCTACTCCTGCTTGCTTCTTGGGTCCGTTTGCTTGGAAAGTAGTCTTCCAACCTTTTACCCTCAGGTAATGTCTATCTTTGTGTCTTAGGTGTGTTTCTTGTATGCAACAGATTGCTGGGTTTTGTTTACGTATCCATTCTGTTAATCTGTGTCTTTTTATTGGAGAGTTGAGTCCATTGATGTTGAGAGAGATTAATGACCAGGGTGCTGCTAAATCCCTTGATTTT
The DNA here is from genome assembly GCF_030254825.1 of Meriones unguiculatus. Taxonomy (NCBI): domain Eukaryota; kingdom Metazoa; phylum Chordata; class Mammalia; order Rodentia; family Muridae; genus Meriones; species Meriones unguiculatus. The sequence goes on from NC_083358.1 coordinate 65,044,030, forward strand.
GATGTTGGCTGTGCTCATCAGGTTGTGTGCTTGGTTGCCTTTTGTTTTACTGAAATGAGGTTATTTATTTCCTGTGTTTTCTTGAATGTAGCTAGTTTTCCTGGGTTGTATTTTCCCTTCTAGTGTCTTCTGTAATGTTGGATTTGTTTGTAGATATTGTTGAAATTTGTTTTTGTCATTGAATATCTTGTTTTCTCCATCTATGAGGACTGAGAGTTTTGCAGGGTATAGTAGCCTGGGTTGACATCTGTGTTCTCTTAGGGTCTGCATGATATCCGTCCAGGCCCTTCTGGCTTTCATAGTCTCTGTTGAAAATTCAGGTGTGATTCTAATGGGTTTGCCATTATATGTTACTTGGCCTTTTTCCCTTGCAGCTTTTAGTATTTTTTCTTTGTTCTGTATACTTACAGTTTTGTTTATTATGTGGCGGGAGGATTTTCTTTTCTGGTCATATTGTTGGGTGTTCTGTAGGCTTCATGTATTCTAATTGGCCTCTCTTTTAGCTTGGCGAAATTTTCTCCAATGATTTTGTTGAAAATATTTTCTGGGCCTTGGAGAAGGGAGTCTTCTTTTTCTTCTATACCTATTATTCTTAGGTTTTGTCTTTTCATATTGTCTTGCATTTCTTGGATGGTCTGTGTCAGGAATTTTTCAGATTTAACATTTTCTTTGACAGATACATCTATTTCTTCCATTGTATCTTCTACACCTGAGATTCTTTCTTCCATCTCTTGTAGTCTGTTGGTTATGCTTACCTCTGTAGTTCCTGTTTTCTTCCCTAGATTCTTCCTTTCTATTATTTCCTACATTTGTGTTTTCTTTAATTTTTCCAATTCTATCTTCAGGTCTTGAGTTGTTTTGTTTACTTCCTTCACCTGTCTGATTGTACTTTCCTGTTTTTCTTTTAGTTCCTTCAACTCTGTTTCTTTTATTTCATTCAGTGCTTTAAGCATTTCCTTTCTAAAGGCCATAAACTGTTTGGCTGCAGCTTCCTCTATTTCTTTACGGATGGCAATATTCTATTTGAGTTTATCTTCCTCTATGTCTTTACGTATCTTATTTGTTTCCTCTGTTATCATCTTCATGAGCATAGTTGTTAGGTCATCTTCTTGGATTTCAGTTATTCTGGGGTGTCCAGGGCTACTTGCCCCTGGGTAACTGGGTTCTGGAGATGCCATATTGCTCTGTCTTTTGTTGCTTGAGCTTTTATGCTGGCCTCTACCCATTGTGCTATCTTAGGTGTTTGGGGTTATTTTCTGGTGGTTCCTGGGGATCCCGTGGTGGAGAGAATCCCCTTTGCAGAAAGGTGGTTTTTCTTGAAGGATGTCTTCTCAGCTTTTTGGGTATAGTCCCTGGATGGCTGGTGTTTTTTCAGGAGTTGCTCACCTCAGGGATATAGACCTGAGTGGTAACTGTGGTCTTTGTTAGTCAAGAGGGTTCTCTTCTCACCCAGGGAAGTCCTGAGGGCAGCTGCCCTGTTTCTGGGTTTCTTGTTGTAAATTTAATGATCAGCTGCTGTGATCCAGTTGGACATCAGGCGAGCAGCAACTGTTTGTGCCTGTGTCTGGAGCACAGCTGAGTGATGGCCCCACTGGTCTGCTAGACTGCTAGACTTTTTCTAGGGAAGGATTGGGTGATTTAAGTCAGTACAGTCTTCTTCCTTCCCTGTGGATTCTCTGTAGACACGGACTCCCAGTGTCTTTTTTGCCCTGGTGCACACTGCTCAGTGTCCGCCAGCTGGCTGGCTGCAGAAACTGCCTGTGCCTGGAGTACAGTTGAATGATGGCGGCTCAGTCTCCGCCACCTGTCTGGTGCACAGAAACTGCCTGTGTCTGCCTTTCCGGCCTTTGGGAGCCTGGGTGCCTCCCTAAGCTGGGTAATTTCCCGGGGAAGTTTTCAGGCTAGGGGTGTCAGCTGAGTGCTCTGAGATCAGACCAGCCGTTTCCCTCCCTGTGTGTTTGCACCGGACAGTGAAACTCATTCGTTGGTGCCCTGGTGCCCACAGTTCTATCTCAGGTGGCGAATCAGGTGCGCAGGTAGGCAGGGCTCTGTGCCGGAGCCTGGGTCTCGGGCTCTGGCTCCGGGCTGGGTCCTGGGGTGCCCGTGGAACCCGAGTCTTTTCCAGGGGATGTCTGGGTGACCTAAGGCCGGTCCCAATCATTTCCTGTACCCTGGGGTTATCTCTCGACTGAAAATTCCAGTCTCTGAGAGTGTGGTGCACACGGTTCAGTCTGGGACTGTGACCAGAGACACTGGCTTGTGGCTCTGGGCTGGGGCTGGGGCTGGCAGCTGGCAGCTGGTAGCCAAGCGTCTGGTGGAACCGGGATCTCTTCTGAGGTTTAGCTGGGTGGGTTAAAAGCTGATTGAATCCCCCACCGTGGGGTATCCTCTCACCTGGGAAACACAATGACTGTGTTTTATGGCTGCAAGTTCTGATTACTAGTCACTGTGCTGATCCTGCTGCTGCTGCTCAGAATGAGAGTCCTCCCGGCGCCGCCATCTTGCCCCTCCAGTTTGTTTTATTCTTACCTAGGACAAAATAGTACCTGAAATATAGTAGAGATTTAGTAAACAGTTATTGAATCAATTAATTATTAAGCAGCATAATACAAAATAGCTATCTCCGAAATGACCAGAGTTCAAAAGAATGAAGAGTACATGCTTCAAGCTGGGGTTTTTGTAGCTAAGAATAGGAGAGGGAGAAAGGGGTTTCTTCAGGGGCAGAATGGGGCAGTTTGGTGATTTCCTTCAATAACTGCTTCTGAAGTTGTAGTCTGTTTTTATTCACTTGGTATCTAAAGTAGGAGACAGCAGCTTTGTTTCTGCTATCCTCAAATAGCTGGCTTCGTGAAATTTTAATCTCAGTTTCAGGGTCCCGACAGTTTGTTGCTGTTGTTGTTTTGGAGGGGAGCGCATCCTTTACACTTTGTATCTTTGCCCAAAGTAATTGCAATGATGGGTATGAAAGCACAGACACAGCTTCATAAATTGAAGATTTGTAATATTTTTCTTCTGTCAGGGCTGATAGCGCCATTTCCTCAACACCATATATTCATTTTTTTTTCTCTTTAGGTCATTGGTAATTATCCCTATATTTCACACTGTTCATCATTATTATATCTGTTTTATAGTAACTTCTAGCCAGCGAACTTTAAAGTTAGTACAGAAATTGTTCTGAGATTGTCGTGGTGAAATTGATTAGTATTTGTGCTCTTCCTAATGCAGAATTTCAATTCTCCAACTCTTTGGCCCTTTCTAGGAATCCTTGTTCACCAAAGAACAGCAACATTAAACATTGATCTCTTTTTAATCCTGCAATGGCCTTTAAGTAGTCAAGTGAAAGAAACTCATATATCTCTTACTTTAAAACAAAGACCTTAGCTCTCTCTATAAAGAATTACAGGCAACTGAGTACAGATGGGAACTAAAAAGTTGATCTTCCCCAGGGAAGAACACACCAATTGGTATTGCCAAACATTCACACCAGTAACATTATATAAGCTCAACAGGTTGTATTTGGGAATCTATATGTATATACAAATACACATATTCATGTACTAACAATGAAAAAGAGGTCATGAATTTGAAGAAGGGTATATAGATGATCTTGTAAGGTTGAGAGGAAATAAAGAGAGGGGAGGGGAAATATTATAATTAAAATATAATAACAGAAATAAACAATCATAATAAAAATATAGGAAAGATTAAGCTTAGAAGGAACACATATTGGAAACTAGATCTCCTAAGCTGAAGAGTCAACACAGTTGAGGATCTACAGGAAAAGCTCCTGAGGGAAATTATATATTCTCTCGGTAATACATGAACAGGGGAGAAAAACAGTCTTGTTAGTATTAAGAATTAATTAGCAGTCTAGATAGAAGATCAAACTGGCTAGAACATGATCTTAAGCCAAAATCTAATAGAAAGAATTCTCAATTCTCTCCACTTTTGAGGGCTGTGAAAGATGGTCATGGTGACTGATACCTGAATCCTAGTGAGTTAGTGGCAGGGTCAAGAAGTTTGCTGCTAGTTTTAGATAGCAGTTTATGTAGTAAGATTGTATCTCAAAATGAAAGAAACAAGAGGAGGATAGAGAAATGGAGAAATAGGGAGACATACACAGAGAGAAAGAGAGACAGAGAGATAGAGGGAGAGAGATAGAGGCAAGAACAGATAGGTAGGGAGACAGAGACAAAGAGAGATAGAGCAAGGCTGGCTCATCAAAATCAAGTAGAAAGGCTGTCTTTAGAACATAACATGCATAGTGCTACAGTGAGTGGTGATGCAAAGATTCAGTGAGTCCTCCAGAAGATCTAGCTAATCTGTACTCGAGGATGAGTACACTGAGCCAGTTCTATACACCTAGATAAAAAGGCCAAAGATAGGAAGAAGGTGCCATGTCTGACTCTTTCTCTAGTGTGGAAAAGTCAAGGACTAGCTTCAAGCTTGAGATGGCATACTGACTGTCTTGTTAGAGGTGAGTGTAGCTGGTGAAGTGAATGGAAGCCAAAGCCCGGTTACCATTCTGAGAAAATAGTAGGACACCTAAAAATTATACGAACAGCTCTTAGTGCTATAACCACAGTAAGGATACTCTTCCTGTGCTCCGTACGTGGAACATGTATGTTCAGGCTGTATGACAGCCTGTCTGTTTACAACATGTAGTGAACAGGAATATTTTAGTCCATTGTTGAGACATGCAGTTCCCTCAGACTCCATTTCTCAGGTGCAGAGTCCTATCTGATGACCTTCACTGATCAACCAAGCCTTTCAAAAATACCTTCGTTCTGCATTAGACACCTGCTTGTCTAAGAGCTCTCATGGAGATGTGCACTGAGTTAATGTTGTTCTTTTTTATTTTTTAAATTAAATTAATTTATTTATTATAATTTATTCACTTTGTATCCCCACTGCAGCCTCCCCCAGTCCCACCTACCTTCCCACTTCTTCCCCTATGCCCTTTCCCTAGTTCCCTGATAGGGGAGGACCTCCTGCCCTTCTATCTGACCCTAACCTATCAGGACTCATCAGGACTGGCTGCATACTCTTCCTCTGTGGTCTGGCAAGGTTCCACCTCTCTACCCCAGGGGGAAATGATCAGAGAGCCGGCCACTGAGTTCATGCCAGAGACAACCCGTGTACTTCTTACTAGGGACCCTACTTGCAAACTGAGCCACCTATGGGCTTACTCTGGGCAGAGGGTTTCCATGCATGGTCCTTGGTTGGGTTGGAGTATCGGGCTCTACAGTTTCTCCTGGGCCTAGGATTTTGGCTCTGTTGTTCTCCTTATGTAGTTCCTGTCCCCTCCATGTCTTTCTTTCTTCCTCTTCTTCCATAAGGTTTCCAGCTCTCTGCCCAAAGTTTTGCTATGAGTCTCAGTATCTCCTATAAAATACTCAGAAGCTTAATCCAAAGATATCATCTACTACAACCTAGTAGGCTTTATCCCAGGCATACAGGAGTGTTTCAACATATGAAAATCTATCAATGTAATCCACCACATAAACAAGCTGAAAGAAAAAACAAAACAAAAAACAAACAAACAAACAAAAAAACCCCACAACACATGATCATCTCCTTAGATGCCAAAAAATTGACAAAATTCAACACCCGTTCATGTTTAAAGTTTTGGAGAGATGGGGGATAAAAGGCACTTACGTAAACAGTAAGAGTAAGACAGCAAGCTTATAGCCAATATCAAACTAAAGAGAGAGAAACTTAAATCAATCCCACTGAAATCAGGGACAAGGCAAGGCTGCCCACTCTCTCCGTAACTCTTCAATATTGTTCTTGAAGTCCTAGCTAGAGCAATAAGACAACTAGAGGATATCAAAGGGATACAAATCAGAAAGGAAGAAGTCAAAGTATCACTATTTGCAGATGATATGATAGTATATATTAGTGACCCCAAAATTCTACCAGAGAACTCCTTAAGCTGATAAACACCTTCAGCAAAGTGGCTGGATACAAAATTAATTCAAAAAACTCTGAAGCCTCCTGTATACAATTTTAAATCTTTTTACACAGAAAATATATTTTTTAAGGCTATAGATTCCAAAGATAGTGATTACTTTGAAAGATCTGTGTAAAAAAATTGAAAATAAAAATCTTGAGGCATGGTTATAGAATTCTAGATGCATGAAGGATGTTGGTGAGCCATGGGAAGAGATCAAAATGTCAGTATTTATAGATCTTTAGAAGAAGTTAATAACAACTCTTATGGATTACTGTGAAGGGCTAAAATGTCAGTAGATGATATTAAATTTCTTGTAGAATATATTAGAAAACTAGACTTAAACATGGAATCTGAAGCTATTACTAAATTCCGAGAACTCATAATAAAAATTGAAAAGAAGGAAAGTTGCTTCTCATGTACTATCAAAGAAAACATTTTTGAGGTGATGAAAAAGTTCAGAACATGGATGAAATAAAATGGAGGATTAAAAATAATAGAGTAGCAACAGGGATTGGAAATGTTCTATGGTGGGTAGGGAGCTACAGCCTTATGCACTTTAGAGAAATAATCCATGAAAAGAAGACTTGATTGATCTGATAAATGTTATTATTTCTGTATTTAAAAAATTTGAAATCTCTCAACTTTCTGTACACACCACCCAAAGGAGTAAGCTGCCATCAACATAGAGAAACACAGGCATCTATTCGTTAATATAATGTTTTTGACTCATTGAAGACTCATGTGATTGTCAGCATTAATTGAGCTATGCAGAACTACTTTGAAAGATTATTTGTGCATTTTTATACTATGTGTATGTGTGTGCCTGCAGAGGCCACAATATGTAATTGTATCCTTTGGATCTGGAGTTACTGGGAATTGAGAGCCTCTTGACAGGGTTTCTTGGAACCAAACTCTGAAACTCTGGAAGAGCACCAAATGCTCTGAATTTCTGAAACATCTCTTCAGCTCATGCAGCATTTTTTCCCTTTTGTAAATGAAATACTGTTGTATCCTTTTTAGAATACAATATAGTAAAAGTAACTTTCATATCCACTGAGTAACACAAGACAAGTTTGTTTATCTTACTTGCTCTATTGCAATATTTGCCTTATTGTTGTGGTCTGCAACCTAACTTACACTAATTCAATGTGAGCCTGTACATGTTTGTTTTGTTTATCAGAAACATAGTTTTGCAACTGGAAAGATGGCTCAATGATTAAGAACATGTACTGCTCCTGCATAAGACCTCTATTATGTTCCCAGCACTCAAGTTGGTTGGCTTACAACTGAATGAACTCCAAATAGAGCCCAGTCTTACAGTTTTATTTTCTGTAGTTAGTCTAATATCTATGTGTGCGTGTGTATATGTATGTCTACACACACAATCATAATCCTTTACTAAGAATTTTGTGCTTATGTTTATCTTTTGAATTATGAGAGTGGTAGCAAAAATTTGGGCATTTCAGCAACTATAAATCAAAAGGCAGAACAATCTTAACACTGCTGATTTGAACATTAAGTCTTTGCTCAGTAAATATAATTTTCTATGAACAAAACTGAATGTTGATGTAAATCCCCAGTTATTATGGTTAACATCAAATTTTCCCAGACAGGATTGGAGAGTGTTTTTCATAAAATGAATGAATCTATTTCCTTGTGCTCCCTGAAGGTTTTAGCCCGGAGGGCAGTGCCATGTTGCACTTGTACCGAGGTACTGGCTGCTCAGATGTTGGGTTAGGATGCGCCTTTGAAACTGGCTTTATCTATAATACACTAAGTTAGGCCTCATTCTTTTCTGAAATGATTTTAATGACGTCATTCATTTCCTAGTGGAAAGGGTGGGAAACTAATGTGCTGTGCATGCTGTAGGTAGCAGTGTAGAGGCCTCGCCGGGAGCCTGGCTGTGGAGACCAATCACATTACTTTTGCTTTAGCTTTGATGTGATGTTTTCTTATCTTTCTGTGTGTTTAAATTAAGAACCATGTTAAGACTGCAGAGACAGCCACACTTCCCATTAAGTTCCTGTGACCAGTGCATTTCCAAAATGCCAAACCTGATGCAATGAAACCAGAGAAATTGCTTTGGCTCTATCTCGAGGCTTTTGCATCAGAAATATTGAAATGTGTACTAAAGGCAAAAGTTGTCTTTCACAGCTATAGAAGCTTTTTCTGTTCCTATAATCCATCAGCTTTTGAAGGGGATGGAGGCTTTCATTTGAAAACAAAGGTCATATTAGAAATAAAACAATACATGCATGACTAACAGCATCCTCTCATTCCTGAGGAAGCCCTCATTTCAATTTCAAATCAGTAACAAACTCCACAAAACGCTTTTTTAAGAAGAAAAAATAAACTCTTTATTTTTATAGAGAGAGTTGTGAAATGAAATGTAAGTTACATACCATTTTTTTTTCTTTCAGATTTTGCTTATTATAAAAGGTTCAGCTGGTCTGGGAGAGGTATATTTTAGCTGATAAGTAACATTTAACTCACTTACTTCTTATTCATTATTATGAAGCCAGTTTAGTAATCATTGGCCTCAAATATAATAACAAAGTAGGACCAGTTGGATGGGTAAAATCACTTTTCCCAGAAGCCTAAAGTCCTGACTTAGATTCCTGGATCACACGCTAGATGGAAAAAAAATAAAAAATAAAAAACTACTCCTGAACATTGTCATCTGACGTCCAGTACTCAAACACACACACAAATATTACACATACCCAAATACCCAATAGTAAGTCATGTAAAAATTAAAAATAACAAATAATAATGAGTATGTAGAAAGGAAACATTTATAAAACATTGAAACATGTTAGTGATGGTTTTAAAAAGCTGAAATGTAAATTGGTAGCAAATACAGACAAATCATATTGAATCACAAAACTGAACCATTGTGTACATTTAAAGCATTGGGCAGGGTTCATAACACTTTAAATTTCTATATCCAGTATATTTATGTGCAAGATCTGATAACTACCTTTGATTTCTGATATATTTTATACAACTGGTTTGGGAAAATACTTGTATAAAATACATTATACAAACCGAAGTTAGTAGATCATCTGGGAAATAAAAAGAAGTGTGTTATTGGAAATGGAGGTTATTGAAATTTTAAGTCTGAAAGTGACTTTGAATAAAGCTCTCTGTAGACAAAACTTGTCACCAAAGAAGTATAACAAAAAGTAGCCCTTTTCTTTTTAAAAAAAAATCAGTTCATTCATTCTATTTTCTTTTTTAAATTTTAATTGTTTTTATTAATTACAGTTTATTCACTTTGTATTCCCCCTGTACCTCCCTCCCTCCTCCCCTCCCAATCCCATCCTCCCTCCCCCCCCCCTGTGTACCTCTCCCAGTCCACTGATAAGGGAGGTCCTCCTCCCCTTCCCTCTGATCCTAGTCTATCAGGTTTCATCAGGAGTGGCTGCATTGTTTTCCTCTGTGGCCTGGTAAGGCTGCTTCCCCCTCAGGCAGAGGTGATCAAAGAGCAGGCCAATTAGTTCATGTCAGAGACAGTCCCTATCCCCATTACTAAGGAGGCCACTTGGACACCGAACTGCCATAGGCTACATCTGTGCAGGGGTTCCAGGCCATCTCCATGAGTGGTCCTTGGCTGGAGTCTCATAAAGACCCCTGTGCCCAGACTTTTAGGATCTGTTGCTGTCCTTGTGGAGCTTCTGTCTTCTCCAGGTCTTACTATCTCCCACTTCTTTCATAAGATTCCCTGTACTCTTTCCAAAGTTTGGCTATGAGTCTCAGCATCTGCTTTGATACCCTGCAGGGTAGAGCCTTTCAGAAGCCCTCCGTGGTAGGCTCCTATCCTGTTCCCTGTTTTCTCCTTCTTCTAATGTCCATCCTCTTTGCCTTTTTGAATGGGGATTGAGCATCTTAGCCAGAGTCCTCCTTCTTGATTAGCTTCTTTAGGTGAACAGATTTTAGTATGTTTATCCTATATTATGTCTAATATCCTACTTATGAGTGAGTATATACTGTGTGTGTCTTTCTGATTCTGTGATACCTCACTCAGGATGATCTTTTCCAGTTCTCACCATTTACCTGAAATTTCATGATTTCCTTGTTGTTGTTTTTTTGTTTTTGTTTTTGTTTTTGTTTTTATCACTGAGTAATATGCCATTGTGTAGATGTACCACAATTTCTGTATCCATTCCTCAACTGAGGGGCATCGGGGATGCTTCCAGCTTCTGGCTATTACAAATAAAGCTGCTACAAACATGGTTGAACAAATGTTCTTGTTGTGTACTTGAGCATATTTTAAATATATTCCTAGGAGTGGTATAGCTGGATCTTGAGGAAGCACTATTCCTAATTGTCTGAGATAGCGCCAGATTGATTTCCAAAGTGGTTGTATAAGTTTACATTCTCATCAGCAGTGGAGGAGGGTTCCCCTTTCTCCACAGCCTCTCCAGCATGTGTTGTCACTCGAGTTTTTCATTTTGGCCATTCTGATGGGTGTAAGGTGAAATCTCAGGGTCACTTTGATTTGCATTTCCCTAATGGCTAATGACGTTGAGCATTTCTTTAAGGGTTTCTCTGCCATTCGATATTCCTCTACAGAGAATTCTCTGTTTAGCTCGGTTCCTCATTTTTTAATTGGATTACTTGGTTTGCTGCTTTTCAGCTTCCTTAGTTCTTTGTATATACTGGATATGAGTCCTCTGTCAGATAAAGGGTTGGTGAAGATTCTTTCCCATTCTGTAGGCATTCGTTTTATTTTGATGACAGTGTCCTTTGCTTTACAGAAGCTTTTCTGTTTCATGAGGTCCCATTTATTGATTATTGCTCTTAGAGCCTGTGCTGTTGGTGTTCTGTTCAGGAAGTAGTCTCTTGTGTCAATGATTTCAGCATTTATTCTATTTTCATTATCATTAAATATTTGGCACTGTGCATGCTTGGCCACTCTGTAGTATGGGTAAAATATTCTCTTCAGGTTACATCAGATCCACATATCTATCACACTCTAATGGCAAGTATGTTATATTACTGTAGAACAATCAATGACTCATTGGAAGCATTTTGAAGGAAAGAGAGTGAAAAGTAAAATATATTTTCTACATGCAATTTTTGGGCCAGAATCAGGTTAGAAAGAAACACACAAAAATTTTGAATTTGTACAGCGACTAAGATGCTTGTGCCTGAATGCAAAAGACAGTGCTATATACAAGTATTGGCAATGAGGTATAGTTCAGTAAGCACTTGATGAATTAGTGAAAGCATGGTTATAAGTTCTCCAATGGTACAAGTAGCGGCATTCGGGTTGGGAAGGGGGAGAAAAAGAGGGATATCCTTTTAACACCTTTCCACTATTTCCTTTGTCTTAGGTAGCTTTTAAAAAGACCTGGTTTTTCCTTGCTCCTGGTACCAGTGCCCACTGTTATCTCCCTGACCATATACTAGAGTTTTGATTGTCTTAACTGGGTCATTTGAATGCAGCAAACATGACCAGACAGATGCTGGGAAAGTCCTTGAAGCATCAGACTTGTCCTTTCTCCTGTGGACATCATTGGTGTAGCATGTTGGAGTTGGGGAGACAAGCAGCAGAGCTGAATCACTCTAGGTGTGTCACCTGAGCCCTGCCTAGATAAGGTCATTGCCAAACAAGTGCAGCCAATCCAACAGTTCCAGTTAGAAGGTATCCCAGAAGCTTGGACACCGAAAACAAGTTTGTTTTCGTCTGTTTGTTAGTTTTGTTTTGTTTTGATTTTTTTTTATGCAGTAGTGAGTTTGGTGACTTTTATTTTTTTATTGCTATGGCATCCTTGCATCCTTGGATAAATGGAATAGCCTCTTTCCACTACTCTCCCTCCCATTCCCTATCTCTCTTCCCTTGAATGATTTTCTCTCTTCCTTTCAACATAAATCAAAATTTATTTATTACTTGCTGTGTGTCAGGCAGTATGCATAGAGCTGGCAGTGAAAGGATAATAAGATACTGACACAATTACTTTATCCCTACATAAGTCAAATTTCAGTACAGCCCATGCTCTCTATGACTATCAAAGTCAATAAGCTATAAAACTAAGTGACTATCTGAAGCCAGGAGTAATTTGCTTAATTGTTGGATTCAAAGCCTTTGAGCTTCTAACTAAAGGTAAATAATAGACAGTGCTTAGTCATTACTTTCATTGTTGGCTCTGGCCTCATATCTTGGAGTCTGGGCATGGAACAATATTGTCATTCCTAGCTTGTTGGTGTCTGAAGTGCCAGCAACAAAACAGATAAAAGATACTTTACTTATAGGAATTGACAAGCATGTAATGAATGTTGTTATGATACTTCCTAACACGTACTGACACAAACATCAATAACAAATTACAATTTTAGTGGCCTTAGAGCAAATTGCTAAGGAATATCTAAGCTTCATATTTTAAGAATTATATTCCTAAAAATCCCAGGTATATGTAAAAATGAAGATCATAAAATCAGTCATAATCCACTTATGTGAACTGTGCTGTAGTCACTTTCCTAAATATAATTTCATAGCAAATTCTAGCTATAAAATTATGTAGTCTATAAATATTCAGTACATCTATCTTTAATTTTTCAATACATATGCAAGTATGTATCAATTTCTCAGCTAGCTGAATATTATATGTATATCTAAACTTAAAGTTTATTTTCATGAAGACAGTTTTGATTTGACTACTAGCCTATCAAGCAACTTCATAGGGATGGCTAGAAAGGATCATGCACGTAAGCCTAATGGCCCAGGTTCCATTCCCTGATCTACCCTGGGGCTCCAAACAGTTGTTCTCTGAACTTGCTGACTGTCACATCATCATTAGGAGGCGTTTCTCAATGTATATTAGGCAGCACTGTGGCACAGTTGTTGTAGGGAAAAAACAGATTCATACATACTTCTTGCCCATATTTGCCAGTGCCCAAAACGGTAAATAAGTTATCAATTCCATAACAATGAAAACATTATCAGTTATGTCTTCCAAAGGTGAATAATGAATTTTCCTCATTTTTCTTTTTATCTACTGTGATTTGTTTTTTCAAGAAATATTAGAGGTCCAGGTAATTAGTAATATTTGGTATATTTAATCTCATTGCCTGTTGATTCTTTTGATCAATCCCAGTAATCTTTACTAGATTCTTTGGCTTCCTGTTGGAAAAGTGTCTCAGATCCACCTCAAATATTTTCTTTACCAGAACCAAAATCATTTTCCAAGAAGCCCTTCACTTCTTCAGATAGAGACTGGAGTATTGATAGCAACAGGGTCAGGCAAAATTTTTCATTTGTAACTCAAAGGCCTCTCAGTGGAAGATGCAAGGCATACATGCAAAATGTTTAATGAATTCATATAGATCCTTGAATGTGCATGCAGGAATCACTGAACTGTAATTTACACATAATGTCATTGCTTCCATATCTGCATCTCCTATCATCCTTTGCTGAAAATTCAGGTCCCCAACAACAGCAATGTGATCACTCATTTGCTTTTTTTTAATAACTAAAAACCACACAGGACTGTTGAAGAGCAGTTCGGCTGTTCATTCACCATCACACACAAAGCTTTAAATACATTGTTCTCAGTTTCTTTTGTGCTACGATCACATGGATAGGAATATATACAGTTTAATTTTGTATTTAGTTAGTAGAAGCAGTTATTTTCTTTGGCTCTTCTAGCCCATAACTAATTGGAATTATAAAAACAAACAGGAGGATTTTTTTTAATACTACTATTGTGGGCATTTTTATTCTAACTTATTTATTTATTTTTATTCACTTTACATCCGTGTTGTAACCTCATCCTTCCTCCCCTACCAGTCTCACCCTCTTCCCCTTCTTACTCCCATCCCCTTTTCACCAGAAAAGGGAAGCTCCCTTTCCCATCCAGCCTAGCTCATCAAGGTGCAGCAGGACTGAGCATGTCCTTTTCGCCTGGGCCTGGCAAGGCAGTCCCATCAGGGGAAAATGATAAAAAAGCTGGCAAATGAGTCCCTGTCTGATGCAGTCCCCACTTGCCTTACTAAAGGACCCACATGAGGTCTTAGCTGCCCATCTGCTACATTTTTATAGGGGGCCTAGGCCCAGTTCTTAGGTCTTTGGTTGATGCCTTAGTCTCAGCAAGCTCCTCTGGGCCCTAGTTAGTTGGCTCTGTTGGTTTTATTGTGGCGCTCCTGTCACCTCCAGGTCCTTCCTCTTTCCTCCCACTTTTCTACAAAAGTCCCTACACATTGCCGAATGTTTGGCTGTGAGTCTCAGCATCTGTTTTGAGGCACTCGTGGGTAGAGCCCCTCAGAGGACAAATCTGTCAGGCTCCTGTCTGCAAGCTTAGCAGAGTTTTGTTCATAGTGTCAGGAGTTGCCATTCAAAGACCATAAGGTAGGTCTTTGGTTGGATCAGGCATTGGTTGGACATTCCCTCACTCTCTGCTTTTTCTGCTCTCTCTTTGTCCCTGCATATCTTGTAGGCAGGGTAAATTTGGGGTTGAAGTTTTTATGAATGGCTTGGTGTTACCTCCCTCTTCTAGTAAGCTAGTCTAGTTAGAGGGTGTCCTCTTCAGTCTCCATGGTCTCTTCTACTAGGAGTCTCTGCGTGAATTCCCCTTGTATCGTTCCAGGGACCTAGCTGACTTAGGTCTCCAGTTTGTCACAGAGATAACTCTGCCTTCAGTTTCTATTTTCTGTACAAGTCTCCTGTCTTCTCACCCTCACTCTCCCAGGTCTTATCTCCACCCTCTTACCGCTGTGCAGCCCCTCTGCCTCCTTGGTCCCTCCCTTCAGCCATTACCTTTGTCTATTCTATCTCTCCTTCTGAGTGAGATTTATACATCCTCCCTTGGATCTTCTACGTTACTTATCTTCTTTAGGTCTGTGCCTTTTAGTTAGCTTACCCTGTATTAAATGGCTAAAATCCATTATACTTATATGTGAGTATATACCATGTGTGTCTTTCTGGGTCTGGGTTTCCTCACTAAGTATGATCTTTTCTAGTTCCATCCATTTGCTACAAATTTCATTATTTCTTTGTTTTTAATAGCTGAGTAGTATTCAGTTGTTTAAATGTGCCACAGTTTCTTTATCCATGCTTCAGTTAAAGGACATCTAGGTTGGTTCCAGAATCTGGCTATTGTGACTAAATCTGCATAAATATTTTGAGCAAATGTCCTTGCTGTATGGTGGAGCATGTTGTGGGAGTTGTAAACCAGGAGAGGCATAGCTGAGTCTTGAAGTAAAGCTATTTCCAATTTTCTGAGAAAACACCAGATTGATTTCCAAAATGGTTGTGTAATTTTTAATCATTAGATTATTTTCATTAAAGTCAAATCATATCCACATAGTACCTACAATTCAAAGTACACACACACACACTCACACACACATACACACACACACACATATATATAATTTTAACTGTATGACTTCAAATATCTATCTCTTCTGGTATCCATGACCTTTAAAACATGACCAGTTACCTACCAGTCATGCTATGATGTGTTATTTCTGAGTGCAGATCACGTTAGATGTAATGGTTCAGGTCTTTCTTAATGTTCTGAAAGAGACCTCCACTCAGTGTGATGAAGTTCTCAATGCATGAAGGTTTTATCCAGAGTCTACTCAAAAACACAAGTCAAGCATGTATACTACATATGAAAAAAAGGTACTCCTATGTATGTCTACCTAAGCCTTCATCTCTCTCTCCCATCCATTAAAGAAACTCTAATACATTCATGTCTGTGTCTTAGCTAAAAGCAAACTGCTTGTGACTAGCTGCTGGAGCTGGAACATAGATCCAAACTTCTGATAAATGTATCCATGTTAATCATTTGTTATGATCAAAAGTTTATTTTGTCCTCCGTGTATGTGTGGGTGAATTTTTAGAAATTGTCCTCACATATTTCCCAAAGATTTTGTAGCTAGATATTAACAAAACAGTACAGTTATTTTTGACTGTAAAGTATTTGTCTCTCTTCTTTGTTGGTTTTCACACTTATTTTTCTCAAGTCAGAGAAGAGCTGATGGTAAATATAGTTGCAGAGGCATTAGCAGCAGGATTTTTGTTTTGAGAGCCATTGGCATTTCCTCACTGTCTTCCAGCTACAGACAGGTTTGCTACATCACAAAAGAGAAGGGCATTTCTTTGGACTGATGAAGAGGGGGAAGAGCTGCTGCTAACAATAGCTCAGAAACACCAGAGTGATATGAATACTCCATTCATTTGATTTTTTATTTTTCAAAATCTCAATCATTTGCTTTTACTAATAAAGACGCAGGAGTCAGATGTTAAGGTGAAAGCCTGCTAACCCAGAGAGTCAGAGAAAGTACCCAGTTGACCATCCTCTTCAGCCAACGGCCCAAAAGTTAAAAAAAAAAAAAAAGAGGATCTCTCCTTCTCCATGCAATCTCTTTTTTTTTTTTTTTTTTTTTTTTTTTATTTTTTTTTTATGTTATTTTTTTTTATTTTTTTTTATCAGTTACATTTTATTAACTCTGTATCCCAGCCGTGTCCCGATCCCTCATTCCCTCCCAGTCCCTCCCTCCCTCCCTCCCTCATCTCCACCGTGCCCCTTTCCAAGTCCACTGATGGGGGGGACCTCCTCCCCATTCATCTGATCCTGTTTTATCAGGTATCTTCAGGACTGGCTGCAAAGCCCTCCTCTGTGGCCTAACAGGACTGCTCCTCCCTTCGGGGGTGGGGAGACCAAAGAGCCAGTCATCAAGTTCCTGTTAGAAATAGTCCCTGTTCCCCTCACTTTGGGAAACCAATTGGTTACTGAGCTACCACAGGCTACATCTGAGTGGAGGTTCTAGGTTATGTCCATACATGGTCCTTGGTTGAATGTCAGTCTCAGAAAAGACCCTGTGCCCAGATGTATTTGGTCCTTGTGGAGCTCCTATCCTTTCCCCATCAGACTAACTCCCCTTCTTTCTTATGATTCCCTGTACTCTGCCAAAGGTTTGGTCATGAGTCTTTGCTTTGAAAACACTGCTAGTTAGAGTCTTTCAGATGCGCTCAGTAGACTCCTGTCATACGTTCGATGCACATCCCATCTGTCTTTCTAAATGAGGATTGATCATCTTACCCCATGTCCGCTCAATTGATTATCTTTTTTAGGTGTATAGATTTCATTATGTTTATCATATCTTATAGGTCTATATAAGTGAGTATATCCCATGTTTGTCTTTCTCCTTCTGGGATATTTCACTCAGAATGATCTTTTCTAGATCCCACCATTTGCCTGCAAATTTCATGATTTCCTCCTTTTTGATTGCTGAGTAGTATTCCATTGTATAAAAATACCACAATTTCTGTACCCATTCCACCATTGATGGACATCTGGGTTGTTTCCAGGTTCTGGCTATTACAAATAGAGCTGCTATAAACATGGTTGAGCAAGTGTCCTTTTTGTGTACTTGAACAAACTTTGGGTATATACCTAGCAGTGGTATAGCTGGGTCTGTAGGAAGCACTATTCCTATTTGTCTTAGAAAGCGCCAGATAGCTTTCCAGAGTGGTTGTACCAGTTTACATTCCCACCAGCAGTGGAGCAGGGTTCCCCTTTCTCCACAACCTCTCCAGCATGTGTTATCGCTTGAGTTTTTCATCTTGGCCATTCTGATGGGTGTAAGGTGATATCTCAGGGTCGTTTTGATTTGCATTTCCCTGATGGCTAATGAGGATGAGCATTTCTTTAAGTGTTTTTCTGCCATTCGATATTCCTCTGTCGAGAATTCTCTGTTTAGCTCTGTTCCCCATTTTTTAATTGGATTACTTGGTTTGCTGCTTTTCAGCTTCTTTAGTTCTTTGTATATACTGGATATTAGTCCTCTGTCAGATAAAGGGTTAGTGAAGATTCTTTCCCAATCTGTAGGCAGTCGTTTTGTTTTGATGACGGTATCCTTTGCTTTACAGAAACTTTTCAGTTTCATGAGGTCCCATTTATTGATTGTTGCTCTTAGAGCCTGTGCTGTTGGTGTTCTGTTCAGGAAGTTGTCTCCTGTGCCAATGAGTTCTAGGCTGTTCCCCACTTTTTTTTCCAATTGATTTAGGGTATCTGGTTTTATGTTGAGGTCCTTGATCCACTTTGACTTTAGTTTTGTGCAGGGTGATAAATATGGATCTATTTTCATTTTTCTGCATGTAGACATCCAGTTGGTCCAGCACCATTTGTTGAAGATGCTGTCTTTTTTCCATTGAATGGAATTGGCTTCTTTGTCGAATATCGAGTATTCATAGGTGTGTGGATTTATTTCTGGGTCTTCTATGCGGTTCCATTGATCCTCCTTTCTGTTTCTATGCCAGTACCATGCAGTTTTTATTACTGTTGCCCTGTAGTACAGCTTGAGATCAGGGATGGAGATACCTCCAGATGATCTGTTGTTGTACAGGATCGTTTTGGAGATTCTGGGTTTTTTGTTTCTCCATATGAAGCTGAGAATCTTTTTTTCAAGGTCTGTAAAGAATTGAGATGGTATTTTGATGGGAATTGCATTGAATCTGTAGATTGCTTTTGGCAGTATGGCCATTTTCACAATGTTAATCCTACCAATCCATGAGCACGGGAGATCTTTCCATCTTCTGATATCTTCTTCTATTTCTTTCTTCAGAGACTTGAAGTTTTTCTCAAACAGGTCTTTCACTTGCTTGGTTAGGGTCACACCAAGGTACTTTATGTTATTAGTGGCTATTGTGAAGGGTGTTGTTTCCCTAATTTCTTTCTCAGCCTTTTTGTCTTTGGTATATAGGAGGGCTTCTGATTTTTTTGAGTTGATTTTGTATCCTGCCACTTTGCTGAAGGTGTTTATCAGCTGAAGGAGTTCTCTGGTTGAATTTTTGGGGTCGCTCATGTATACTATCATATCATCTGCAAATAGTGACACTTTGACCTCTTCCTTTCTGATTTCTATCCCCTTGATCTCCTTTAGTTGTCTTATTGCTCTGGCTAGGACTTCAAGTACTATGTTGAAGAGATATGGGGACAATGGACAGCCTTGTCTTGTCCCTGATTTCAGTGGGATTGATTTAAGTTTCTCTCCATTGAGTTTGATGTTAGCTATAGGCTTGCTATATATTGCCTTTACTATGTTTAGGTATGTGCCTTGTAT
This sequence comes from Meriones unguiculatus, assembly GCF_030254825.1. NCBI lineage: Eukaryota > Metazoa > Chordata > Mammalia > Rodentia > Muridae > Meriones > Meriones unguiculatus. The sequence goes on from NC_083358.1 coordinate 65,063,060, forward strand.
CCCTGATCTCTCCAAGACTTTAAACATGAATGGGTGTTGGACTTTGTCAAATGCTTTTTCGGCGTCTAAGGAGATGATCATGTGGTTTTTCTCCTTCAGTTTGTTTATGTAGTGGATTACATTGATGGATTTCCGTATGTTGAACCACCCTTGCATGCCAGGGATGAAGCCTACTTGGTCATGGTGGATGATATCTTTGATGTGTTCTTGGATTCGGTTTGCAAGTATTTTATTGAGTATTTTTGCGTCAATGTTCATAAGAGAGATAGGCCTAAAGTTCTCTTTTTTTGTTGGGTCTTTGTGTGGTTTAGGTATTAAGGTGACTGTGGCTTCATAGAATGAGTTTGGTAGTGTTCCTTCTGTTTCTATTTTGTGGAATAGCTTGAGGAGAATTGGAGTTAGCACTTCTTTGAAGGTCTTGTAGAATTCTGCGCTGAAGCCATCTGGTCCAGGGCTTTTTTTGGAGGGGAGACTGTTAATGACTGCTTCGATTTCCTTGGGAGATATAGGGCTATTCAGTCTTTCTACCTGATCTTGACTTAGTTTTGGTAGGTGGAATCTTTCAAGAAAATTATCCATTTCATTTAGATTCTCAAATTTTGTGGCATATAGGCTTTTGTAGTATGACCTAATAATTGTTTGGATTTCCTCAATGTCTGTGGTTATGTCCCCATTTTCATTTCTGATTTTGCTGATCTGGATAGTTTCTCTCTGCTTTTTAGTTAGTTTGGCTAAGGGTTTGTCTATCTTGTTGATTTTCTCAAAGAACCAGCTTTTTGTTTCATTGATTCTTTGGATAGTTTTATTTGTTTCTAGTTGATTGATTTCAGCCCTTAGTTTGATTATTTCCAGCCGTCTGCTCCTTTTGGGTGTATCTGCTTCTTTTTGTTCTAGGGTTTTCAGTTGGGCCATTAAGTTGTTTGTATGTGATGTTACGAATTTCTTCTTGCAGGCACTTAGTGCTATAAATTTTCCTCTGAGCACTGCTTTCAGTGTGTCCCATAAATTTGGGTATGTTGTGCCTTCCTTTTCATTGAATTCTAGGAAGTCTTTAATTTCTTTCTTTATTTCTTCCTTAACCCAGCTGTCATTGAGTAGTAAGTTGTTTAGTTTCCATGTGTGTGTCGGCTTTTTGTTGTTTCTGTTGTTGTTGAGGTCGAGCTTTAGTCCATGGTGGTCAGATAGTATACAAGGGATTATTTCAATCCTTTTGTATCTGTTGAGGCTTGCTTTGTGGCCCACTATATGGTCTATTTTGGAAAAGGTTCCATGGGGTGCTGAAAAGAAGGTGTACTCTTTTGAGTTTGGGTGAAATGATCTGTAGACGTCTATTAGGTCCATTTGATTTAGGGATTCTGTGAGTGCTTTTATTTCCCTATTTGGTGTCTGTCTAGTTGATCTGTCCCTTGGTGAGAGTGGAGTGTTGAAGTCTCCCACTATTAAGGTATTAGGATCAATGTATGATTTAAGCTTTAATAATGTTTCATTTACGAATGTCGGTGCTCTTGTATTTGGGGCATAGATATTCAAGATTGTGATGTCCTCTTGGTGGATTTTTCCTTTGATGAGAATATAGTGGCCCTCCTTATCTTTTTTGATTAACTTGGGTTGAAAGTCTATTTTATTAGATATTAGGATGGCTACTCCAGCTTGTTTTCTGGAACCGTTTGCTTGAAAAACATTTTTCCAGCCCTTTACTCTGAGGTAGTGTTTGTCTTTGTTGCATAGGTGTGTTTCTTGGATGCAACAGAATGTTGGATCCTGTTTCCTTAACCATTCTGTTAGCCTGTGTCTTTTTATTGGTGAGTTGAGTCCATTGATATTGATTGATAATAGTGACCAATGCATGTTAGTTCCTTTTGTAATGGAGTCGATGATCTAACCCTGATTCATTGCTTGTTTTCTTTTCATTTTTGTTGGGACATTATCTGTATGCCCTGTTTTCTTGGGTGAATTTGTTTTCATTGGATTGGAGTTTTCCTTCTAGTATCTTCTGTAGGGATGGTTTGCTGTGTAGATATTGTATAAATTTAGTTTTGTCATGGAATATTTTGTTTTCTCCATCTATGTTGATTGAAAGCTTTGCAGGGTATAGTAGTCTGGGTTGACATTTGTGATCTCTTAGAGTCTCCATGATACTTGCCCAGGCCCTTCTGGCTTTCATAGTTTCTGATGAGAAGTCTGGCGTGATTCTGATAGGTCTACCTTCATATGTTACTTGGCCTTTTTCCCTTGCTGCTTTTAATATCTTTTCTTTGTTCTGTAGATTTAGTGTTTTGACTATGATGTGACGTGATGTGTTTCTTTTCTGGTCTAGTCTATTTGGAGTTCTGTAGGCCTCTTGTATATTTATGGACATCTCTTTCTTTAAGTTGGGAAAATTTTCTTCTATGATTTTCTTGAAAATATTTTCTGGACCTTGGAGTCTGGAGTCTTCTTTTTCGTGAATTCCTATTATTCTTAGATTTTGTCTTTTCATAGCATCCTTGATTTCTTGAATATTTTGTGATTGGAACTTTTCTGATTTTACTTTTTCTTTGAGAGAAGTATCCATTTCTGCAAGTGTGTCTTCAGCTCCAGAGATTCTCTCTTCCATCTCTTGTATTCTGTTGGTGATGCTTACTTTTGTGGTTCCTGATCTTTTCTCCAAGTTCTCCAGCTCAAGGGTTTTCTCATTTTGTGTTTTCTTTATTGATTCTAATTCTGTTTTCATGCCTTGCACCATTTCTTTCATGTGTTTGAATTTGGATTCCTGTCTCTCTACGATGGCCTCTATTTCTTTTTTCATTTCCTTCTTATATGCCACTAATTTTTCCTCTACTTGTGTATCTATTTGTTTGGCTATGTTTGCCTGTGTTTCTTTAAGGATATTGTCTATTTCTTCTTTCTTTGCCTCCAATTGACTGGCCATCTCTTTGAAAGACTTGTTCATTTCCTCCTTATGAGCCTCAAATAATTGGGCAAGCATGGCTTTAAAATCATTTTCCTGTGCTTCTGCTGAATTGGTGTATCCATCGATTTTGGGGTTTGCTGGTGAAGTCATGATGTCCTGATTTATGTTGGAAGTGTTCTTTCGCCTACCTCTGGCCATTGGCTTATCTGAAACCTTCCCTGCTTGTTTTTGGATTCTGCAGATCAGACTGGTGCTGTCTCTCTCTGGTGTCTGGAGAGTTCTTCAGGAAGCTGAGCACTCTCAGCGTGTGCTGAGGACTAGCTGTACCTGTGGGAGGAAAGTACGCAGGCGCAAACGGGGCAAATGCAAGCGTGTGTGTGCGCGCGCGCGTGTGTGTCTGTGTGTGTAAGTGTGCGTGGATGAGTTTCTCGAGGGACAGAGTGATGGCTAATGTTGAACCCTTGAGTGTGTGGGAGGGGCTCTGCACTGTATATGTCGCAGGCGCTAATGATGATCGCAGCGCAATTTCTGGTATTAACTGTCTTAGCTCCTCAATCAGGCCCACAGGGCAGGAACTTCAATGTCCCTAGTGCCCCTCTGTTTCCCAAAGTGGGTATGTGGGTGGGAGGGGGGTTCGATGCCTGGCTTCTGATTTAGAAGGACTCAGGATCTGGGGAACTGCAGATTCTCAAGGGTGCACTCACTTACAGGCAGGTCTCTTGGCCGAGATCGTGGTATCCGGGGCTCTCTGCTCTCTGGTTTGGCCCTGCTTCTTTGATGTGTTCCGCCAGTTCTGTGCTGCTGTCACTGCCAGGTTCTGAGGTCTTGCTGCAGCTGGAGATTTCAGGGTGGTCACTTCAGCAGGGATGGGGTAACCAGGCTCTCTGTTCTCTGGTTTGGCCCTGGTTAGTCTTAAACTGGAGGGCTGTGGTGCCCCGCCAGTTCAGTACTGCTCCGCTGCCACGTCCTGCTGTAACTGGAGACTGGCTTGCTAGTCCCAATGCTTTCTGGGAAGTCCTGGGATCTCTTCGTTGTGCTCTCCAAGCTTGGGAGGCCCAGTGCCTGGTGTGTCCAGGTTGTATGACGTTTCTGCCTGGTTTCGGTGAGTATATAGCGTATTCTCTGTCACTGTGGGATTGGGCGGGTCGTACCGTCAGTGATGGCGATCCTGCGGAGCTAGTATGGTGTCTAGCAGATTCGCGCCCTGGGAGGATGGTGCAGCCGCTGCGCGAATCTGGGACTCCGGGGTACGTACTGCTGGCTTTTGTCTGCCGCTAAAGTGGTTGGGGCTCCGTCTCAGCGGTTGTATACCGCAGGCAGTTAGGTCTGTGCTGAGAAAGATGAGTCCGCTGTGCCGCTGTGCCGAGGAGGAAGGAGGTCTGGGGGAAGGGAGTGCAGCAAGAACAAAGGATCTTTTCTCTCCCTCCCCAAGCAAGTCTCAGGGTGACCGGAGGCCAAAGTTTTCACCTCCTGCGATGTTCTCTGGTGTTCAGAAAGCCTCGCTGTGGTTTTCCTGGGTTGGGGGTCCTTCCATTCTCCAACTTAGAAGATCAGGTATCCCACTGCTCAGAAACTGTGTGTGCTAGTCGCCATCTTGGCCTCAATCCCATGCAATCTCAAAAAAAAAAAATCCTGGAATTGAATGTCCCTCCCTTCTACTTCCTATGTGCCTCTCCATCCATCTTCCTGACTTGTAAATCTCCATATATTTTTTCTTCTTATGTTACTCCCTGTCAACTGATTACTGCTCTGCCTCGTTGACCTATGACTGACTTTATTTAACCCTGTTCAAGCAGAAAGCCCTCCGATTAAAGGTGTGTGCCCTATAGGACTGAGCCACATCACAATTAGAAACAAGTTTTTCCAGTACACAACAGAATCTCAGGGTTCACAATGTGATCAACTACCTTGTAACATATTTGTCCTCAGTGACCTAGCCGAGGCCCTGAAGCTCAGTTGGTAAATCTGTGGGAAAAACTGTACACTGTATTTTTCCAAACTGCACAATTAACTGTTGTGCTTTATCTGCAGGAGGGCGGAAAATACAACCATAAGGACAAGCGATTACACTGTAGTTCTTTGTGACTTAAAATCTTTAGTTTCTCATAGAATGGATGTAACTTAACAGGGTGGTAATTGGTAAATCATTTTAAGTGTTAAAGCTCAAGCATCACAAAATGGAATACAAAAGTAGAGATTAACCGAGGAAAGTTAATAGTTAGAAGGCTGGTGCAATCACTGCCTTTTCTGTTGTTTAGAAGAGGTTTGTCATGTTCTGTCTCTAGAGTTTCTATACCTGTGATTAACACCCAGATACACACAAATAAAGAAGTGTGTTCTGTGTGCTCTGGGGTGCCTGAATCACCCTTATTTTCATTTGGAATTTCCTTGTTCCATTGTGTTTCATTCCCCAGTGAAATCTCTCTTTCCAATGGATTCTCTTAATGATGCTCAGAACCCAGATAAAGGTAGGTGGGTGTTCTCCAGCTTTCTGAGTCTAGGTTGCCACACTGACTGCCTTTCCAAGGCCTGTTTCACATCTTAATTGGAGGGTGTGTGTGTCTTTCACAGCTCTCACCAACCTCTGAACTCTGCAACTTAGAAGCTCTGTGTTGGAGAAAAACACTTGTTGATGACTAGCTCAGCTTTGTTGAGAGCTCTTTTCCTTCCGTCTTCTGCACATGCGGATACAGCATGCGGTATTTGACAGCAGCACTGTGTCTCTGCCTTCCCAGTTTTGCAAGCTGAGGCTATGCTGGTGTTCATTTTGCAGCAGCAGCTGCCTGTCGGTATTTTCTTTCAACCAATTTTTAATTTTCACATATCTTACAATTTCCCATTTAAAGTGCCTAATTTAATGGGTTTTAGCAAATGTACAAAGATGTACAACAATTTCACCATCTATTTGAGAACATGATTCATCACCATTTGAAAGAAACCTAGTGGCAATTATACTATAATTTCTTTCTACACCTTCCTCTGTCCCCACTGTTTGGTACTGATAATTACAATATCAACGTTGTTAAATGCTATCATTTTCTTTTTAATTTTAAAGGAACCAATGCTGGTGACTGTTGATGTTTCCCTATTTTCTTTCCCAGTTTCATGAATTTATCCGCTATTTTTTTTAACCTTTGCTTCTCAAAATTTTGATTTGTTCTCTCTCACACTATTTTAAATGTTTTGTTTTTTTTTTATACAGAATTTGCAGAGATTAAAAAGTTATTTTGAAGATATTGTCATATTAGGTTATATTTTAGTATTACAACAAAAATACTCTGTACTTTCTGTCGTTATTCGTAATATGTTTTCTTTTAAAATTATTTATTATTTATTACAATTTATTCACTTTGTATCTTAGCTGTAGCTACCTCTCTTGTCTCCTCCCAGTCCCACGCTCCCTTCTCGCCCTATGCCCCTCCCTTACTCCACTGATAGGAGAGGTCCTCCTCCCTTTTTATCTAACTCTAGCCTATCAGGTCTCATCAGGACTGGCTGCATTGTCTTCCTCTGTGGCCTGGCAAGGCTGTGCCCCCCAGAGGGAGGTGATCAAAAAGCCAGCTACTTAGTTGATGTCAGATATCCCCTGCTTCCCTAACTAGGACACCCATATGGAGACTAAGCTACCCATGGGCTCCCCAGCTGAGCAGGGGTCTAAGTTCTCTCCATGCGTGTACCTTGCTTATAGTATCAGTCTCTGCAGGGACCCCTGGGTCCAGATTTGTTGGCTCTGTTGGTCTCATTGTGGAGCTCCTGTTCTCGCCAGGTCTTTCTATCTCCCACTTCTTTCATAAGATTCCCTGTAATCTGCTCAAAGTTTGGGTATGAGTTTCAGCATATGCTTTGATACCCCAATCAGTAGAGTGTTTTAGAGTCCTCCTATGGCAGGCTCCTGTCCTGTTCCCTGTCTTCTCCTGCTTCTAATGTCTATCCCATTTGCCCTTCTGAATGAGGATTGAGTATCTTTCCTAGGGTCCTCCTTGTTGTTTAGCTTCTTTAGGACTATATGTTTATCCTATATTATAAGACTAATATCCACTTATAAATGAGTATATACCATGTATGTCTTTCTGTTTCTGGGTTACTTCACTCAGGATAATCTTTTCTAGTTCTACACATTTGACTTCAAATTTCATGATTTCCTTGTTTTTAATTGCTAAGTAATATTCCATTGTGTAAATGGAGACAACTTCCTGAATAGAACACCAACAGCACAGGCTCTAACAGCAACAATCAATAAATGGGACCTCATGAAACTGAAAAGCTTCTGTAAAGCAAAGGACACTGTCATCGGAACAAAACAACAGCCTACATACTGGGAAAGGATGTTCACCAACCCTATATCTGACAGAGGGCTAATATCCAGAATATATAAAGAATTCAAGAAGTTAAAATGCAACAAATCAAGTAATCCAATTAAAAATGGGGTACAGAGATAAACAGAGAATTCTCAAAAGAGGACTATAGAATGGCAGAGAAACACTTAAAGAGATGCTCAAGGTCCTTAGTCATCAGGGAAACTCAAATCAAAACAACCCTGAGATTTTAGCTTACACCCATCAGAATGGTTAAGATTAAAAACTCAAGTGACAACAAATGCTGGTGAGTACGTAGAGAAAGGGGAGCCCTCCTCCATTGCTGGTGGGAATGTAAACTTGTACAACAACTTTGGAAATCAATCTGGTGCTTTGTTATACCATTAGGAATAGTGCTACCTTAAGATCCACCTACACCACTCCTAGGCATATATCTGAAAGATGTTCAATCATCCATAAAGGACATTTGCTCAACTATGTTTGTAGCAACTCTATTGTAATAACCAGAATCTGGAAACAACCTAGATGTCCCTCAATGGAGGAATGGATACAGAAATTGTAGTACATTTACACAATGGAATACTACTCAGAAGTCATAAAATTTGCATAAAAGATCATCCTGAATGAGGTAACCCAGAAGCAGAAAGACATACATATATACATGCATACACTTGTAAGCAGATATTAGCCAATTTGATTATTTGTCATTTAAAAGTATACAGTATCTTGGACTAGTTTAATCTGCTAAATTTATTCAATTTTCAAATTTAATCCATCCAAGATTGGTGAAAATGGGATGTACTTTTGAATATGAATGCTTGTTGTTGTTACTATCTTATAACCTTCAGAGACCTTAGGCCTTGGAACTATGATGCTTCAGACTATTATACAAAAACAGACTATGTAATACATATGTTAATAATAATAATATTGGCAAAATAATTTTAGCTTAATATTTTAGTTTTACTGTAAATATAGATACATTATATGCATTGCTTCAGAAAATTCTCACCACCATAGAAATTGAGAATGATTCTTACATGAATCTGAAATCAGGAAGGCGACATTCTTCTCTATAGCTTTGTGGGTAGAAATTGGTAGAGTCAATATTCAAACAAGATATGCCATATTTCAGAGCTACTATCTTTCAATATAACTCTGCAGTCTGAACTGATGATCCTGTGAGAAATGCTTTAGAGCATATAATTATTCCATATGAAAAAGCCAATTGTTTTCTACAGTTACTAGAAGTAAACTGATAAATATTTGAGATGAACATACTATATGAATATATCTATATAAATAAGTATAGGTATCTTTGTTAGAAAAATATGAAAGCAATGGTGGGCTGAGTAAAAGCTTTCATGACAGAACATTGACCTCATAATAGTCGTAGGCTCAAGGGCTTGTCTGACTATACTTCTTTGTAATTACTATGATGTGATTGATGTTTGGGGGTGGGGGCTACCAGATTTGACCATATAAAATGGTTATCCATCCTTGCAAAGATCAAATCATTAGTGTTGACCTTCAAGACCTTCCAACAGGCACAAAACTTCCATGGACAATCAGGAGAAGAAACATAAAGCACTACTGATGTGTGACTCCCTTATTGATATGATTGATTACAGAACGACCTACATGATTTGGCAGAGATTGTGGGTGGAAAGGCCTCAAGGGGAGAAGCCCTTTGTACAAGAAGATGAGTTGGAGAAGAGGGTACAGGACTGAAAACATAAATTATTGTTTGAAGTAGGAAGTGATAAATGACATCCTCCTGTTGGTGCTCAGTAGTGGCCAGAGGCTATAGGAGACCATTAGGAAATGACTGCCTAGTAACAGCATCTTTAAAAATACTTCAGTTGACATGACCTTTATTGCTTTAGATGTAGCATATTCTTTTGCAAGTCCTTCAATTCCTGGGGTCATCTGCATATCACAGTTTAACTTTGCATGGTCTACTCTCCAGGACTACATATTGATCCTCTCTGTAAAGGAAGATGAGTATAATCTTTTTATCCAAACTCTATGTGCCAGGATGGCCAGTAATACTTACATTTGTGAAATTTGAAAGATTCACTCATTTAAAAATCTCGCAGCTTAAATCTTGCAAAATTTTAACAAGGCTGAGGAGAGAAAATTATCAGAACACCAATGAACTCTCATTGCTTCAAATACATCCCACTAATGAGGTCATGACTGATTTTTGATTCATGATTATGAAAATGTTGAATGTGAGAACTACTGATTGAGCCCTCACATCTCCATGCTCCTTGGCACCAAACCAGCATACATGGCTCCCAATTCATGGGATCAAGGTGGTGGTTTCTGGTTTTCTGCTTATGACTCCCTGGGATAGACAAGGAATTTTCAGCCTGCTACACTAGCACCTGCTGAGAAACCGCTGTCTGAATTTTAGACAAAGGAAAACTGGCTCTCTTTTCTTTTTCTCAGAGGCTCAAACAAAAATTGTTAGGGTGACCTTGTACTCCTTATTCAGGACCCACTTTGCTTGAGATAATGAGGAAAACTTTCAGAGGAGATCTTCCCCTACAACTTCACCTGCCATCGCTCTCTTTTGTTCTCCTCCCCGCCACTTTTCTTTCTTACATTCAACTCCTTGAATCACGTTTATATATCCTCCTAAATTTCATGCTTAAGATTTCAAGCACCAGTGCCTTAGAAAATGAACTTTGCCTCCTTCTTTTCATTCTTCTACAAAGCAGAGTTGAGTGTCTTGGCTTTTTCATTTGTGCTAGGCCAAGGTAAAATAGTCTGGAGAATCTGACCATTTAGGTTTAGTTGTGAGTTTATAGAAGAAAAGTTAATATCATCCAAGCACTGAGCCAGGTATTTATTCTTGTGGTTTATCTTTATGTCGGCCATCTCCTATGTTAGTGATCAAGAACATGGGAAACACATCAGGAGTTGTGCATTACACTGGAATATCTGCTGAGCCATCTTCTTCACAGAATGATGGGGAAAGTATTGTGGGGTAAAATTACGTGTTAGCCCAGTAACAAAGTGGGATGCTATAAGGTTAAACACAGCCATTCTGAGAAGCCTTAAATTTATTTGTGCACTTCAGAGAAACACACTCAATGGCATAGCTGTGTAGAAACATATCTAATGAGATAATTACTAGGGAAATTGACTCTTGTAATTAAAGCCACAGAAGTCTATCTGAATTCTGGAGAACCAAAAAGCCAGTGATAGTAAATCTGAGCCCAAACGCTTGAGGGCAAGGAGTTTAAGGGAAGAGATGATGGATAGCCTAAGCTTAAGAAAGAGAAAATCCTCTTCATTTTATTTAGGTTTCAGTGGACTGGGTAGTGGTCTTTTACATTGGTGAAAATGATCATCGTATGTTTTTTTCTGGCTGCTTTCTGAATTCTTTATATAAATATAGATAATTAATCCTCTGGCATGTGTATGGCATTCTATCATTTTCTTCTTGACCTTCTTGCCTGTTTCCTTAGCTGTATAGAAACGTTTTGATTTTAGAGGTGCCATTGTCAATTGTTGGTCGTCATTCCTTGGCTAATAGAATCATCTTCACAAAACCCTTTACTAATCTACATCTTGCAGAATTTCTTCTCTCAGTTTTACCATTTCAGGTTTCAAATTGAGTGTTTTTTTTCTCCTAAAATTGAGGTCTTTAATCAACTTGGAGGTTAAGTTTTGTAGAAGTGATAGATGTAGATATATTTTTATTTTTCTGAATGATGATGAAGGCATCCTGTTGAAATTGTCGATTAATTTTTACTATTGATCTATCTTTTAGTAATGCTGTTGTTAATCCTAAACAGCTGTATAATCAAATCACCACACAGAGACTATTATTTATTTATTTATTTATTTTTTTCAATGCAGTTTATTCAGGAACCTTGAACAATCATCTGACCCTGGGGAAAGCCAGCCCACAGCTTAAATAGCCTCTGGGTAGCCAGCCCCAGCATGCCACTTGGGCAATGCAGATAGGTCCACATACATGGAAGCAAGCCAGATCCTCAGCCTTAGCCAAATGTGGAGTTATTCCTGACAGAGAGCACTCACCATCGGGAAGGTGGAAGGCAGAAACCAGCTCCATCTTTAAGGCACGGCATTCCGCAGCTCTCTACAGTTCCCCCTTTTTGTTTTAGACACATCAGGCAAGAGTAGAGGTCTGATCTCTGATATTAGAAATAAATTGGGACTTTGTACAGATGTTCATTTAGGTGTCATCCACCCAAAGAGCATCAGACCCGTCTGATACCTTTTTCTCAGAGGCAGGACCTGGGGCATCAACCCGCATGCAATCAGACATGCTCTTCTCTGGCTCCAAAGCGGCTGACCCTGAGTGCAGTGCTTAGCCTCGCATCCTGAGTGTAACATTTTAGCTTTTTGTGGTAGCCAACGATGCTTGGGGAGAATGTCCTGCTTCAATGGCTGTAAAGGCCTGAATGGTCATGGCTGCATTACGCTGTTGTGAGACTCTAATCTTGCATATATACCACAGGCAAAACAAGGAGACCAACACCAGAAGGCCTGCTAATGCTCCCATGCCCGCCCATTGCTTCAGATGATTCATGGCTGCAGCAATCCATGTTGATAATCCTGTGGCTAGTCCTGCGTCCACTCTGGTAGAATTTACCATGACAATGGCCACTCTCAGCTGCTGCATCGTAGTATCGAATTCTCCAGTCCAATTACCTAAAATATAGCTAGACAATTGTTTAGACAGATTTGCAGCACAGGGAAAATTCTCATGTTGTATGCTAGTGACTCAAAGTTCAGCATACTTTCATTGACAGCCAAGTTGAGCAATTTGCCATAGGGTATCAATTTGCTCCTGCACGAGGTCAATCCTCTGATTGAACACCATCAAGCCTCCTTTTAGTTGAGCATTAATTCTTTTTTGTACTTCTAAGGCATGAGCTACATTGGCTAAAAGGCTATTCAGGGTCTGAGCAGTCTGCACAGTATGACTCCTGGCTAATGCTGCGGTGGTAGCTCCAACAGCCGCCAATGAGATGGCAGTAACAATGGCGACTGTAATTCCAAGATCCCTTTTCTGTCTGGAGAGAGTCATAGCGTGAGGGGCATCAATGGGCACAGGCACCCAGCGAGGCATGCGAGTAACCAGCTAGTAAATTTACTAGCATTCCAGCATTGGGCAAAAAAGCAAGTATCATTACCACAATTACTTGGCTCTATCGGCTAATAATGAATAGAAATGGGGGATATAAACAAACAGGTGTGGGCTTATAGGAAATATTATGAGAAGCCTTAACCCCCTCCTTGGAACATCCTGCATCAGTTCTAGAACTAGCAGTGGTGGTGTCCGAGGTCTGAGTAGGCTCAGGAGACCATTGCCCCCAGGGGCGAGATGTGCTCCGTGTAAATTGACTAACTCCATATTTTCCTCCACTTTTGAAAGTCATTTAAGGTTCTTTTTTTTTTATTTTTTATTTTTTTTTTCAATGCAGTTTATTCAGGAACATTGAACAATCCTCGGACCCCGGGGAAAGCCAGCCCACAGCTTAAATAGCCTCTGGGTAGCCAACCCAGGTGTGCCACAGGGGCAATGCAGATAGGTCCACATACATGGAAGCAAGCCAGATCCTCGGCCTTAGCCAAATGTGGAGTTGTTCGTGACAGAGAGCACTCACCATCGGGAAGGTGGAAGGCGGAAACCAGCTCCATCTTTAAGGCATAGCATTCCGCAGCTCTCCACAGTTCCCCCTTTTTGTTTTAGACGCATCAGGCAAGAGTAGAGGTCTGATCTCTGATATTAGAAATAAATTGGGACTTTGTACAGATGTTCATTTAGGTGTCATCCACCCAAAGAGCATCAGACCCGTCCGATACCTTTTTCTCAGAGGCGGGACCTGGGGCATCAACCCGCATGCAATCAGACATGCTCTTCTCTGGGTCCAAAGTGGCTGACCCTGAGTGCAGTGCTTAGCCTCGCATCCTGAGCGTATCTTAGCTTTTTATGGTACCCAACCATGCTTGGGGAGAATGTCCTGCTTCAATGGCTGTAAAGGCCTGAATGATCATGGCTGCATCACACTGTTGTGAGACTCTAATCTTGCATATATACCACAGGCAAACCAAGGAGACCAACACCAGAAGGCCTGCTAACACTCCCATGCCCGCCCATTCCTTCAGATGATTCATGGCTGCAGCAATCCATGTTGATAATCCTGTGGCTAGTCCTGCGTCCACTCTGGTAGAATTTACTGTGACAATGGCCACTCTCAGCTGCTCCATCGTAGTATCGAATTCTCCAGTCCAATTACCTAAAATATAGCTCGACAATTGTTTAGACAGATTTGCAGCACAGGAAAAATTCTCATGTTGTATGCTAGTGACACAAAGTCCAGCATACTTTCATTGACAGCCAGGTTGAGCGATTTGCCATAGGGTATCAATTTGCTCCTGCACGAGGTCAATCCTCTGATTGAACACCATCAAGCTTCCTTTTAGTTGAGCATTAATTCCTTTATGTACAACTAAGGCATGAGCTACATTGGCTAAATGATTATTCAGGGTCTGAGCAGTCTGCCCAGTATGACTCATGGCTAATGCCCTGGTGGTAGCTCCAACAGCCGTCAATGAGATGGTAGTAACAATGGTGGCTGTAGTTCCAAGATCCCTTTTCTGTCTGAAGAGAGTCATAGTGTGAGGGGCATCAATGGGCACAGGCACCCAGTGAGGCATGCGAGTAACCAGGGCATACCTAAATTTACTAGCATTCCAGCATTGGGCAAAAAAGCAAGTATCATTACCACAATTACTTGGCTCTATCTGGCTAATAATGAATAAAAATGGGGGATATAGACAAACAGGTGTGGGCTTATAGGAAATATTATGAGAAGCCTTAACCCCTCGTTGGAACATCCTGCGTCAGTTCTAGAACTAGCAGTGGTGGTGTCCGAGGTCTGAGTAGGTTCAGGAGACCATTGCCCCCAGGGGCGAGAGGTGCTCCATGCCAATTGACTAACTCCATGTTTTCCTCCAATTTTGAAAGTCATTTAAGGTTCTTAAATTATTTTTTCCCTTTTTTTTTTTTTGTAGTTTCTTTTTTTTTTTTTTTTTTTTTTATTTTTCATCAATTATAGGAAATATTATGAGAAGCCTTAACCCCTCGTTGGAACATCCTGCGTCAGTTCTAGAACTAGCAGTGGTGGTGTCCGAGGTCTGAGTAGGTTCAGGAGACCATTGCCCCCAGGGGCGAGACGTGCTCCATGCCAATTGACTAACTCCATGTTTTCCTCCAATTTTGAAAGTCATTTAAGGTTCTTAAATTATTTTTTCCCTTTTTTCTTAAATTTTTCATCAATTACACTTTATTCATTCTGCATCCCCCCATAAGCCCCTCCCTCCTCCCATCCCAATCCCACCCTCCCTCCTCCCTCTGCTTGCATGCCACACCCCAAGTCCACTGATAGGGGAGGTTCTCCTCTCCTTTCTGATCTTAGTCCATCAGTTCATATCAAAAGTGACTGCATTGTCCTCTACTATGACCTGGTAAGGCTGCTCCCCCTCAGGAGGAGGTGACTAAAGAGCAGGCCAGCCAGTTCATGTCAGAGGCAGTCCCTCTTCACATTACTATGTAACCCAATTGGACTCTGAACTGCCCTGGGCTACATCTGTGCAGGGGTTCTGGGTTATCTCTATGAATAGTCCTTGGTTGGAGTATGAGTCTCTGGGAAGTTCCCTGTGTTCAAATTTTCTTGTTCTGTTGCTCTCCTTGTGCAGACCCTGTCCTCCCCAGCTCTTACTATTTGCCAGTTCTTACCTAAAATTCCATTCACTCTGCCCAACAGTTGCCCATCAGGCTCAGCATCTGCTTTGATAGTCTGTAGGGCAGAGGCTTTCAGAGGCCCTCTGTGGTAGGTTCCTAGGTTGTTTCCTGTTTTCTTCTTCTTCTGATGTCCCTCCTCTTTGCCTTTCCGGATGGGGATTGGACATTTTAGTTAGGGTCCTCTCTCTTGCTTAGTTTCTTTAGATGCACAGGTTTTAGTGGGTTTGTCCTATGTTGTATGTCTATATGAGTGAGTATATACCATGTGTGTCTTTTTGCTTCTGGGACAACTCACTCAGGATGATCCTTTCCAGGTCCCACCATTTACCTGCAAATTTCATGATTTCCTTATTTTTCATTGCTGAGTAATATTCCATTGTGTAGATGTACCACATTTTCTGCATCTATTCTTCAGTTGAGGGGCATCTGGGTTGTTTCCAGCTTCTGGCTATTACAAATAAAGCTGCTACAAACATGGTTGAGCAAATTTCCTTTTTGTGTGCTTGAGCCTCTGTTGGATATATGCCTAGGAGTGGTATGGCTGGATCTTGGGGAAGCACTATTCCTAGTTGTCTGAGAAAACGCCAGATTGATTTCCAGAGTGGTTGTACCAGTTTACATTCCCACCAGCAGTGGAGAAGGGTTCCTCTTTCTCCACAACCTCTCCAGCATGTGTTGTCACTTGAGTTTTTGATCTTGGCTATTCTCATGGGTGTAAGGTGAAATCTCAGGGTTGTTTTGATTTGCATTTCCCTAATGGCTAGTGAGGTTGGGCATTTCTTTAAGTGCTTCTCTGCCCTTCGGTATTCCTCTACAGAGAATTCTCTGTTTAGCTCGGTTTCCCATTTTTTAAGTGGGTTACTTGGTTTGCTGCTTTTCAGCTTCTTTAGTTCTTTATATATACTTGATATGAGTCCTCTGTCAGATAAAGGGTTGGTGAAGATTCTTTCCCAATGTGTAGGCGGTCACTTTGTTTTGATGACAGTGTCCTTTGCTTTGCAGAAGCTTTTCAGTTTCATGAGGTCCCATTTATTGATTGTTGCTCTTAGAGCCTGTGCTGTTGGTGTTCTGTTCAGGAAGTTTTCCCCTGTACCAATGAGTTCTAGGGTATTCCCTACTTTTTTTTCAAGCCGATTTAATGTGTCTGGTTTTATGTTGAGGTCTTTGATCCACTTGGACTTCAGTTTTGTGCAGGGTGATAAGCATGGATCTATTTTCATTTTTCTACATGTAGACATCCAGTTGGACCAGCACCATTTGTTGAAGATGCTATCATTTTTCCATTGTATGGTTTTGGCGTCTTTGTCAAAGATCAGGTGTCCATAAGTGTGTGGGTTTATTTCTGGGTCCTCTGTTCGGTTCCATTGATCCACCAATCTGTTTCTATGCCAGAACCATGCAGTTTTTAAAACTGTTGCTCTATAGTACAACTTAAGATCAGGGATGGAGATACCTACAGAAGATCTTTTATTGTAAAGGATTGTTTTATCAATTCTGGGTTTCTTGTTATTCTATATGAAGTTGAGAATTTTTCTTTCCAGGTCTGTAAAGAATTGTGTTGGTAATTTGATGGGTATTGCATTGAATCTATAGATTGCTTTTGGTAAGATGGCCATTTTTACTATGTTAATCCTGCCAAGCCATGAGCATGGGAGATCTTTCCATCTTCTCATATCTTCTTCTAGTTCTTTGTTCAGAGATTTGAAATTTTTTTCATACAAGTCTTTGACTTCCTTGGTTAGGGTTACTCCGAGGTACCTTATGTCATTTGTGGCTATTGTGAAGGGTGTTGTTTCCCTAATTTCTTTCTCAGCCCTTTTGTCTTTTGTATACAGGAGGGCTACTGATTTTTTTGAGTTAATTTTGTATCCGGCCACTTTGCTGAAGGTGTTTATCAACTGTAGGAGTTCCCTGGTAGAGTTTTTGGGGTTACTCACGTATACTATCATATCATCTGCAAATAGTGATAATTTGACTTCTTCCTTTCCAATTTGTATCCCCTTGATCTCCTTCAACTATCTTATTGCTCTAGCAAGGACTTCCAGCACTATGTTGAAGAGATTTGGAGAGAGTGGGCAGCCTTGTCTTGTCCCTGATTTTAGTGGGATTGCTTTAAGTTTCTCTCCGTTCAGTTTGATGTTGGCTATAGGTTTGCTGTATATCGCCTTTACTATGTTTAGATATATGCCTTGTATCCCTGATCTCTCCAATACTTTAAACATGAATGGATGTTGGATTTTGTCAAAGGCTTTTTCAGCATCTAGGGAGATTATCATGTGGTTTTTTTTCTTTCAGTTTATTAATATGGTGGATCACATTGATGGATTTCCATATATTGAACCACCCCTGCATACCTGGGATGAAGCCTACTTGGTCATGGTGGATGATATCTTTGATGTATTCTTGTATTCGGTTTGTGAGTATTTTGTTGAGTATTTTTGCATCAATGTTCATAAGGGAGATTGGCCTGAAGTTCTCTTTTTTGGTTGGGTCTTTGTGAGGTTTAGGTACCAAGGTGACTGTGGCTTCATAGAATGAGTTTGGGAATGTTGCTTATGTTTCGATTTTGTGGAATAGTTTGAAGAGAATTGGAGTTAGCTCTTTTTTGAATGTCTGGTAGAATTCTGAGGTGAAACCATCAGGTCCTGGGCTTTTTTTGGACGGGAGACTTTCGATGACTGCTTCTATTTCCTTGGGGGATATAGGACTATTTAATTGATTTACCTGGTCCTGATTTAGCTTTGGTAAGTGGAATCGATCAAGAAAATTGTCCATTTCATTTAAATTTTCAAATTTTGTTCCGTATAGACTTTTGAAGTAAGTCCTAATGATTGTTTGGATTTCCTCAGTGTCTGTAGTTATATCCCCCTTTTCATTTCTGATTTTGTTGATTTGGATGGTGTCTTGCTGCCTTTTAGTTAGGTTGGCTAAGGGTTTGTCTATCTTGTTGATTTTCTCAAAGAACCAGCTCTTGGTTTCATTGATTCTTTGAATTGTTTTATTTGTTTCTAATTGATTGATTTTAGCCCTGAGTTTGATTATTTCCAGCCGTCTGTTCCTTCTTGGTATGTCTGCTTCTTCTTTTTCTAGGGTTTTTAAGTGAGCCATTAAGTTGCTTGAATGCGCTGTCTCAAATTTCTTCTTGAAGGCACTTAGTGCTATGAACTTTCCTCTTAGCACTGCTTTCATTGTGTCCCACAAGTTTGGATATGTTGTGTCTTTATTTTCATTGAGTTCTAGGAAGATTTTAATTTCTTTCTTTATTTCTTCCCAGACCCAGCTGTCTTTTAGTAGCAAGTTGTTCAGTTTCCATGTATGTGTAGGCTTTTTGCTATTTCTGTTGTTACTAAGGTCCAGCTTTATTCCATGGTGATCAGACAGGATACAGGGGATTATTTTAATCTTCCTGTATTTGTTGAGGCTTGCTTTGTGACCAACTATGTGGTCTATTTTGGAGAAGGTTCCATGAGGTGCTGAGAAGAAGGTAAATTCTTTTGTGTTTGGGTGTAAGGTTCTGTAAATGTCTGTTAGGTCCATTTGATTCATGACCTCTGTTAGAGATATTGTTTCTTTGTTTAATTTCTGTTTTGTTGACCTGTCCTTTGTTGAGAGTGGGGTGTTGAAGTCTCCCACTATTAGTGTGTGGGAATCTATATGTGGTTTAAGTTTTATCAATATTTCTTTCACAAATGTGCGTGCCCTTGTATTTGGGGCATAGATGTTCAGGATTGTGATGTCTTCTTGGTGGAATTTTCCCTTGATGAGTATGAAGTGTACTTCCCCATCTCTTTTGATTAATTTTGGTTGAAAGACTATTTTATCAGATATTAGAATGGCTACTCCTGCTTGCTTCTTGCGTCTATTTGCTTGAAAAGCCGTCTTCCATCCCTTTACCCTCAGGTAATGTCTATCTTTGTGACTTAGTTGTTTTTCTTGTATACAACAGATTGCTGGGTTTTGTTTACACATCCATTCTGTTAGTCTGTGTCTTTTTATTGGAGAATTAAGTCCATTGATATTGAGAGAGAGTAATGACCAGTGGCTGTTAGATTCTTTTGAATTTGATGTTGGCTGTGGTCATCAGGTTGTGTGCTTGGTTGCTTTTTGTTTTACTGTAGTGGCGTTATTTATTTCCTGTGTTTTCTTGAATGTAGTTAGCTTTCTTGGCTGTATTTTCCCTTCCAATGTCTTCTGTAATGCTGGATTTGTTTGTAGGTATTGTTGAAATTTGTTTTTGTCATTGAATATCTTGTTTTTTCCGTCTATGAGGACTGAGAGTTTTGCAGGGTATAGTAGCCTGGGCTGACATCTGTGTTCTCTTAGGGTTTGCATCATATCTGTCCAGGCCCTTCTGGCTTTCATAGTCTGTTGAAAAGTCAGGTGTGATTCTAATGGGTTTGCCATTATATGTTACTTGGCCTTTTTCTCTTGCAGCTTTTAGTATTTTTTCTTTGTTCTGTATATTTACAGTTTTGATTATTATGTGGCAGGAGGATTTTCTTTTCTAGTCTAATTTATTGGGTGTTCTATAGGCCTCTTGTATTCTTATTGGCCTCTCCTTTAAGTTGGGGAAATTTTCTTCAATGATTTTTTGAAAATATTTTCTGGGCCTTGGTGCAGGGAATCTTCTATTTCCTCTATACCTATTATTCTTAGGTTTTGTCTTTTTATGTTGTCTTGAATTTCGTGGACAGTCTGTGTCAGGAATTTTTTAGATTTAACATTTTCTTTGACAGATACATCTATTTCTTCCATTGTATCTTCCACACCTGAGATTCTTTTTCCATTTCTTGTAGCCTATTGGTTATGCTAACCTCTGTAGTTCCTGCTTTCTTCCCTAAGTTCTTTCTCTCCACAATTTCTTCCATTTGTGTTCTTTTTAATTTTTCCAATTCTATCTTCAGGTCTTGAGCTATTTTGTTGGTTTCCTTCCCCTGTCTGACTGTATTTTCATGTTTTTCCGTCAATTCCTTCAGCTGTTTGTTTGAACAATCCACTGTTTCTTTTATTTCATTCAGTGATTTAAGCATTTCCTCTTTAAAGGCCACATACCGTTTGGCTGCAGCTTCTTCTATTTCTTCTTGTATTTTATTTGTTTCCTCTGTTATCATCTTCTTGAGCATAGATGTTTGGTCGTCTCCTTGAATTTCATTTATGCTGGGGTGTCTGGGGCTATTTCCCCCTGGATAACTGGGTTCTGGAGATTCCACAATGCTCTGGCTTTTGTTGGTTGAACCTTTACGCTTTCCTCTACCCATTGGGCTATCTTAGTTGTTTGAATTTAGTTTCTGGTTGTTCCTGGACTGTTTTAGTGGAGAGAATCCCTTTGGCAGGAAGATGTTTTTTCCTGAAGGAAGCCTTCCCAGCTTTTTGGGTATAGTCCCTGGATGTCTGGTGTTTTTCAGGAGTTGCTACAGCTCACCTCAGGCATAGAGACCTGGGTGGTAACTGTGGTCCTGATTAGTCAAGAGGGCTCTCCTCTCACCGGGAGAAGTCCTGGAGACAGCTGCCCTCCTTCTGGGTTTCTTGCTGTAAATTTAGTGATCAGCTGCGGTAATCTGTGGCGGGTGAGTACTGCTCTGGTGTCTTGGGGCACTCAGATCTGTCTGTTTGCAATCTGCAGTCTGCTAGACTTTCCCTAGGTGACCCCAGCAGCATGGTTTCTTCCTTCTCTGTGGGGTTTCTCTCCGGACAGGGGTTCCCAGTCCCTGTTGTACTGGGGCGCGCAGCTTGTCTGTACTGCCGAGCTGAGCGCAAAGCTCTCTGTGCGCGGCAGGAGCTCGGTTGTGATGGTGGCAGAGACCTTCCGGGGAAAGACTGGGTGACCTGCGATCAGACCCGTAACCCTGCTTCCCCGTGGGGTCCCCCTGCGACTGGGACTCCCAGTCTCAGGTACCCTTGTGCCCACGGATCAGCCTGGGAAAGTGCCTGGGACATGCCAGCTTGCGGCTTCAGCCCGGAGACCCAAAGCCTGCGTTACCCGGGATTTCTTCCGAGTTCTGGCTGGGTAGCCGTGAGTGGACCTGACCGATTCCCACGCCATGGGAGCCTCCCCTCACCTGGGAAACACGAGCGATGTAGTTTCAGGGCCCCGAGTTCAGTCTCCTGGTCTCTGCACGGAAAGTGCTGTCCTGCTTCTCAGACGCGCTGTTTTCCTGGCGCCTCCATCTTGGCTCCAACCTGTCATGAACCAACTTTAATTTATTTAGTTAACCTAGAACACAACGCTGGGCAATAGTTACTCCATCCTAAACCTCCAAGCCCTCATAGTTTCCTAACATTTAGATTCACCCATTAAACTTGCCTTTTGTGAAATCTTAGGTCCGGTTCATTCTCCACATTGTTCCAAGACCTCTCCTCTAGCTCTGTCTCCCAGCTTCTGCTCCTCTCCATCTCCCACTCCTTCCTGTCCTCTGGCTCCTCCCCAATCCTGCCCAGTCCTTCCTCTCCATTGCTCAACATTGTAGCTGGTTGTTTTATTTTGGTATGTTTACACAAAGTTGAGACAGGTGATACTTAGAATAAGTATCACAATGCAATGTCCCATTGAAACCAGAGAGTCAGGGAGAGAAATCAGCATTTGAATGAACAAAGGTAAGGTGTATACATTTCAAAAGGAAATTATACCAACAGTATTCTGTTTTCCAAATGCCATTTGCTAAAAATGTTGCCTTTCCTCTAGTGTATTTTCTTTTTTTGTTACTGTTAAATGTCAGATGTCTGTAATTGTAAGTGATCATATTTGGGTACTCTCTTTTACCTCATTGGTCAGCATGTTTATTTTTTGTTCCAGTACATAATACATCTTGAAGTCTGCAGTAGTAATCCCTCTAGTATTCTTTTCCCCCCCTCAGCATTGCCTTGGCTATTTTGTGTGTTTCTGGTTTCATATCAACCCACACTTTTGAATTCTAATCCTTCCCAGAAATGTCATCACACACACCAAAAAACATACTCTTACAAAGCTATCTAGTTACCTCCTGAGGTAGTCAGGTTGAAACATAAACTTAGGTACTATACACATAGCAGTTATCAGAATAAATTTTTGTCAGGATGAAATTCAGATTTTACAGCAAATAATTTTCACTCCTATCATCATGTATACTTATGCTAGCTGAAGACAGTGATGAAAGAGGTACTGCTCCTCCCCTTTTGGGAGAAGACATAATCCCTAGGAGTGTGTGCGTGTGTGTGTGTGTGTGTGTGTGTGTGTGTGTGTGTGTATGTTGTGACTTAATACTAAAGTTTAAATTTCCCATTCAACAGTTGAATCTATATTAAAATAAGAATGGTTATATTGCACTAAGATAGAGAGAACAAGAATTAGATGATACTCGTCAAGTTCTCGTAGCTCCAAAGAAAAAGGAATTATCGCCTCATAGATAGAAGTTCACATAAAAATGACTGAAGTTATAAAGATAAGAATATCCTCCATTCCCATTTAATTATCCTATAAAACTTTAAGTATTATATATTTATATCTTGTGTTCCTAGTAGCTATAGATCTCTGAATTATACTGAGGTTCAAGTCAAAGACAAAGCATTTATTATAAAAAATGGGCAAATGTGTAATGGTGAATAAGAACATAAATATTATGTAAATTGTTAACATTTCTAATGTTTTACATAATTAAATAATAATAAAGCATTTGATAAAAATATATATGACTTCCAGGTATTAATTTTTTAACTTTAATTTACTATTATGTCTGTAAAGGGCCTCTCCTAAATACTTCCTTTTTAAACATTTAAAGCCCAATTTAATAGGAGGTAGTACTTATATATATATTTGAGAAACACTGTTTTTATTCAGTAAGTGTAAATTATAGTGCACAAATGAAAAGTTTTGTTAATATAGTATCTTTATAATTGAGAATTCCTCTTTGTTAGCATTAAAACTAATAAGTAATAAAAATAAAATAATAAAAATTGAAATAATTATTTCTGAATACAGCATGATTATTAAAACTTTATGTTGTGCTATGGTATGAGTGTGTGTATGTGTTTGTGTGTGTGTGTGAAAGAGAAAGAGAGAGAGAGGGAGAATGGCTTAATGGCTTACTCCAAGTATAAAATATGTTAGGGCTCCTAACAGCAGAAAAACATTAAATTATGCTTCTTAAGGAGATTAGAATTTGTCAGGTATGGTGATACATGCCTGTAATGCCAGCACTCAGGAAGGCAGAGGCAGGCAGATCTCTTAGTTCAAGGCCATCCTGGTCTACAGAGTAAGTCCAGGATAGCCAAAGCTGCACAGAGAAACCCTGACTTGAAACACCACGACCACCACCACCAACAACAAAAATCAGAACTTGTCCTGCGTTTTTTGTCTTTTTCCTGTTTTTCTTGTGGTGTGTGTGTGTGTGTGTGTGTGCTGTCCATTCTATCTGTATCTGTCCAATGTATTACTTGAAGTCCTAGCTAGAACAGTGAGACAACTAAAGGAGATCAAGAGGATACAAATTGGAAAGAAAGAAGTCAAAGCAGATGATGTGATAGTATACATGATTGACATCAAAAATTCTACCAGGGAACTCCTACAGCTGATAAACACCTTCAGCAAAGGAGCTGGATACAAAATTAACTCAAAAAAATAAGGATCCTTCCTGTAAAAAAAAAAAAAGACAAATTGCTGAGAAAAAACATAAAGTATCTTGATGTATCTCTAGTCAAACAAGTGAAGGACTTGCACAAAATAAAAAAAAAAATTAAGTCACTGAGGAAAAAAATTGAAGAAGATATCAGAAGATGAAAAGAGGTCCATGCTTGTGGGTCAGTAGGATCAACATAGTAAAAATGATCATCTTACCAAAAGCAATCTTCAGATTTAATTCAGTCCCCAACAAAATACCAACACAATTCTTTACAGATATTAAAAGAACAATTCTCAACTCCATATGAAAAATCAAAAAGCCCAAAATTGCTAAAATAAATATAATGTAAAATAAAATGGCTCCAGGAAGTATCTCTATCCCTGATCTCAAGCTGTACTATAAAAGCAACAGTAATAAAAACAGCATGATACTGTCATAGAAACAGACTGCTGGATCAATGGAATCAAACTGAAGACTCAGAAATAAACCCAAATACATGCAACACTTGATTTTTGACAAATGAGGAAAACTGCACAATGGAAAAAAAAGATAGCATCTTCACGAAATGGTGCTGGTCTAAATGGATGTCTACATGTGAAAAAAAAAATATATATATATATCACCCTGCACTAAACTGAAGTCCAAGTGGATCAGAGATCTCAACATAAAACCAGACACACTAAACTGCTTAGAAGAAAAAGTGGGGAAGAACTTTGACTTCATTGGCATAGGAGACAACTTCCTGAACAGAACACCAATAGCACAGGCTCTAAGAGCAACCATTAATAAATGGGACCTCATGAAACTTAAAAGCTTCTGTAAAGCAAATGACACTGTTGTCAGAAAAAACAAAAAACAAAAAAACGACAGCCTACAGACTGTGAAACGATCTTCACCAACCCTATATCTGACAGAGGGCTAATATCCAGAATATATAAAAAGTTCAATAATTTAAACAGCAACAAATCAAGTAATCCAATTAAAAAATGGGGTACAGAGCTAAACAGAGAATTCACTGCAGAAGAATATAGAATGGTAGAGAAACACTTAAAGAAATGCTCAACATCCTTAGCCATCAGGGAAATGCAAATCAAAACAACCCTGAGATTTCACCTTACACCCATCAGAATGGCCAAGATCAAAAACTCAAGTGACAACACATGCTGGAGAGGTAATGGAGAAAGGGGAACCCTCCTTCATTGCTGGTGAGAATGAAAATTTGTATAACCGCTTTGGAAATTATTCTGCTACTTTCTCAGACAATTAGGAACAGTGCTTTCTCAAGATCCAGCTATACCACTTCTAGGCATATCCAAAATATGTTCAAGTACACAACAAAGACATTTGTTCAACCATGTTTGTAGCAGCTTTGTTTGTAATAGCCAGAACCTGGAAACAACCCAGATGTCCCTCAGTTGAGGAATGGATACAGAAATTGCGGTACACATTTTACACAATGGAATACTAAGCAATCAAAAACAAGGAAATCATGAAATTTGCAGGCAAATGGTAGGATCTATAAAAGAGTGAGGTATCCCAGAAGCAGAAAGACACACTTATATACTCACTTGTAAGTGGATAATAGACTTAAAAGATAGGATATACATACTAAAATCTGTACAACTAAAGAAGCTAAAGAAGGAGGACCCGGGCTAAGATAATCCTTACTTAGAAAGACAAATGGACATTCAAGTAGGAGAAAACAAGAAACAGGACAGGAGCCTACCTTAGAGGGCCTCTGAAAGACTCTACCTAGCAGTGTATCAAAGCATATGATGAGACTCATAGCCAAACCTTGGGCAGAGTGTAGGGAGTCACATGAAAGAAGGGGGAGTTAGTAAGGCCTCGAGAGGACAGGCGCTCCACAAGGACCTAATATATCTGTGCTCAGGGGTCTTTCCTGAGAATGATTCTCCAACCAAGGACCATTTATGGATAGAGACTAAAACCCCTGCTTGGACATAGCCCAGGCCAGCTCAGTGTCCAAGTGGGCACCCCTGTAAGGGGAACAGGGATTGTCTCTGACATAAACTCAGTGAATGGCTCTTTGACCTATCCTGCTCCCCCAAGGGAGGAATAGCCTTGCTAGGCCACAGAGGAAGACATTGCAGCCAGTCCTGATGAGATCTGATAAGTTAGGGTCAGATGGAAGAGGAGGAGGGCCTCCCCTATCAGTGGACTTAGAGAGGGGCAGGGAGGAGATGAGGAAGGAGATGAGGGAGGGAGGGAGGGTGAGATTGGGAGGGAATGAGAGAGGGGGCTACAGCTGGGATACAAAGTAAAACTATAATTAATATAAAAATTTAATTAAATAAAAGACAAAAAGAAATACACACAAAAATACTTGCAAACTGAATCCAGGAACACACCAAAAATATCATCTACCATGATCAAGCAGGCTTTATCCCAGGAATGCAGGAATGTTTCAACATAAGAAGATCCATCAATGTAATCTACTATATAAATGAACTGAAAGAAAACACACACACACACACACACACACACACACACACACACGATCATCTCATTCGGTGCTGAAAGGCTTTTGACAAAATGCAACACCCCTTCATGTTTAAAGTCTTGGAGAGATCAGGAATACAAGGCACATACCCTAAACACAATAAGGGCAATATACATCAATACTATAGCAAACATCTAGTTAAATGCAGAGAAACGTAAAGCATTCCTGCTAAAATCAGGAACAAGACAAGGCTGCCTACTCTCACCATATCTCTTCAATATAGTACCTGTATTTCTAGCTAGAACAATAAGACAAGTAAATGAGATCAAGGGGAAGAGAAGTCAAAGCATCGCTATTTGCAGATGATATGATAGTACACATAAGTGCCCCAAAGGTTCTACCAGAGAATGCCTATGGCTGACAAATACTGCTAGCAAAGTGTCTGGATACAAAATTAATGCAAAAAAGTCAGTATCCCTCCTTTACAGAAGCGACAGAAGGGCTGAGAAAGAAATTAGAGAAACAACATCCTTCACAATAGCCACTAATAATGTAAAATATCTTGGTGTAACTCTAACCAAGCAAGTGAAAGTCCTGTATGACAAGAACTTCAAGTCTTTGAAGAAAGAAATTGAAGATTTTAGAAGATGGAAAGCTCCTTCATGTATTTGTGTCTGTAGGATTAACATGATAATTATATTTTAAGTCAAGATGTTTGTTTTGTTTAAAGGGGACTGGAGAATTGACTCTGCTACTAAGGGCAACCTTTATTGCTTCTTCAGAGGACCCACATTTGGTTCTTAACATCCACAATAGGCATCTCAGAACTGACCATAACTCCAATTCCCCAGTGATCTGCAGACCTAAAATCACCTGCACTAATGTGAAAACCCACACTTATATTAAACACAGATCTGGCTCTTTCTCAGACAACTAGGAATAGCGCTTCCTCAAGATCCAGCCATACCACTCCTAGGCATATATCCAAAAGAGGCTCAAGTACACAAAAAGGACATTTGCTCAACCATGTTTGTAGCAGTTTTATTTGTAATAGCCAGAAGCTGGAAACAGCCGAGATGCCCCTAAACTGAAGAATGGATGCAGAAACTGTGGTACATCTATACAATGGAGTATTACTCAGCAATGAAAAATAAGGAAATCATGAAATTTGCAGGTAAATGGTGGGACCTGGAAAGGATCATCCTGAGTGAGTTGTCCCAGAAGCAAAAAGACACACACGGTATATACTCACTCATATAAACATACAACATAGGATAAACCCAGTAAAATCTGTACATCTAAACAAACTAAGCAAAAGAGAGGACCCTAACTAAAACGCTCAATCCCCATCCTGAAAGGCAAAGAGGATGGACATCAGAGGAAGAAGAAAACAGGAAATAAACTAGGAACCTGCTACAGAGGGCCTCTGAAAGCCAGAAGAAGAAAACAGGAAACAACATCGGAACCTGCCACAGAGGGCCTCTGAAAGCCTCTGCCCTGCAGACTATCAAAGCAGATGCTGAGCCTGATGGCCAACTGTCAGGCAGAGTGAATGGAATCTTATGTAAGAAGTGGGAAATAGCAAGAGCTGGAGAGGACAGGAACAAGAAAATTTGAACACAGGGAACTTCCCAGAGACTCATTCTCCAACCAAGGACTATTCATAGAGATAACCTAGAACCCCTGCACAGATGTAGCCCATGGCAGGTCAGTGTCCAAGTGGGTTACATAGTAATGGGAAGAGGGACTGCCTCTGACATATCTGATTGGCCTGCTCTTTGATTACCTCCCCCTGAGGGGGGAGCAGCCTTACCAGGCCATAGAAGATGACAATGCAGCCACTTCTGATGAGAACTGATAGTCTAAGATCAGAAAGAAGGAGAGGAAGACCTCTCCTATCAGTGGACTTGGGGAGGGGCATGCATGCAGAAAGGGGAGGAAGGGTGGGATCGGGAGGGGAGGAGGGAGGGGCTTATGGAGGGATACAAAATGAATAAAGTGTAATTAATAATGATAATAATAAATAAATAAATAAATAAATCTTTGGATGCTGAATGTCAGTCAAAGATTGTTATTGAAACCAACAGAAATTTGTTTTGACCAGCTAAAGAAGAAATATGATTTACTAAAAGATTCTAAGTAAGCTCACAGACTCTTTGTGTAGGTCAGTGAAGTGGGGTTGGAGACAATGGACTTCTGAACACTGTAGATAGCACAGCAGCATGAATTCCTTGGTGCCAGTGTTGGATTTTTGTCACCAACATTGAATGCTCCTGTGGTAACCTTGATCTCTGGGGTTCTTAAAACCGAAATCTGGTGGTCGTTAGCATAATCTTCATCATGAAATATTAAATTTCGTGATTACCTTCTGAATCAAATGTGCTCTGATTGCATCCGATTTCAACAGTGCTTTAGTGAACTGGTACCTTTCACTTGTCCTTTGTTAATGTGACCCTGTATTGTTAGCACAAGTCAATACAATTACTGAGCATGTGTAGATTTTATCACATTTGCACTCCTTAATCTCAGAATCATCTAGAGCTCTGACATGAATGTTGGCCCATTAGAATAAGAGCAGCAATACATGGCTGAATGCAAATAAGATATTTAATCTATTTTGGTTTAATTTCTAGAATGGGTTTTGCAAAGACACTTAGTTGTATCTATTGATCTGAGTTCTTTGGACTTGATACTGGCTTATCTGCCCCTGCCCCCATGGCTTTTTGGTTTCAGAAAGTCTATCACAAGTTCCCCTGTCATCATTTCATTCACATGTATTACATTTAATATGTCTCAGATGCTCTGCTTCATGAGCCCAGAATGCAAAACACATGGAGCCCACAAATGAACTGCTCAGGGATATGCCCTGAGCATGGGCCCTTGTAAGGGAGACCAAATTACCTGTGGCATTTAGCTCATGAAATACAGCTAGTACTGCACAATTTTTAGTTTATTATGTTTATTTATTTAATATATTTTAATATTTATTTCTTGGCTCATGGCTAGCATATTGACAGCCAAGTTCTACAGTGGAGACATTTATCTAAGAATTGCCCAGTGATTACTTGCAGGTTCAATAAATGAGTGTTTTTGTTTGTTTGTTTGTTTTTGTTTTTCCCACCAGAACTGCTGCTTTGCTCATTCCGCTCATTCCTGAGAGGTCAAGCAGTCTTTGTAAGTTCTACAAACTTACAACATAGCTATGTAACCCACCAAATGATGAAAGTATTAGCCTGTTAATTTTGCTCTAGTCTGCTTTTCTTAATTCTAGGTGAAGCTACTTTCCTATGAATGGCACATTTGAATCCAATCTCTCTCTCTCTTTTTTTTTTTACTTGTTTTACTTCCTCTTCCTTTCAGAGATGTTTCATAGGGTATATAATGTTAGCTTGTGCTCTTCTCTACTGCTATAGGTTAGAGTGGTAGTCATGAGCTGAATAACATAAGAAGGATTCTACTAATCAGTTATATTTAAATTTGCATTTGCTTACCAATGAAGACTGATGGATTATTATCACCTAACATTGCTAACCTGGAAGTCCAACGTCCATTCTTTTTCATATTGATTGATTTCAAACATTTAAGGATCAACACCTAAAGTTAGGAGGAAGAATTTTTGAGATTGCAGTTTGAAAGGTTTATTGATAATGTTGCTAATAAAACATATAAAACCTGGACTCAAACCAATAAAACAAACAGTCCATTTCATGAATAAAATTGAAATTAAGGAGTTTGTCCTATAAACTTTTATTTAAAGTCATAATTATTTCTATGTATTCTAACAAGATTTTCTTGTTAAACCAATCTTCATTGAGATACTGGTAAGCAATATCCTTATGAAAAAAAATGAAGCCTCTATACTCACGCTCACACATAGAAATGCACACATACACACATACACACTTAGGTCATGGGTCCTAATTTTATTTACATAACATTAGTTGTGTACCATCAATGTCTACTTTAAAGGCTTTATGATATTTATCTGTTTTTCTTTTTCTTTTTTTAATTTTAATTTAATTTTATTTTTAATTACACTTTATTTACTTTGTATCCCCCCCTAGTCCCCTTCCTCCTCCTCTCCCAATCCCTCCCTTCCTCCTCTCTCTCCACGCATGCCCCTCCCCATATCCACTGGTAGGGGAAGGTTTTTTTTTCTTCTTTCTGATCTTAGTCTGTTAAGTCTCATCAGGAGTGGCTGCATTGTCTTCCTCTGAATGATATCTTTCTTAATGCCAACAAAGTAATTGTTCTAGGAAGAGTAATTTAGAGGATATGTCTACAATCTCCTCCAAAACCGTAGGGCATTTTGTAATCTCCGTTATTACCTGCACATTTGCTGGAAGTATTCAGACAAATTGGTGAATAGATAGCAAGCTAAGCCTTCTATTAGTACACTAAGGGATGGCTAAAGAACCTTGGAAGCTCTGCTCTAAAGATTTCTTTTCTTTCTGAGCTTCAGATCACAAGGCCACTGTTTCTCAGTTTGTGTAGATGTCAGCTTATGTCACTTTGGGGGATGAGGGTAACAGATAAGACAAAATTATGGTCAGCATCCAATAAGCTGAGCTAACACAGAGACAAAAAGGTGCACTTCCTTGTCTTTCCTTCTGATCTATTTAGTGTCATATAAAGAACTTCCATGAAACAGAGCATGCGGAAAGTCCTGGAAATAATCTAGGCAAATAGTCCCATGACTGATTTGGGAAAATGAGGATGAGTAAAATTATTTATAAATTTATAATCCATAACATAAAAACTCAAGAAAGATGTTTATAAAATCCATGGAATTGTATTAAAAATTATCTCTAAGTGGATTTAAACCATGACTTTGTTTAAAAGTAATAGCCCAACTTGATACCCACCCCATGGGAGAGAACTAACCCTTGACACGACTAATGATACTCAGGTTTGCTTACAGAAAGAAGCTTAACATAACTGTCCTCTGAGAGGCTGCATCCTCTCAGATAGATGGATGATGGAAATAGATGCAGAGACCCACAGCCGAACAATAGAGCAAGTTCGGGAAGTTCTGTGGAAGAACGGTTGGAATGATTGAGGGAGCCAGAGGGGTCAAGGGCTCCACAAGAAGACCCACAGAGTAAACTAACCTGGGCCCATGGGGGCTCAGAGGCAGAACCAGCAGCCAAAGAGCATGCATGGGCTGGACTGAGCCCCCCTACACATATATACCAGATGTGCAGCTTTTTCTTCCTGTGCATCCCCTAACAATTGGAGAGGGACCTGTCTCTGATTTTGTTGCCTGCCTTTGGATCTCTTTCCCCCAGCTGGGGTGCCTTGTCAGGCCTCAGTGAGAGAGGAAGTGATCAGTACTGCTGCAACTTGATGTGCCAGGGTGGCCTGGTACTCATGGGGGACCTCCCCTTCTCTGAGCAGAAGAGGAATGGGGACGGGAGGAAGGGAGTGTAATGGTAAGACTGGGAAGAGGGAATTGGACTGTGAACAGGATGTAAAGTGAATAAATAATGGAAAAAGAAAAAATGAAATGGGTAAATATATATATGTATGGCATACACACACACACACACACACACACACATATATGAGTTGTGTACATGTAGTCCAAATACTACCCCCCCAAATGACATAAAACAAGCTCAATACTTTTTTTAAACACTTTCATTATGTTTTATTTCTGAAATTTGGAGAGTGTGCATACAGCTCTTTTTTAAATTTAAATTTTTATTATTATTTTCTTCACAATTTATTCATTATATATTCCAGTTGAAGCCCCTCCATCAACTCCCCCAAGTCCCACCCTCCCTTCTTCCCCTCATCTTCTTCCCCTCGTCAACTGAAAGGGGCAGTCCCCCACCATTGCCATCTGCCCATAGCTTTTGAGGAGAACAATGCCGTGCATGAGTTGCAAGACTGCACTAGCCTGCTAGAGCTGTCCTCACAAACTACAACAGAACGGGATTGTAGACCAGCATGCAACTATTCCTCAAAATTCTGAAAGCTAAGAGTCTTGTGTCAAGCTCTGGCAGGGCTCACCTTCTCACGAGGGCTCTCCGTTGGGCATTCTGGCTTCCAGGTGGATGCCTCCATTTTATGTCTTCATTTGTCTCCCAAGAGTGCGCAACAACAGTGAATGAGTGGATTCTGTGCAGTTTCCTAGGAAACCAATCTGTGGTCAGCAACACCAGCATCATGCTATTTGTGCCAAATACAGATGATCTCTAACTTTAATTAATCCATTATATCTAATATTGCTAATTATAGTCACACTATAGTGATAATAATGTAAGTAATTATTATAGCCAAAAATGACAAAGCTATTATCTTACCTATTTTTCTTTTTTGGCAAATTGCTGCTATATAACACCACGTTGTTAACTATATCTCTCATATCATGCATTAGGTACTTGGATTTATTCATACCGCATAAGTGTAGTATCATATCTTTTGACCTGCATCTTCTCTTTATTTTTCCAAAGCAGGGTTTCTTTGTCTGTCTCTGGCTGTCCTCGAACTCAGAGATCTGACTACCTCTGCCTCCCAAGTGTTCAAACTAAAGGGTGCCACTAAAGGGTCTGACAGCTTCTCATTCTTTTTGCTTGCCATTTATTCTTTTTTCTACTCAATATTTCTAGGTAATTTTAGGTTTTGCATATGAGTGAGATAATACAATTTTTTGTTGTCCCAGTCTGGCTTATTTAGCTTAATAAAATGTACTGTGTGTTCAAAGATGTTGTAAATATGAAAATATCTGCTTAAAGTTTAAATTTATTCCACTGTGTAAGAGGTAAGATGTAAAGATATATTGCGATATCATTACCTATATATCTGTTCCTTGACATGGTACTTTCCCCGCTATAACAAAAATGTTCTATAGCACAATTTATTTTCACTTATTTCATAGACATGTTTATTATGAAATATTCTTTGAATTAAAGGAGGACTTGTCTTTGAGCATAAACTGATGAAGAGTGAAAGTCAGAAAAATAGTTTTAAGACATCATGAATATGTATTCAATGATAGTAACAAAACAGGGATTGTTCTTCAAATTCTGTAAAGAGTGGATTTATCGTTTTGTAAATAATAGTTGTTATCAGTGGTAATTTTATGAAGAATAGGTTTGCACTTTTTATCTGAAGGGTATGCTTAAAGAAAATAAAGAGCCTTCAGTTTCTCCCTCTCTTTTTCCATAAGTATTTTTCCTCAAAAACCACATTAGTTTTTAACTTTTCATTTACACAGCTGAGTGATAATCTCTTTACAAATTTCTATTACTAAATTTTTGGCTTTTTAAATTTAATTTAGTTAAATTATTAATTATTAAATTTATTCACTTAGTTTCACCACTGCAGCCCCCTCCTTCGTCTCCTCCCAGTCCTATCCACCCTCCCTCCTCTCCCCCTATGCCCTTTTCCTAATCCCCTGATAGGGAAGAACCCCCTCCCCTTCTATCTGACTAGCTTAACAGGTCTCATCAAGGCTGGCTGCATCTTCTTCCTCTGTGGTCTGGCAAGGCTGCACCCACCAGGGGGAGGTGATCAGAGAGCCAGCCACTGAGTTCATGTCAGAGACAACCCTTGCCCCTCTTACTAGGGAACCCACTTGGAAACTGAGCAGGCTATGGGCTTTATCTGAGCAGGGGGTATAGGTCCTCTCCATGCATGGTCCTTGGTTAGAGTATGGGTCTCTGCAGGTCCCCCTGGGCCCAGGTATTTTGGCTCTGTTGTTCTCCTGGTGAAATTCCTGTCCCCTCCAGGTCTTTCTATCTCCCTCTTCTTCTATAAGGATTCTGGTACTCTGCCCAAAGTTTGACTATGAGTCTCAGTATCTCCTTTGATACCTTGATAAGTAGAGCACTGACTAATTTTTAATAAGAAAATAAAATCTTTATGAAAAGAAAGGTCTGTCAACATGCATGGCTGTTTAGGGTATATAAAAGCTTTTGTCTTATTACTAAGATTCATAATCAATTGGAAGGCAATAATAATATAAAATAAGTATTAATTGGCTCTTTAAATGCATTTAGCGTCCTTATTAAAGAATATAAATCAATTTTATTTATAATTTTGTTTTAACTAATTTAGAGAAATATAAACATGGAAGAAGTGACATAAACACAGGTTAGTTTCATAGTTTTATAGCTTAGATAATCCAGGCAGTGAATTTCATATATTTTTTGTCATTTTTTTAAATTTATTTTTTTATTTAACTTTTATTAACTACACTTTATTCATTTTGTATCCCCCATAAGCCCTTCCCTCCTCCCCTTCCGGTCCCCCCTCCCCCCCTTTCTGCATGCATGTCCCTCCCAAGTTCACTGATAGGGGAGGTCCTCCTCTCCTTCTTTCTAATCTTAGTCTATCAGTTCTCATCAGAAGTGGCTGCATTGTCAGGATTCTAGGTTATCTCCATGAATAGTCCTTGGTTGGAGTATGAGTCTCTGCGAAGTTCCCTGTGTTCAAATTTTCTTGTTCTGTTGCTCTCCTTGTGGAGTTCCTGTCCTCTCCAGCTCTTGCTATTTCCCACTTCTTACATAAAATTCCATTCACTCTGCCCGACAGTTGGCCATCAGGCTCAGCATCTGCTTTGATAGTCTGCAGGGCAGAGGCTTTCAGAGGCCCTCTGTGGCAGGTTCCTAGTTTGTTTCCTGTTTTCTTTTTCTTCTGATGTCCATCCTCTTTGCCTTTCAGGATGGAGATTGAGCGTTTTAGTTAGGGTCCTCTCTTTTGCTTAGTTTGTTTAGATGTACAGATTTTAGTGGGTTTATCCTATGTTGTATGTTTATATGAGTGAGTATATACCGTGTGTGTCTTTTTGCTTCTGGGACAACTCACTCAGGATGATCCTTTCCAGGTCCCACTATTTACCTGCAAATTTCATGATTTCCTTATTTTTCATTGCTGAGTAATACTCCATTGTATAGATGTACCACAGTTTCTGCATCCATTCTTCAGTTGAGGGACATCTCGTCTATTTCCAGCTTCTGGCTATTACAAATAAAGCTGCTACAAACATGGTTGAGCAAATGTCCTTTTTGTGTACTTGAGCCTCTTTTGGGTATATGCCTAGGAGTGGTATGGCTGGAACTTGAGGCGGGCCACAGGCCGAAATTCATATTTTAAAATTAACGTCTAAAATTCTTGTCTTGTCATGTTTTGATTGAGTTCATGTCCAGTTTGTTTGAACTGTTTTTAGAAAATTGCTGCCGCAAAGGACACTTACACCCTCATCTCCAGAATATTTAAATGTATTATACTTTATGGTAAAGGGAAATTAAAATGGCAGACAGAATTACAATTGCAACTCATCTGACGATAAAACAGTGAGATGTCAGTTGCTCTGGTGTGGTAGTGCAGTTAGTCGTTGTCCGTGTGCGGTCATTTAGCCAAGATGCCTGAGAAAACCCAGACCCAAGACCAACCAATGGAGGTGGTCAAGACTTTTGCCTTTCAGGCAGAAATTGCCCAGTTAATGTCCTTGATCATGAATACTTTCTATTCAAACAAAGAGATCTTTCTGAGAGCGCTCATCTCAAATTCATCAGATGCTCTGGATAAAATCGGATATGAGAGCCTGACAGATCCTAGTAAACTAGATTCCAGGAAAGAGTGCACATCAATCTCATTCCCAACAAACAGGATCACACCTCACTATTGTGGATACTGGGATTGGAAAGACCAATGCCGATTTGATCAATAACCTTGGCACTATTGCCAAGTCTGGCACAAAGCCATCATGGAGGCTCTGCAGGCTGGTGCAGATATCTCTGTGATTGGCCAGTTTGGTGTTGGTTTTTATTCTGCGTATTTGGTTGCAGAGAAAGTGACAGTCATCACCAAGCATAATGATGATGAGCAGTATGCCTGGGAATCCTCAGCGAGGGGATCATTCACAGTGAAGACCAACACAGGTGAACCAATGGGCCATGGAACGAAGGTTATCTTGCATCTGAAAGAAGACCAAACTGAGTATTTGGAGGAAAGGAGAATAAAGGAGATTGTGAAGAAACACTTTCAGTTTATTGGCTATCCCATTACTCTCTTTGTGGAGAAGGAGCATGATAAGGAAATCAGTGATGATGAGGCTGAAGAAAAAGAAGATAAAGAGGAAGAAAAAGAAAAGGAAGAAAAGGAATCTGATGACAAGCCTGAAATAAAAGATGTTGGTTCTGATGAAGAAGAGGAAGAAAAGAAGTATAGTGAGAAGAAAAAGAAAAAGAAGAAGATAAAGGAAAAGTACATTGATCAAGAACAACTCAACAAAACAAAGCCTATCTGGACCAGAAATCCTTGATGACATTACTAAGGAAGAATATGGAGAGTTCTACAAGAGCTTAACCAACAACTGGGAAGAACATTTGACAGTAAAGCATTTTTATGTTGAAGGGCAATTGGAATTCCGGGCCTTTCTTTTTGTCCTAAGATGTGCTCCTTTTGATCTGTTTGAAAACAGAAAGAAAAAGAACAGCATCAAGTTGTATGTACGCAGAGTTTTCATCATGGATAACTGTGAGGAGTTGATCCCCGAGTATCTGAATTTCATTAGAGGAGTAGTGGATTCTGAGGATCTCTCTCTAACTATTTCCCGTGAAATGTTGCAAGAAAGCAAAATTCTGAAAGTTATCAGAAAGAATTTGGTCAAGAAATGCTTAGAACTATTTACTGAACTGGCAGAAGACAAAGAGAACTACAAAGAGTTTTATGAGCAGTTCTCAAAAAATATAAAGCTTGGAATTCATGAAGACTTTGAGAATCAGAAGAAGCTTTCAGAGCTCTTGCGATGCTACACATCTGCTCCTGGGGATGAGATGGTGTCTCTCAAGGACTACTGCACCAGAATGAAGGAGAATCAGAAGCACATCTATTTTATCGCAGGTGAGACCAAGGACCAGGTCGCTAACTCAGCCTTTGTGGAACGTCTCTGAAAGCGTGGTTTAGAAGTCATCTATATGATTGAGCCTATTGATGAGTATTGTGTGCAACAGCTAAAGAAATTTGAGGGCAAGACCTTGATATCAGTTACCAAAGAAGAACTGGAACTTCCAGAAGATGAAGAGGAGAAAAAGAAACAGGAAGAAAAAAAAAGACAAAATTTGAAAACCTCTTCAAAATTATGAAGGACATTTTGGAGAAAAATGTTGAAAAGGTGGTTGTGTCAAACTGATTGGTGACATCCCCATGCTGTATTGCCACACGCATATATGGGCAGACAGCAAACATAGAGAATCATGAAAGCTTAGGCCCTCTGAGACAACTCAACAATGGGTTTCATGGCAGCAAAGAAACATCTGGAGATAAACCCTGATCACTCCGTTATCCAAACCACAAGGCAAGAGGCAGAGGCTGATGAGAAGGACAAGTTTTTGAAGGATCTGATCATCTTGCTGTATGAAACTGCACTCCTGTCTTCTGGCTTCAGTCTGGAAGATCCCCAGACACACACTAACAGGATCTGCAGGATGATCAAGCTTGGTCTAGGTGTTGGTGAGGATGGACCTACTGTGGATGACAGCAGTGCTGCTGTGACTGGAGAAATGCCACCCCTGGAAGGAGACAATGACACATCAGGCATAGAAGAAGTAGACTAAGGCTCACCAGAAGAACTATGTGTTTACACTGACCCTCATTCCTTCTGATGATATATTTTCCAGGATTTTTCTTTATTTTTGTTAACCTTTAAAGCATCTATGGCATGAAAACTAAGGGAAGATAAAATTCCTTGTGATACTGTGATACTATAGGTTTGATTCCGCAGGTTGATAGAATGTTTAAGATATAATGTAACCTACTGTTAACCTTGTGGTCTAAAGTGTTTGGCTGTTGAGCTGGATTCCTTAGACCAAATCATTTGTCACTTTAAGTATTCTGAGATATACATGTCTAGAAAGGACAAAAATTAAGATGGTAAGTTTCATCTTACAGTTTTTTTTCATCCCCTGTAGTTTTAATTCTGCATGTACTAGTCTTAGAAGAACACATGTTAAAACAACTTGACAGGAATTCCCCTTTGTGGCTTATTTTTCAAAGTACTGAGAACAAACCCTAAGTTACTTCCCTAGGTCTTGTAACTCAGCAAGGCTTGTGAATGGAAATAGTGCCCAACCACATTTTGCTTTAAAAGGTAAATACAGATGAGATAAAAAAAAAAGTGAGATGTCCTAGTATAAAGACAGGCATTTCTTTTTTTAAAATCTATCTATCTATCTATCTATCTATCTATCTATCTATCTATCTATCTATCTATCTATCTACCTACCTATCTATTTATCTATCTATCTATTTATTATATTAATCACAGGTTATTTACTTTGTATCCCAGCCATAGCCCTCTCCCTCATGCCCTCCCAATCCCACCCTCCCTCCCTCATCTCCTCCCTGCCCCTTTCCAAGCCCACTAACAGGGGAGGACCTCCTCCCCCTCCACCTGATCCTAGCCTAACAAGTCTCTTCAGGACTGGCTACAATGTCCTCTTCTGTGGCCTAGCAACGCTGCTCCTCCCTCGTGGGAGGGGAGTGGAAGAGCTCACCATTGAGTTCATGTCAGAAATAGTCCCTGTTCCCCTTATTAGAGAATACATTTGGACACTGAGCTACCATGGGCTATATCCGAGCAGGGGTTCTAGGTTATATCCATACATGGTCCTTGGTTGGAGAAACAGTCTCATGAAAGACCCCTGTGCCCTGATATATTTGGTCCTTGTGGTGCTCCTGTACTCTCCATGTCTTACTAACACCCCCTTCTTTCATATAATTCCCTGTACTCTGCCCAAGGTTTGGTTATGAGTCTTAATATCTGCTTTGATACACTGCTAGGTAGAGTCTTTCAGAGGCCCTCTGTGGTAAGCTCCTGTCCTATTACTTGTTTTCTCCTACATTCAATGAAAGACAGGTATTTCAAAGATGGAGGAGGTGAGTGATTTCTGTTCACAAGATCCTTTCTCACTGGCTTTGAAGACATGGTAAGACCTGTGAGCTGAGAGTGGCTTCTGAAGCTGAGAAGTAAGGAAATGGACATCCCATGAGCCTGCAAAGAGCCAGCATAAGCTTCAGCATCACAATCAGTTCTTAGACACTGTTTTCTATCCTAGTCACCTCCTTACAACAGGACAACATGCTTCTTCAGTCCTCAAGAAGATCAGCTGCTTCAGCTTGCCATGCCACTGTCTGGTAACTTAAACCAGGGGTGACTGTCCTTCCCATATCCACATGCTCTGTGCTCAGTAAGAGCAATACACAGAAGGATGAGCACACCTGGGTTAAGGATTTAGTACACTCCAGACTGCATGCATGCACTCCACGTACATACAAACACACCTGAACATGCACATGTGTGTTTGTTTTGATTTCTTTTCAGTGTAAAGTCAACTTTAGATGATAATAGACCCTTCAATTATTTTTACTATTTTAGTCATGACTTTAAGTATCAGATCACATCTGACCCCAGAAAGCAGCATGGAGGAAACAATCTCTGTGCTTCCATTCCCGTATATTTGACTGCACAGCTGTCTTTTTCCCCACATCACAGAACTATTGGCACTAACATCTCAGCTGACCTATTTTTAATATTTATGTACAATTTAAGACATTTTCCTTTATCTAAAATTTATACCCAGTTCTGTACTTGAGAGCAACAAGAACAGAAAAGTCTTCTCTTAGTCTGATGTAGCACTTTGTGTTCTCAAGGAGTCAAGTGATTAATTACATGCCCACACTCTTCTGAAAGAGCCTGAGCATTTCTACAAATGAGAAAAAAAAATTAGAACTAAGGTTGTGAATCAAGTCATCCTGATTGTCCAGGATGAAACATCCTTAAATATATTAAAAAAAAAAAAACAGCAAAAATTCTTTCAGGAAAATGGATTTGAAAAAGTTTTGTGGATGATAAAGTAAATGAATTGCAGATTAGACC
This sequence comes from Meriones unguiculatus, assembly GCF_030254825.1. Classification (NCBI taxonomy): domain Eukaryota; kingdom Metazoa; phylum Chordata; class Mammalia; order Rodentia; family Muridae; genus Meriones; species Meriones unguiculatus. The sequence continues at coordinate 65,103,004 of NC_083358.1, forward strand.
TATATGAACATTTCAATAAATATGTGAGGCTGCAATGGATTAAAGAGGTATAAGGCATGTATGTTCATGTGTGTGCAAAGCCATCAAGAGAAGCTAGGAGGCATGAAAGACAAGTCCATGCATGTAGTGGTGCCCTTATCCAGTGACTTGGGGATAGCTCCTATGAGCAAAAAACAAAGAATATTTCATTCTTGGCTTATGGAAACTGAAACGTTTTCAAAAACATGATATTAAGATGAAGCTTAATGTTTAGTGTGAGAAGTCAAGCCATGCACCATCATTTTTATGTGGATGTCACTGTTTTTCTACCAGCATAAATGCTTTTTTGAGAAGTTATCTAAAAGTCATTTGTATATTTGATTACCAGAAAATTTTGCATTATGATCTGGATCTCCCAAAAATCTTTTTATTTTATTAATTACACTTTATTCACTTTGTGCCCCTCTGTAGTTCTCACCCTCCTCCCCTCCTAATTCCTCCTTTCCTCCCCCTTCTCCACGCATGCTCCTCCCCAAGTCCACTGATAGGGGATGTCTTCTTTTTCTTCCTTCTGATCCTAGTCTATTAGGTCTCATTAGGACTGGCTGTATTGTCTTCCTCTGTGGCCTGGAAAGTCTGCTCCCCCTCAGAGGGAGGAATCTTAAAATCTGCAAACCCTAATTTTTATTGAGAACTAAAGTACATCTCACAAGTCTAATAAAAAAATTAAAATGAGAGTCAAGGGAAACAGAAGACTCTAGCAATCCCATGATTTTCTCTCAAATGTTATGCTGCATAAGGAAATGCCCTGGTGTCTTTTTTTCTTACCACTGCAGTTTCCATCTAGATGGAGCATGTCTTGTGGGACACAATCACAAAGCATATTTATTCTTGTCTCTTCCTGTCCCTTTTCATTTGTTCTGTTGACTAATTTTTAGTCCTAGTTCTTTACAAGAACAGAATTTAGGGCAAGTCCCCAGGCTCACCTAACTAACTGGGGAAACCTCGAGTCATTAATATTTTCACTCTGCTGTAATGTTCAACATTTTAAGTTTATTCAAGGCCCTGAGTGTTCTCCATTTCTCAGGCTGTTGCCTACTCTAGACTACCCAGCAGCAGCAGGAGACAGGGTTTCTTTCTGCCCTTTCTTCAACTTGTATGTTGCTTCTCTTTCATATTTTCTTTTTTTTAATTTTTAAAAATTGTTTTATTATTTAATTAATTAATTAATTCAATTTACAAATCAATAATAGGACTCTCCCTCCTCTCCTCCCAGTCCAAGCCTTCCTCCTGCATCTTCCACCTTTTAAATTAAAGTTTCTACTCTCTGAGTAAAGTGGGAGGGGGAGGAGAAAACGTAAAGGCGTTGGGCGGGTGACTCATGCCATACAGGGTTGGCAGGCAGCTAAGCAGGACTCACCTGGCTCACAGAGACTGAAGAGAGCCTGCATGGGGCTGAGCTATGTCTTCTGTGTGTATGTTATGGTTGTTGGCTCATTGTATTGGTGGGACTCCTACTGCCTGCTCTTGGGACTCATTTCCTTCCACTTGTTCCCCTTGCCCAGCTTTGATGTAAGAGTTTGTGCCTGGTCTTATTGTATCTCTTGCACTCTGTTCGGTTGATGTCCCTGGAAAACGCCTGCTGTTTTCTGGGCGAAGAGGAGAAATGAGAGGGAGGAATGGAAGGAATGGAGGAAGGGGCAGCTATGGTCAGGATCTATTGTATGAGAGAATAAATAAATAATAAATGAGTAAAGAGGAAAATTGAGAAGTGGCCCTGGTTAATCTGAGTGGCTCACAAAGTAAAATTGAATGGGAGAGATTTGAGAGAGGTCAAAGCAACAATAATCTTTTTTTTTTTTTTTAACAGCCTTTCCTTTTGGGATACCCTCATGAGTTCTTTTGATATTGTTATATACTGCCCCTCTCCTTCAAGGACTTCTCCCCCTGCAGTACCCTTGATCAGGTAGTGTCCTCAGTCCCTTGATTTCTAGTCCTGTTTGTTCTGTCCCCACATAATCTTTCACTCACTGTTGGTATGTCTTTTGCCCTCTATAGCAAAAAAAAAAAAAAAAAAAAAAAAAAAAAAGATTCAGTGTAAGTGTACCACACCGTTACTATCTTTTATTCAAGCTCTCTAGCTGCTCACCTGGAAATATTTCTACCGCCTCTGTCCAGATGGTCTTGGGACAGAACGATACCACAGAAGATTAATGTGTTTCAGAGTCCCTCATTCCTAAGCACTCAAGCGCATTTTGAAACATGTCCACCACCGCACCATCTCCCGGAGCACACATGAAGAGCTCCGGGTGGTATCTTTCCTGGCTCTCTTGTGGAGGATGCCAATGTTTGTTTATTCTTCTGCCTTGAGGAAGATGATGAACTATTGCACACTTCCAGGCAACCTTCTCTTCTGTCTCTCTGTGACCTCTCTGGATGTGTGTAAGAGGGGTGGAAACAAATGTTTGTCATGGTTTCCTTCTGTGAAGTCTACATGGTCATCTTGCCATTTATTTTGGAGTATGGCATCTATTTTATTGGTCCTTGGTAACACTAACATAAACTTCTTCAATGTTTTAATTACATTACCTTATACAAGCTTCAAATATTTATATTTAATAGCATAGTTTTCTTTATAATTTTGTGAATCCATTATTAGTGCCAGGGGCTGACTCTCTACTGTGGGGTGGGTCTCAGGTTGGGCCAATTATTGGTTAGACTTCCCCTCAATCTTTGTTTCCTCTTTATCCCTGCACTTCTTGTAGGCAGGGCAATTTTTTTTTAAAAATTTTTTTACTATTAATTACACTTTATTCATTTTGTATTCCCCCATAAGCTCCTCCCTCCTCCTCTCCCGATCCCACCTTCCCTCCCCCTTCCTCATGCATGCCCCTCCCCAATTCCACTGATGGGGGGGTCCTCTTCTCCTTACTTCTGATCTTATTCTATCAGATCTCATCCAGAGTGGCTGATTTGTCATCTTCTGTGGCCTGGTAAGACTGCTCTCCCCTCAGGGGGAGGTGATCAAAGAGCAGGCCAATCAGATTATGTCAGAGGCAGTCCCTCTTCCCTTTACTATGTAACCCACTTGGACACTGAACTGTCATGTGCTACATCTGTGCAGGGGTTCTAGGTTATCTCCATGAATAGTCCTTGGTTGGAGTATGAGTCTCTGGGAAGTTCCCTGTGTTCAAGTTTTCTGGTTCTGTTGCAATTTTTAATGTATCCTAAATACCTTTTGAAATTTTATCATGAGAGTATGTATTCCCTTTATATCTTTAATTTTATTATTGTTCAGGATTAGCATATACATTCTGGACTCCTTTTGTGACTCCAGGAAAATGTAGTTTTTATTCTTCATGCTGCTGTTCTGTTAGTCTTTCCATGTGATGTATCCTGAGGCACCTGATGGTTTTTCAACACTGTAGTTCAGCTGTTCAGCTTCCAATCCTGTTACCTGTTAAACATGGGTTCCTCCTGTGGAATGCTCATGCAACCAGTCACACAGAGATTTGAAGAATGACCTTCACAGCCTCTTTCAAACCATTACTTATGATTCCACAAGGGAGGAATGGAATGTCTAATTTGTTATTTTGCCTGTGTAGAAAAACATCCACTTTCCCCAGTGGCCCTTCAGTAACACGAGCATAACTGGGGTTATTGAATGCCACCTGCAGAAGCTGAATGAGGCTTGCAAGGCAAGACTGTTCACTAAGTCATCGGGGAAAGCAGACCGCTCCTGTTTCTTCCTGTTGGCAATGGAAGCCATGCTCCCCATCTGGTCTCTGATAATTCCTTGGGGGCTTGGAGGAAGGAGAGGAAATGCTAGTGTGCAGTGCTAAACTATTGTATTCTGGGGTGTTGGTAAGGAAAGGGTTTTTCTTTTAGGCCACTCTTGTGCTAGTTCGGTGACAAAAGGAGGGGGCTGTGTTGCCTGTACCTACTGACTTTTCATGGTGTCCAACTTCCCTAGAACCTCCCCCATGATGTATAAGCTAAAATGCTTACTGATTTTAATAAATTTAAGACATGTATAATTTCATGTATGAGAAACAGAAGGATAATCAAGGTACTGTGCTGTTCATCAAATCCCAGCCTTCTTTCTGATCATCAGATTTCTCAGACATTGTCTCCTGTACATGTTCAGAATTTTTGCCTAGCCTTCGGGAAAGAACTAAGATAAGGAGAGTTTTTTTCATTATGTCTGAAACTAGGCCTCTTATATCTTAAGCACCTTTACCTTCATTGATATTATTAGTGACAGGAAACTCAACTGGAAAATATTCAAAAATATATTAATATTCACAAATATTTTATCTTCATTCAGTACATGTCATTGTGTATATCATTACAGAATAGTAATTGACCTGTAAGCAATTATCTTCACAGTATAATTCTAGCTACCTACTTGATAACTATCCTTCTCTGATAAAGAATGGCTTATTTTCATTTGTTTTGCTGCCAATAATATAAAAAGTCTTAATACTAAAATTAAGATTCAAAACTTGAAAGCAATCCATTATAATATTTAATCTTTTGAATGCTTTAACAATTTGAAAGGAACGACACTGGAGGATTATTTGAGGATTATACCGTTAAGAGGATCTAATTATATTTAAACATGTTCTATGAGAGCTGAAGCTGCCTAGTGAGTGAACTGATTGGTTTATCAGAGAGTGTTTGCTTGATCCCACAAACACTTTAATACTGATTTTCATAAAGTTCTTCAAAGCCCTTTAAAGATACATCAATGAAGTTTTTACATATTTGATGAATTTTTTGTGTATCTTGAGAAATTTGTCATGGCGATATAAAAGAGGTTCTATGCTTTGCTCTGTGTATGCCATCTCTTGAAATATGTTTCATACACCAGCAGTTATGTCTTCTTTGTAAGCATAGTTATAGTGTTAAAATTTGTTCTTACATATTACAATATTACACTCAGGGATGTTACATTCTTTGGTATCAATGCAGAGTAAATATCAAAATGCACTCAATCAATTAAGCCTGTTTGTAGTATCATTAGCTGTCAGATGAAATGCTGTGTTTAAAAAATTATTGCTTATAACATTTAAGAAAAATGTATTGATTTTTATTCTGTATTACTTATTTCTGGAGTGCTACTTCAGTGCATATGCTTTGAAGTTACACAGTCTTAAATATATTAAAATCAGTAAGTATTTTAGCTTATTGATTATTCTAAGCGTGAGGCTTGAAGAGCTGGTACACACTTGCAGCCGTTAAGCTCTGTTCTGTACTCAATTTCATGAAGGGTTCATAGACAACTCTTCAAGTCTTTCTTAAAGTTATATAAGACAGTAGTGTATGACTATATTGCAGGGATGTTCTAAGATGTTACTCCCAGTACATTACGATTTAATTAGAAGTAGATGCTTCAAATACAAGAAATTATATTGAGTAATCTTAGAAGAAAGAGAAGTATGTATTTTCTGTGTAATGTGTTCTTTGGCCATCTAGTTATCATGTGGAGAGGATACTATGCTGCACTGTCTACAGCAGCAACGGGGATGATATGCGAATCCATAGCTGGTGTGGAAGGTAGACTGTGGGCGTCTCCTGCTTTGCCTTCTGCAGTAACTCACCAACATAATTAACCTACAAAACCATGTTTGTTGTCGTTATTATACTCATATCCCTTAGTTGATAATGGTTCCCAAATTAGCAACTACAGTCAATCCATCACTCATCGACATGGAGACATTGGTTTCTTAGGGAAGCATCTTCCTTTAGAATTGCTGAAGAATGAGATTTAGTCTTAACTTTTATCCATACTTAGTTACATTTTTTTTTTTCAAACAGGATCTCTCTTTATACTAGAACCCTGGCTGTCCTGGGCTCACTTTGTAGACCAGGCAGGCCTCAAACTCACAGAGATGTGCCTGCCTCTGCCTCTCAAGTGCTGGGATTACAGAAGTGTGCTGCCACATTCCATGCTCAGCTACTTAGTTGCATTTCAGCTTACATGGGTGAGGGACTTTAGCACCTAGAAGACCCGAGCCCCTACCTTACCAGTAACATAGACATGGTGTGTATGGTTTTTCCATCGTGAATCTGGTGTTTAGAGATATCATCTCTACTGTATCACAAAATCAGTTTAGTCATTTGTTCATCAAACAAATGTTGTTGCCACATTCTATAAAACAAACGTCAATCTAGATCCTGAGGACACAATCTTTCAGATCTAAAAGTATTTTTCATTTTATAGAAATAAAAGGCAAGGAAGTCCCAGAGAACCACGCTGTTAAACTGGCTTGGTGTGACTCAATTCAAACACAAATCAACTAATGCTTTGTCTTTCTTTAGCATATGTTTCTAAATATAGAAGATAGCCCCAAGGTTCTTTCTCATTAAAACTGAACATGTAAGAGTACAGAGAATCCTTCTAGCTCAACTTCCCTGTACTCAACACTGCAGATTTTGAATACTTCAATGATCTGCAAAAATTTTGTCTGAGTACATTCCATACTTTGGTTCACTGTGAGGTACTTCACTTTGTATATGACTGAGTGCTTCTAAGATAAAAACAAGGAATCACCATAATGTTTAAAGTGTCCATTCTAGTATCTTTTTTTAAATATTTTTTCTTCTATAAAAAATAATTTTATTACTGTTAATTTTATATTTTTTTAGGGATGTTTGCTTGTGAATTCAGGGTCCTATGGAAGCCAGAGGCTCATATGCTTGGTGTTGGAGTTACATATATTTGTGAGCTGCCTGGCATAAGTACTGAGAAATGAGCTTATGGATCTGGGACAAGCGGTATGTGCTCTAACTGCTAGCCATCGCTGTTGCCTTTTGTATTTTCTATTCTTTCTTTTAATTATGTCTTGATATTTAAAATATAACTTCTAGTTATCACAAGGTCTGAAATCTACTTAAATGATGGTTGTTGTTATACTCTTAGATTTTCTAGGAACGATATTTATAACACAAAAATGAATGACTGCACATGCATGTGTGCCTGTGTATGTGTATGTTTGACAAAAATATATGCTTATCCTAATCAAATACTTTTTTGGGATTTTGAGAAAGGGTTTCTCTGTGTAGCCCTGGCTGTCCTGGACTTGCTTTGCAGAACAGAGATCCAATTGCCTCTGCCTCCCCAAGTGCTGGGATTAAAGGTATGCACCCCAGCTTATTCCAGACAATGTAAGTCAATATTATTTGGTTAAAACCCTTTTGATTGATAGCTAAAATAATGTACTAAACTGTATAATGTATAAAACTCTATGATGAAAAAAAATGGTAATCTAATTTAAGAAGTAGTAGTTTTCAAGAACGCTATCCTATTTTTGTCCAGTTCAGAGTGAACAGCCTTAAAATTAAAAACAAATAAATACAGAAACAAATAAATAGTTGTATCTTTTTATAATTATTTAATTACTTAATAAATAATTATAAAAAGAAACCACATACACACAGACAATAAAGACAAAATTCTCTTTGATCATCTCCCCCTGAGGGGGTGCAGCCTTACCAGGCCACAGAGGAAGACAATGCAGCCAGTCCTGATGAGACCTGATAGGCTAGGATCAGATGGAAGGGGAGGAGGACCTCCCATATCAGTGGACTTAGAGAGGGGCATGGGAGGAGATGAGGGAGGGAGGGTAGGATAGGGAGGGAGGGAGGGAGGGGCTGAAGCTGGGATACAAAATGAATAAATGATAGGATTCTTGAGCACTTTAAGATAAGGAACTACCTAGGCTGAATAGAACAATGAGTAGAAATTGTCATATACTATGATGCTGAAAATGTATCTTCCAGCTTTCTTCCTAAGGAATGAGTATATGACTGAACTTATATTTTCTATCATTTATTTTTTGGGAGTTAAATTTTTTCCATTGCCTCTTAACTGCCAGTGGGCCAATAGCCATCTTAATTCATGTGCAGTGCTATAACATGACATCATAAGCTAGATACCTTATTTACACATCAGTTACTTTTTATTAACTTTTTACTTTTTATATTAATTGCAGTTTATTCACTTTGTATCCCAGCTGTAACCCCCTACCCCATTCCCTCCCAATTTCACCCTCCTTCCCTCATCTCCTCCCACGCCCAGCATTTTAACAGCAAACATTCATTTCCCACAACCTTTGGGGGAAGTATCCAACAATAGTATGGCAACAGATTTGCTGTCAGCTGGAGAAAAGGCAGACTTTCCAGGTTCATGGTCATGTCTCCTACTTATGTCAACTTGTAATAGGATGGAGAAAGAATGTCTGCATGACTTAGGCATTGATCTCACTCATGAGAACAGGGCTACCTAACCATCTCTCAAAGGTCCTACTTCCAAATACCATCATCTTGTGAGTTAGGATATCAAAATAAAAATTGAAAAGGCCATGCACTCTAGTGAAATTAGAAGGGGGTCTACTTCTGATCTACCCATTTGAGGTAAGCAAATTTCCTAATGAGGTTTGGGAATGACTTCACATTGGTCTGCCTGAAGTGAATACAAAACTCTGTTTGAGACTGAGAGTTCACTGTTTTCTGTGGTTTCTCGCTTGCTTCAAATTTGCATTCCCACATTCTCCCCCATATTTCATCCCCACTAGCTTTTATAGTGTTACCTCCCTATTGTGTTTAATCCCATCCTGTTATCTTTTTTTTCAGTGACAAGAATAAGCATACATGTATAGAAGTAATAATGGAAAGTCCACCACCACCAACAACAAAAAGTCAAGTGCCAGATTGTTTTAGCTTAGAATCTTACCTCGCTTTCTTTCTTTCTTTTTTTTTCCAGAGCCAGAATAGCAATATTTTTATAGAATTCCGATGGTTAAACATATAATACTGAAATGTCACTATACACGTACATAAAGTCATATCATATAAAACAGAAAGAAAAACAATTTCATCATGAAATTGACAAGACAAGGGTGATAAAACCCAGAAGGCAGAAGGAAAAGCCATCACAATTGGCAGTCCTTCCAAATGATAACAGTACCAGTTTTCAGTAGTGGAAGAAATTCTACCTAGTTTGGTTGCAGAAAGTTTATAAGTACATTGAGAGAGAAGAGATGGATGTATCACCAGAAATAGCTATTGATCAGGTTAATGTTTCAAGTTTTAAAATCTTGTCAGTATTTTAAAAACTACATAAAAATACATAAATTACTGTAATATATAATATATGTACATATATATATATATATATATATACTGGAAAGCTTAGACAATATCAATGTTTGATTTTCTTTCAATTAGTATTGAAATGCAGAGAGAAATTTGTCTTTTTATAGAAAGTCTTACAGTCATATCTCTGCATCACAGATAAATGAAACTAGACTGAGTATTTTATATTGGTAATATGTCTTCTTCATACAGGAGTGGTAAGAAGTCACATAAAGGATGCAGTGTCCAAGTGGGTTCCCTAGTAAGGGGCACAGGGGCTGTCTCTGATATGAACTCAGTGGCTGGCTCTTTGATCACCTATCCCTGAGGGAATTACGGCCTTACCAGGCCACAGAAGAAGACAATGCAGACAGTCCTGATGAGACATGATGGGCTAGGATCAAATGGAAGGGGAGGAGGACCTCCTCTATCAGTGGACTGGGGAAGGGTTAAGACAGGAGAAGAGGAAGGGTAGGAAGGATTGGGAGACAATGAGGGAGGGGGCTGCAGCTGGGATGTAAAGTGAATAAATTTTAATTAATTTTAAAAAATTAAAAAATAACTAAGTTACCTGATTTTCAAAGAAGAGTTAATGCCAATACTGCTCAAATTATTTCACAAAATACAAACAGAAGAAGTAATTTGCCAAATTCCTTTTGAAAGGTCACAGTCACTTTGTTTTTTTTTTTTTTTTTTTTTGTGCGTGTGTGTGTTTTTTTTAATTTTATTTTTTTCTTATCAGTTACATTTTATTAACTCCGTATCCCAGCCATGTCCCGATCCCTCATTCCCTCCCAGTCCCTCCCTCCCTCCCTCATCTCCACCGTGCCCCTTTCCAAGTCCACTGATGGGGGGGACCTCCTCCCCATTCATCTGCTCCTGTTTTATCAAGTATCTTCAGAACTGGCTACAAAGCCCTCCTCTGTGTCCTAACAGGACTGCTCCTCCCTTGGGGGGTGGGGAGACCAAAGAGCCAGTCATTGAGTTCCTGTTAGAAATAGTCCTTGTTCCCCTCACTTTGGGAAACCAATTAGTTACTGAGCTACCACAGGCTACATCTGAGCAGAGGTTCTAGGTTATATCCATACATGGTCCTTGGTTGAATGTCAGTCTCACAAAAGATCCTGTACCCAGATATATTTGGTCCTTGTGGAGCTCCTATCCTTTCCCCATCAGACTAACTCCCCTTCTTTCTTATGATTCCTGGTACTCTGCCAAAGGTTTGGTCATGAGTCTTTGCTTTGAAAACACTGCTAGTTAGAGTCTTTCAGATGCGCTCAGTAGACTCCTGTCATACATTCAATGCACATCCCATCTGTCTTTCTAAATGAGGATTGATCATCTTACCCCATGTCTGCTCTCTTGATTATCTTTTTTAGGTGTATAGATTTCATTATGTTTATCATATCTTATAGGTCTATATAAGTGAGTATATACCGTGTTTGTCTTTCTCCTCCTGGGATATTTCACTCAGAATGATCTTTTCTAGATAGCACCATTTGCCTGCAAATTTCATGATTTCCTCCATTTGGATTGCTGAGTAGTATTCCATTGTGTAAAAATACCACAATTTCTGTACCCATTCCTCTGTTGATGGACATCTGGGTTGTTTCCAGGTTCTGGCTATTACAAAGAAAGCTGCTATAAACATGCTTGAGCAAGTATCCCTTTTGTGTACTTGAGCAAACTTTGGGTATATACCTAGCAGTGGTATAGCTGGGTCTTGAGGAAGCACTATTCCTAATTGTCTTAGAAGGCGCCAGATAGCTTTCCAGAGTGGTTGTACCAGTTTACATTCCCACCAGCAGTGGAGGAGGGTTCCCCTTTCTCCACAACCTCTCCAGCGTGTGTTGTCATTTGAGTTTTTCATTTTGGCCATTCTGATGGGTGTAAGGTGATATCTCAGGGTCGTTTTGATTTGCATTTCCCTGATGGCTAATGAGGTTGAGCATTTCTTTAAGTATTTCTCTGCCATTTGATATTCCTCTGTCAAGAATTCTCTGTTTAGCTCTGTTCCCCCCTTTTTAAATTGGATTAATTGGTTTGCTGCTTTTCATCTTTTTTAGTTCTTTGTATATACTGGATATTAGTCCTCTGTCAGATAAAGGGTTAGTGAAGATTCTTTCCCAATCTGTAGGCAGTCGTTTTGTTTTGATGACGGTGTCCTTTGCTTTACAGAAGCTTTTCAATTTCATGAGGTCCCATTTATTGATTGTTGCTCTTAGAGCCTGTGCTGTTGGTGTTCTGTTCAGGAAGTTGTCTCCTGTGCCAATGAGTTCTAGGCTGTTCCCCACTTTTTCTTCTAACAGATTTAGAGTATCTGGTTTTATGCTGAGGTCTTTGATCCACTTGGACTTTAGTTTTGTGCAGGGTGATAGATATAGATCTATTTTCATTTTTCTGCATGTGGACATCCAGTTGGACCAGCACCATTTGTTGAAGATGCTGTCCTATTTCCATTGAATGGTTTTGGCTTCTTTGTCAAAAATCGAGTATTCATAGGTGTATGAATTTATTTCTGGGTCTTCTATGTGGTTCCATTGATCTTCATTTCTGTTTTTATGCCAATACCATGCAGTTTTTATTACTATTGCTCTGTAGTACAACTTGACATCGGGGATGGAGATACCTCCAGATGATCTGTTGTTGTACAGGATTGTTTTGGAGATTCTGGGTGTTTTGTTTCTCCATATGAAGCTGAGAATCTTTTCTTCAAGGTCTGTAAAGAATTGAGTTGGTATTTTGATGGGAATTGCACTGAATCTGTAGATTGCTTTTGGCAGGATGACCATTTTCACAATGTTAATCCTACCAATCCATGAGCACGGGAGATCTTTCCATCTTCTGATATCTTCTTCAATTTCTTTCTTCAGAGACTTGAAGTTTTTCTCAAACAGGTCTTTCACTTGCTTGGTTAGGTTCACACCAAGGTACTTTATGTTATTAGTGGCTATTGTGAAGGGTGTTGTTTCCCTAATTTCTTTCTGGGCCCTTTTGTCTTTGGTATACAGGAGGGCTTCTGATTTTTTTGAGTTGATTTTGTATCCTGCCACTTTGCTGAAGGTGTTTAGCAGCTGGAGGAGTTCTCTGGTTGAATTTTTGGGGTCGCTCATATATACTATCATATCATCTGGGAATAGTGACACTTTGACCTCTTCTTTTCTGATTTGTATTCCCTTGATCTCCTTTAGTTGTCTTATTGGTCTGGCTAGGACTTCAAGTACTATGTTGAAGAGATATGGAGAGAGTGGCCAGCCTTGTCTTGTCCCTGATTTCAGTGGGATTGATTTAAGTTTCTCTCCATTGAGTTTGATGTTGGCTATAGGCTTGCTGTATATTGCCTTTACTATGTTTAGATATGTGCCTTGTATCCCTGATCTCTCTAAGACTTTAAACATGAATGGGTGTTGGACTTTGTCAAATGCTTTTTCAGCATCTAAGGAGAAGATCATGTGGTTTTTTTCCTTCAGTTTGTTTATGTGGTGGATTACATTGATGGATTTTCATATGCTGAACCACACTTGCATGCCTGGGATGAAGCCTACCTGTTTGTGATGGATGATATCTTTGATGTGTTCTTGGATTCAGTTTGCAAGTATTTTATTGAGTATTTTTGCATCATACAAACAACTTAATGGCCCAACTGAAAACCCTAGAAAAAAAAAAGAAGCAAATACACCCAAGAAGAGCAGACAGCTGGAAATAATCAAACTCAGGGCTGAAAACAATCAATTAGAAACAAATAAAACTATTCAAAGAATCAATGAAACAAAAAGCTGGTTCTTTGAGAAAATCAACAAGATAGACAAACCCTTGGCCAAACTAACTAAAAAGCATAGAGAATATATCCAAATCAACAAAATCAGAGATGAAAATTGTGAGATAACTACAGACACTGAGGAAATTCAAGCAATCATTAAGTCATACTGCAAAAGCCTATGTGTCACAAAATTTGAAAACCTAAATGAAATGGACAATTTTCTTGATAGATTCCATCTTCCAACATTAAGTCAAGATCAGGTAGAAAGACTGAATAGCCCTATATCCCCCAAGGAAATTGAGGCAGTCATTCACAGTCTCCCCTCCAAAAAAAAGCCCTGGGCCAGATGGTTTCAGCGTGGAATTCTATCAGACCTTCAAAGAAGTGCTAACACCAATTCTCAAACTATTCCACAAAATAGAAATAGAAGGTACATTACCAAACTCATTTTATGAAGCGACAGTCACCCTGATACCTAAACCACACAAAGACCCAACAGTAAAAGAGAACTTCAGACCTATCTCACTTATGAACATTGATGCAAAAATACACAGTCACTTTGTTATATAAACCACATGAAGACCCAACAAAGAAAGAGAATTACAGACCAACTTCTCTTTAGAATAGATGCAAAAATTATCAATAAGATACTTCCAAACTGAATCTGAGAACACATCAAAATGATACCACATCAGCTTCTTTCCAGAGGTCCAGGGATGTGTCAAAACACATATATCAATAAATGTAATCCATGTAATGAACAGACAGAAAGAAAAACGAACATAATAAACAAAACAAAAAAATGGGAAAAAACCTCACACATGTTCATTAGATGCAGACAAGGCCTTTGACAAAATCCAGCATGCCTTCATGATAATGACTTCTAGTGATGTTAAGGATAGAAGGGTTATATCTCAACATAATAAACATAATCATAACAGGTACAGAGTCCAAATCCGTTTAAATGCAGAGAAATTCAAAGCACTCTGTCTTAGTTAGGGTCACTATTGTCATGATAAAGTGCCATGAGCTAAGTGTTCCCTGAGGGAAAGGACTTATTTGGTGTATACTTCCACATCACAGTTCATCACTGAAAAAAGCAGGACAGGAAGTCAAGCAGGGCAGAGACCCGGAGGCAGGAGCTGACAAAGAGGCCACAGAAGTGTTCTGAGGAAGCCTGTGGCTTCCTCAACATGTTTTCTTACAGACCCCTGGATCACTGGCCAAAAGATGACACCATACACAATAGGCAGAACCCTAACCCCATCAATTACTAATTAGAAAAAGCCCCAAAGCTTGCCTACAGCTTTATTTTATCGGGGCACTTTTCTAAACTGGATTCCCCACTCTGAGGTGACTTTACATGATGTTAAGCTGACATAAAATTATCCATCACACATTTCCACAGAAATCAGAAATAAGACAAGTCTGCCTACTCTTTCTATATCTATAGAACTTTAAGTCTTAGCTAGAGCAGTAAGAGAACTAAAGGGGATACAAATAAGAAGGGAAGAAGTCGAAGTCTCTTTATAGGTAGATGATGTGATAATATATATAAATGACCTTAAAATTCCACCAGGAATGGGGAGATACAAAATGAACAAAGTGTAATTAATAAAAGTTTAAAAAAAAATTCCACCAGAAAACTCCTAAAGCTGATAAACACTTTTAGCAAAGTAGCAGGGTACAAATTTAACACATAAAAACTAGTAGTCTTTCTATATACAAATGAAAAATATACTGAGAAGGAAATAACACTTTTTATAGTAGCCTCAAAAATATAAAATATCTTAGGTTAATTCTAATCAAGAATATAAAAAAGTTTGTTTTTTTTTTTTAAGAAATTGATGGTGAGTGCTCTCTGTCACGAACAACTCCACATTTGGCTAAGGCTGAGGATCTGGCTTGCTTCCATGTATGTGGACCTATCTGCATTGCCCCCGTGGCACGCCTGGGTTGGCTACCCAGAGGCTATTTAAGTTGTGGGCTGGCTTTCCCCGGGGTCCGAGGATTGTTCAATGTTCCTGAATAAACTGCATTGAAAAAAAAAAAAAAAAAAAAGAAATTGACACCAAAAAGGTAATTGGAAAGATATAAGAATATGGAAAGATAGCCCATGCTCATAGATCTGTAGGATTGATGTAGTAAAAATGGCCACAAAGTACCAAAGGAAAACTACAGATTCAATGAAATCCTCATGAAAATTCCAGTACAATTCTTCATAGAACCTGAAATAAAAATTTCAGCTTCAGTGGAAAGAAAAAAATCACAGACTAGTTAAAATGCTTCTAAATGATAAATGAGCTGCTGCTTTTATCATCATTCCCACATTCATATTTCCATAAATGTGTGGTGATATTTCATATTTCCTCTTTCCTATTTAATGATGAAAAAAACAAAACATTTGTAGCTGGCAAATCCAAGACTTAATCTTAAACCTTCAGCTTCTAGCACTCTTTAAGGGCCTACAGCATTTTTAAGTGGATTAGAAATACAAAGTTGTGAGTCTCCTCATCTGTTTGGATCCACTGC
The DNA here is from genome assembly GCF_030254825.1 of Meriones unguiculatus. NCBI lineage: Eukaryota > Metazoa > Chordata > Mammalia > Rodentia > Muridae > Meriones > Meriones unguiculatus. The sequence goes on from NC_083358.1 coordinate 65,118,413, forward strand.
CTGGTGGAGTCTCTCAGAGGACAGCTATGCTAGGCTCCTGTCTGTGAGCATAGCAGAGTATCCTTAATAGTGTCATGGGTTTGCTCTCTCCCGTGTGGGTCTCAGGTTGGGCCAGGCATTGGTTGGACATTTCCTCATCTCTGCTCTTATTTATCCCTGATCAATTTGCAGGCAGGGTAAATTTTGGGTTGAAGTTTTTGTGGGTGGGTTGGTGTTCCTCTCCTTCCACTAGGAGTCCTGTCTAGTTAGAAGGTGGCCTCTTCAGTCTCCATGACCCCTGCTACTTGGAGCCTCAGCTAGTATTGCCCCTATATTCTCCCAGAAGCCTACTCTGACCTAAGTTTCTCGCTTGTTTCAGAAATTTCCCCACCCAAGGTTCCTTTTCTCTGCAGGCCCTCTGCCCTTCTGCCCCACTTTCTCCAGGTCTGATCTCCACCCTCATTTCTCTCTGTGCCCATTCTCCTGCTCTATTCCCTCTCAGCAGCGGATCCAAAAAGATGCAGAGACTTACAGCCCAACACTGGGTGAAGCTTAGAGAGTCTTGTGGAAAAGTGGGAGGATTGATAGGACCTGGAGGTGACAGGAGCTCCACAAGAAGATCAACAGAGCCAACTACACAGGGCCAGGAAGGGCTGGCAGCGACTGAAGCACCAACCAAGGACCATGCTTCCTAGACCAAGGGCCCCTTACACAGATTCAGCAGATGAATAGCTGAGTCTTCACATGAGTTGCCTTGTAAGGGGAGCGGGGTCTATCTCTGACAAGAACTCAGTTGCTTGATTTTGGCTCAGTCTCCCCTGCTGAGGCTGCCTCCCCAGGCCTCAGGGGAAGAGAAGGAGCACAGTCCTGATCAACTTTATTAGCAGGAGTGGGTGGTAGGGGAACTCCTCTTTTCTGAGGAATAAGAATGGGGGAAGTGGGAAAGAGGGTAGGACCAGTAAGAGAGAAAAGGGGGGGGGTGATCAGAATGTAGAGTGAATGAATGAATGAATTAATAAAAATTTTAAAAATCTGAAGAAAAGAAACAAAGTTAAATCCTTCAGGTGATGTGTACATAAATAGGAACTTGGGAGAGCAGTTAAGACTGGAGATGTTTTATTAGGACCCATATTTACAAGGAAGGTTGAGGCAGAAGTGGAGTCAATGAACTGTTAATGAAAGACTGTAAATAAAAAACAACTAAAAAGTCTAAAGGTCTTTCATCTCCCCCTTCTTTCATAAGATTCCCTGCACTCTGACCAAAGTTTGGCTGAGTCTCAGCATCTGCTTTGATATCCTTCTTGGTAGTCTTTTAGAGGCCCTCTGTGGTAGGTCCTGTCCTGTTCCCTGTTTCCTCCCTCTTTGGAGGTCTACCCTGTTTGCCTTTCTGAATGCTTATTGTTGAAGATCCTTTCCCAGTCCGTAGACTGTCATTTTGTTCTCATGATACTGTCCTTTGCTTTACAGAAGCTTTTCAGTTTCATGAGGTCCCATTTATTGAATATTGATCTTAGAGCCTGTGCTGTTGGTGATCTGTTCAGGAAGTTGTCTCCTGTGTCAATGAATTGAAGGCTCTTCCTCACTTTTTCTTCTAACAGATTTAGTGTGTCTGGTTTTATGTTGAGGTCTTTGATCCACTTGGACTTTAGTTTTGTGCAGGTTGATAAATATGGATCTATTTGCATTTTTCCACATGTAGACATCCAGTTAGACCAGTATCATTTGTTGAAGATGCTATCTTTTTTTCCATTGTATGGTTTTGGCTTCTTTGTCAAAAATCAAGTATCTGTAGGTGTGTGGGTTTATTTCTGGGTCTTCTATTCGATTCCATTGATCCACCTTTCTGTTTCTATGCCAGTATGCGGATTGAGTATATTACTCAGGATCTTCCTTCTTGCTTAAGTTCTTTAGGTGTACAGATTTTAGTATGATTATCCTATATTTTATGTCTAATATCCACTTATAAGTGAGTATATACCATGTGTGTATTTCTGCTTCTGGGATACCTCACTCAAGATGATCTTTTCTAGTTCCCACCATTTGCCTACAAATTTCATGATTTCCTTGTTTTTAATTACTGAATAATATTCCATGTGTAAATGTACCACAATTTCTGTATCCATTCCTCAGTTGATGGACATCTGGGTTGTTTCCAGATTCTGGCTATTACGAATAAAGCTGCTATGAACATGGTTGAGCAAATGTCCTTGTTGTATACTTGAGCATATTTTGAATATATGCCTAGGAGTGGTATTGCTGGAGGGGAGATGAAAGACTTGGAGGGGACAGGAGTTCTACAAGGATGGAGAAACAGACCAAAATAAATAAATAAATAAATAAATAAAACTCAGCACAGGGGTCTTTTCTGAAACTGATACTCCAGCCAAGAACCATGCATGGAGATAACCTAGAACCCCTGTACAGATGTAGCCCATGGCAGCTCAATCTCCAGGTTGGTTCCCTAATAAGGGGAACAGGGGATGTTTCATGTCTGACATGAACTCAGTGACTGGCTCTTTGATCACCTCCCCCTTAGGGGGAAGCAGCCTTACCAGACCACAGAGGAAGACAATGCAGCCACTCCTGATGAGATCTGATAGGCTAGGGTCAGGGGAGGACTGGGGGAGGGGCATAGGAGAGGAAGAAGAATGGAGGTCAGGATTGGGAGGGGACAAGGGAGCTGACTACAACTGGGATACAAAGTGAATAAACTGTAATAAAACAAACAAACAAACAAACAAAAGTCTAAAGGCACACGCCTGCACACTGTGAAAGAGTAGGATTGCTAGAAGAGGAGACCTCCAAATGCCCACTGAACAATTTATGCAACACCTACCACATGGGAGTAAAGAATTTGTAAACAGACATCCATCTTTTCTATTAAAATCTTATGTTTTTTGGAATAAATGCTAGGCTAAAGGATTTTCAACTTTTGAACAAAAGGGATGCTTCTATTCCAAAGTACATCAGACCATGCTTTCTTCTTTGTTGCTGGCATGGAAATGTGACTTTATATCACTATAAAAGGAAGTCTTATCTTTTATTTTTGTTCTTGTGCCAAATTCAATTTACAGACAGAAAAGCCACTCTTAGCTCTTGATCAGAAATTGTGAAAGCAATTTACTTTAGGTGAGTTGATGTAGCCCCTGGCATCCTATCTCTATTCTTATAAATGTTCATAGCATTTTAGAGTTTGTAAAGAGACATATTTATCTCTTAGGACATGTGAATTTGCTTAGCTATATACTTTTGATAACTTAGGGACTTAGTTATCCCAAAGCAGAAATTTATTTTACTTTTTAAATTTAGAGGGAAATGTGGGTAGTTGGTTTTCTGAGTTCGGTATCTGAGGCCTATTTTTCTAAATTTGTACCTTTTTCTCAGTGTACTGTTGGACATGGCCAACATTTAAAATATTTAAATCACCTTTAAAATATGTAAGTATACGTACATAATTGTTTTCTTCATTTATAAGCAATATACTTTGCATGCAGACATATCTACATATCTCTTCACTAACTTTTTGATAATTATTTAAATTTTCATGACTACACCTTATGAAAATGCATCCTTCAAGCTAAAAATTAAGTGTTTTAGCTGTTCATGCTTGTGCTTTCAGATATCAAACTACATACGTGTTCATTTCTGTTAACTGACATACAGAATGCATGCAGTGTATGCCGTTGCCTTATTCCGCACTAAAGCTGAATTTGCACTTAGTGTTTTGTACAAGTCAAATCTCTTGCACTCTTGCTTGCTTTCACAGATGCATGCCATCTATGTACTAGTCTAAAATTATGACTTCAAATAGTAAAATGCCATAAAACCCTTAATTGCAGAGGCATTAATGAGAATGTGTATAATCCTGGGAAACTGCTCGCTGAATAATGCCTCTCCAGAGAGACTTGCTGACTACACACCTGCTTCCATAAATGAAAGCAGAACCTGTGTCCATTTCATCCCTTCAGCCTTAGCCCTGCTTACACTTCTCGCTCTTCTCATCCTGATATAGCTCTCTTATGAATGACAAGTTTATCCATGGGATAATAAAATGGGGTAAGATAGTCATCTTGGCAGTGTTTTTGCTGATGTATTAATTCATTTCCTTTCACATGCTATATCACCAAGATGTCTATGCGGATTTTATGAGAGGGTTCACTGAAGTGAAAACCAAGCCAATGAACCGTTTAATATGAACTAATGAAACCCAGATATAAAAGGCTTTAGTAACTGTTTTGAAGCTTTAATTGTTGAGCGGATGTAAATTCTGAGCACTGCTAAGTAAAGGAAAGGATTGTAATGAAGAAATTGGGATCACTTTGTGATAATTGGTTTAATTAAATAGCCATGTAAACAATAATGTTCGGGATGGAACCACTGAAACAGGAAGGAATACTCTGAAAGACAAAATCTGTGCAAGTGTATGGCCGCAGTGTTTATTTTCTGTTACCACGGTTTAACAGAAATCATTACTAGCATGGTATAACCATTATGGAAACCTCACTTTTTCAAATAAAGGATTATGAATGTATGAAGTAATTTAAAATTTAAGAAATCTAGCAAACTAATTTTTAACTCTTTATTAATTACACTTTATTCATTTTGTATCCCCCCCTGTTTCTCTCCCTCCTCCCTTCCCAATGTCCCAATCTCTCTCTTCCTCCACCCTCTGCATGCATGCCCCTCCCCAAGTCCACTGATAGGGGAGGACTTCTTTTCCTTCCTTCTGATCCTAGTCAATTAGGTCTCATCAGGAGTGGCTGCATTGTTTTCTTCTGTGGCCTGGTAATGCTGCTTCCCCATCAGGGGGAGGTAATTAAAGCACAGGCCAATCAGTTCATGTCAGAGACAGTCCCTGTTCCTATTGCAATGGAACCCACTTGGACTCTGAACTGCCATGGGTTACATCTGTGCAGGGGTCATAGGTTATCTCTATGCATGGTCCTTGGTTGTAGTATCAGTCTCAGGGAAGACCCCTATGCTCAGACTTTTTTGGTTCTGTTGCTCTCCTTGTGGAGTTCCTGTCCTCTCTAGATCTTACTGTTTCCCACTTCTTTCATAAAATTCGCTGCACTCTGCCCAAAAGTTGGCCATAAGCCTCAGCATTTGCGTTGATAGTCTGCAGGGCAGAGCCTTTCAGAGGTCCTCTGTGTCAAGCTCCTGACTTATTCCCTCTTTTCTCCTTCTTCTAATGTCCATCCTCTTTGCCTTTCTGAATAGGGATTAAATATTTTAGCAAGAGTCCTCCCTCTTGATTAGTTTCTTTAGGTGTACAGATTCTAGTAGGTTTATCCTATGTTACATGTCTATGTGAGTGAGTGTATACCATGTGCATCTTTCTGCTTCTGGGATAGCTCACTCAGGATGATCTTTTCCAGATCCCACCATTTACCTGCAAATTTCATGATTTTCTTGTTTTATATTGCTGAGTAATATTCCATTGTGTAGATGTACCACCATTTCTGTATCTATTCTTCCACTGATGGGCATCTGGGCTGTTTCCATCTTCTGGCTATTACAAATAAGGCTGCTACAAACATGGTTGAGCAAATGTCCTTGTTGTGTACTTGAGCCTCTTTTGGGTATATGCCTAGGAGTGGTGTAGCTGGATCTTGAGGAAGCAATATTCCTAGTTGTCTGAGGAAGTGCCTGATGGCTTTCCAGAGTGGTTGTACAAGTTTACATTCCTACCAGCAGTGGAGGAGGGTTTCCCTTTCTCCACAACCTCTCCAACATGTGATGTCACTTGAGTTTTTGATCTTAGCCATTCTGATGGGTGTAAGGTGAAATCTCAGGGTCGTTTTGATTTGCATTTCCCTTATGACTAAGGACGTTAAACATTTCTTTAACTGTTTCTCTGCCATTCTATATTTCTCTATTGAGAATTCTCTGTTTAGCTCTGTTCCCCATTTTTTACATGGATTACTTGATTTGTTGCTGTTTAACTTCTTGAGTTCTTTATGTATACTGGATATTAGTCCTCTGTCAGATATAGGGTTGGTGAAAATCCTTTCCCAATCTGTAGGCAGTTGTTTTGTTCAGATGACAGTGTCCTTTGCTTTATGGAAGCTTTTCAGTTTCATGAGGTCCCATTTATTGATTGTTGTTCTTAGAGCCTGTGCTGTTGTTCTGTTCAGGAAGTTGTCTCCTGTGTCAATGAATTGAAGGCTCTTTCCCATTTTTTTCTTCTAAGTGGTTTAGTGTGTCTGGTTTTATATTGAGGTCTTTGATCCACTTGGACTTTAGTTTTGTGCAGGGTGATAAGTATAGATCTATTTGCATTTTTCTACATACAGACATCCAGTTAGACCAGCACCATTTGTTGAAGATGCTGTCTCTTTTCCATTGAATGGTTTTGGCATCTTTGTCAAAAATCAGGTATCCATAAGTGTGTGGATTTATGTCAGGGTCTTCTATTCGATTCCATTGATCCACCATTCTGTTTCTATGCCAGTACCATGCAGTTTTTAGTATTGTTGCTCTATAGTACAGCTTGAAATCAGGTATGGAGATACCTCCTGAAGATATTTTACTGTAGAGAATTGTTTTAGCAATTCTGGGTTTCTTGTTGTTCCATATGAAGGTGAGAATTTTTCTTTCAAGGTCTGTAAAGAATTGTGTAGGTAATTTGATGGGAATTGCATTGAATCTGTAGATTGCTTTTAGTAAGCAAACTATTTTAACACTCAGTTTTCTTAGGGAACTAAAGTGATGAACTTGTGAATTTCTCGCTTGAGTTTTTCAATGCATGAAATAGGTTGATAGATATCATACTACATCACATAGGTTGTTGTTGGACTTTACATATAAATCTGGGTACATGGTGGCACACACCTTTAACCCCATGCTTGAGGGACTGAGGAAAAAGAATTGTAAACTCTTCATGACTTGCTTGTGTTATACAGTGAAACCTTATCTTAAAAACAATTTAAAATACTAAAACAGATGAAACTTTATTGGAGTAAGGAAAGGGTCATTTTTATGTGCAATAACTTTATAGATTGTACTATTTCAGGAAAGTTTTGTTCCATTTATTAATTTTTTCTTGCAAACATCTTGGATTTCATAGTGAAAATGCACTAATACATTCAAATGTTCTCATCCATCTTCCCTCAGGTCTGTTTAACTCTGTATTTACCATTTGTGTTTTATTACAGACTTAATATTTACAGTATACTAATCAACATGATAATAAGTATATGCTTACATTATGATATGATTACCATAACCAAGATTCATTCTTCCCCTCATATAATTACTTTTTCTTATGTGGTAAGAATATTGTCTTTTTAAGAAAATGTCAAATATATAGATTATTATTATTGATCACCATGCTGTTCATTATGTCTGTTGACCAGCTTTACCACTTCCCAACTTCTGGGAATGACCTTTCAAATCTGTTTCTCTGGGATTAACTTTTATGGAGTCCAGAAATATATAAAATCTTGCTGTGTTTGCCTTCTTGTTGTGTGGCTTATTTCATTTAGCACAGTGTCCATCTGTGCTTTCATCAGTGTGGGATTTCCTTCTTTATTAAGACCAACTGATATTTGCTGAATATATATCACATTTTCTTTTTCTGTCCATCCTCAGATGCACACTTGTTTGTTTTCCTACCTTGGGAATGAACATGAAACTTTCTTTGAGATGTTGATTCCTTTATCTTTAGATACATACAAAGCTGTGGAATTATTAAATCATGTGGTAGTTTTACCTTTAAATTTTGATTTTTTTATGCTGCTTTGCCTAGTGAATGCAATAATTTTTGTTCTGACAACATCACATAAAGGTTTCATATCCTCCAATTTACCAATGTTTGCTGGCATTTTACTTTTTGATAAAAATTCATCCTAATAGGATGTCATAAGGCAGGACCCTCACAGCAAAAGAGCTGCTCTTTTCATAAGATCAGTACTGACTACTTGTGAGAGAATCCTTCATGACTTGGCCTGTAGACCTTGGCCTTTCATCGTGGAGAGAAGGGATGGGAAGGGACATGTGACCCTCACCTGAGGATTCAGACACTCCAGCCATTTGTGCTGAGTTTTACCTTATCCAGAGATCTCTGGATCTCATGGAGGTGGTAGAGTATACAGGCTGGAGGTGCTATGAGCTGGTGTGAGTAGCTCAGTGCTCCCTGTGCCCAAGAAAGTTACTGTGGTGAAATAGATCTAAGGTATAGCTCTCTCATTATGAAATTGGTTTCCACGTCAGGGTGTTTAGTAAAGTTCAGCTCATGTTATATGCCTTTTAGCTATTTGCAAATTGTTTTAATACGTTATTAAGATACACTGTTTTCTTATGGGATTTTTTATGGTTTTAGGCTGAGCCATTTGAGATTTTAAAATATGTTTTGGATATTAACTTCTTATCAAATATGTTTTGTAAATATGTTCTCCTTTTTTATACATATGTTAACTTCTCATTTTGCTGATTTTTGTCTATGAAAAGTCTTTTACTTTGTGTGTGTCTGGTTTTGGTATTATTTTACTATTCTTACATTTATGTGTATTATTAATTCATAGAAGAAGAGCACTTTCGTTTATCTCAGTTGGTCTTGTTGCTGCCTGTGAATTTGTGTAATATCAGGAAAGAACCCGGAAGTGACTCTGGAGTGACTCTACCATTGACTTTCAGAACCTGTTCCTGGAGAGCTAGCTCTAGAGAGTTCATAAGTGGGGACCTCCACTGGGATGGCCAGGAGCTGAGCCTCACTCCTTCCCCTTAGCGGGTCCTGATGAGATTGGGAGCTTTTTGTTGCATCAGCTAACCATGACTGATTGATGTACCTCACATTTACATGGGCAGCCTATGCCAACATAAAGAGAATCGATACTGTCTTCATGTTCTTCAAATTTTAAAGCCTGCTGTGTCTCCTTCTGATTGCTAGAACTGAAATTACCCTCAACTTCCAAACTGAAAGGAACCCTGAGGAATACAAATATGTGTTTTCTTGCTTCCATGTGTTAAAAAGTAGCTGACATGCCTAGTGATTACCACTGGATGAAAAGCGCCTCGGCCGCTGGAGCTGCCACTGTTCTCTCACTTCTAACATATATTCAGGGAGAAATTGCATCCAAAGTATGAGGAATGGTGATGTAGAAAGTACGTGTTCAACTGCTGCCTTCAGGAACTAAAATAGGATATTGTCAAGTCTTTGGCTCATGAACGCGAACAATGTTTTCTCTGTCATCAATGTAAGGAGGGTCCAAATAATGATGTGTAGTTACACGGAAGAACAATTCAAGCTTGCTGGACCATGGGCTCTTTTTGGTTCACTCACTGCCCATGGCCACATTTTCAAATTTTTACCTTGTTGTATGCAAAAAAAAAACTCCTCTACTAAAAATGGAAGAAAGCCACTCACTTATAAATAGGCGCATTTGAACAGACAGAGGGTTACATGCCCATAATAGCAGTTCTGGGGTGGATGAGGCAAGAAAGAGGGACGCAGCAAGTTTAAGGCCAGTCTGGGCTTTGGAATAACACTGAAAGCAAGCAAACAAAATCAACCAGCCAACCAACCAACCAACCAAACAAACAAACAGAAATTAAAAAAAATAACACCCTTCCAAAGTATAGTTGTTTGGGTGGGCATTTAATCCTATCATCACGTTGGTTTCTGAAAATGTCTTTTCGGGGTGTAGTATAAAGTGAATAATGTATCTGTATTAACTGGAATGGGGCCTTTGATAAAAGGGCCTAAGCCTGCTTTACAAACATAAGGCAAAACAGGCATGATTATTGTAGATAAGGTAGATTAGTTTTAAAATATTCTACCTGTCAAAATGAAAAAGTATTATAACTTACAAATTAAGGGTGCAGATCAGAAAAAGGTCTCATTATTCTACTTATTCCCGTAATACTTTGCTTCCCTTATTATCAATATTCTGTCTTGGCACAGGAACTAGTTGGCAGACTGAGCAAAGATAGACCATCTTTGGCATATTCAAAGAAATGGAATGATGCAGTTTTAATTGATTAATTTCTGATTTTTATATTTTTTTATTAGCTGATTGAATGTTGACTAGGTTCCCAGGCAGGATATGAAGGAAAAAGATAAATAAATATTGTAACATATTCAAGATGAACTTGACATTAAATGTACGTTTTTCTACATGAAGGGGTGGTGCGAGTATGATATTAATAATGATTTGTACCTTTGAAATATGTCCTTGACATAACAAAAGGTTACAAGGGTTAATAAGATCTTTGAGCTTGAAGATAATGTCAGGGCCAGGGGTAGCAGGAACTGATCCCTGTTTGAAAGCTAAGAGACGTGTGGCTGCCAAAGCAAGCAGTTAAATGTATGGGTGTAGACAGTGTCTCCTGAGAGCCACAGTCAGCCTCCTCAGGGCTCTCATTGAACACAGTACATCAGGCGTCAGCAAGAATAGCACTAATAGAATACTGTAAAGCATACCATACTGTTTGTATACCATTCTACATGCTCACCTTCAGACCCTCCCTGTTCTACACAAAGCCTTCACTCTTGCCTGTTCACCTGCCTAACATATCATGTCATGAAAATACAATATTTGGTATTTTCCTTCTATTCTATCTCTATCTTTTTATACAAAGAAATCATGAGTAACTATCTACTGGGGGATAATCATCCACAAGTTTCTTGTATTTTTGCATGGAATGTGAATTAAGCACTGATTATCTCCTGATAATATTTCAAATGTGTTTGGACAGTGAAGGTTCTTGGGAAGCCCAGAGTGTTTTCCTCCAGGGCAAATGACAGGTCAGTTCTCAGGCTTGGAAGGTAGCAGTGATTTCTGCCATGGTTCAAAGAACCAAGCAGTCAGGCTAATGTCTCCTCAGAAAACCTCTATCTGCCTGTCTGTCTGTCTATGTCTATCTATCTGTTGGCCTTTATGTCTAAATCATCTATGTGTTTACTAATTTTAGTTTGGTTGTTTTCTGACAGAAGGTTTCTGCAATCCTGGCTAACCTCAGATTTACTGTAGTTCTCTTGTCTGTCTCACTTTCTTAAATCTTGAATTACAGGATTGCACCAAACCTGGCTCAGGTTTAACCTCTCAAATAAAAAGTTCAAAATTAAGAGACTCTTACAATTTTCTTCCCCTTGGTCTTTCACATGTATGCTTCAAATTAGTGGATCAATACAATGCATTTTGTTAGAATGTGAACATTGTTCTTTTAAGTTATTGATTTGAATTATAAAATATTGTTCAATATTTTAGCTTGGGACTGTAGCAGATTTTCAACAATTTATGAAATGGGCCTAAATATACGTCCTCCATTGTGTACTCTGTATTTATGTGAAGCAGTATTCTCAGCATTGATGAATATAAAATCAAAACATTGATCAACTCTAAATAACATTGCTCTACATCCTGTAGCATCAAATATTTGCTCAAGATTTAATTCTTTATTTAAAAGTAAGTTACTAGATCCAACTAACCAAAGGAAAAATCACTTTCATCTTTAATGAATGACAAAAGAATGTGATTACCAAAGAATTGCTTTAATTTTTTTCACAATTGGCTGAACGGTTCGAGTTTTAGGATTGCAATGTATTTTTCATAATGCAACCAAAATTTGCAGGTGTTGACCTGGAACACTGTGCCACCACATGGACAAGATGAACTGAGCCAAATACAATGGCATTCATTTGTTTACTGGACCTGTCAAAGTTCTGTGAAGTAGATAGACCCTGTCTTTTCCTGACCACTCTCAATTTTGTGGTCTGTACCAGCTAAAATCTTTTCCTGCTTGTGGTGTGGCATTGCAGGCTGTTTAACTTCCCTGTTCTGCCTTGAATTTTATTGTAAAACACCTGTATGCAAAAGTTGTCAGCATGTTCACAGAGTTACACAATGATCATGACAGTCTAATTGGGAACATTTTGAAATTTTCGAAAGAAATTATGTACCGTTAGCTTATATCACCTTCTCTTCATTCCCCCTGACTCTGTTATACTTGTTGCTTTTGTATATTTGCCTGTTGTAAACACTGTACAATTTGAATCATGCCTTATAACATCTTATACATGTTACAACATTTAACAATAAGGCATCATCTTAAAATGGTGACCATCATGTGTAAGTTTCTCAGGGGTACATTCTTTAGTTCTTGGGAATATATGGAAAGGTAGATTTACCTGCAGTACAACAACTCCAAAGAAACACCCAGCTGTTTTTCAAAGCACCTGCATAACTTTTCATTCCCATTAGCAATACAGGATGTATTAAATTTTATGAGCTCTTGTTAGGACTTAGAAATGTCTAGTTTTTAAATTATTAAGTCATGTGGGTATAAATTGTAGCTTTACATATATATGTTATATTACCTTAATACCTCATGGTATTGAACATCTTTTCATGTTATTTTTACGAAACATTTATTTATTAATATTTTATGCATATGAGTGCTTTGTTTTTAGATTTATATAAGTGGACAGTGTGCATTCCGGGTGCCCAGTAATGTTAGGAACAGATAGTAGATCCCCTGAAACTTGAGTTACAGAAAGCTGTACACTGCCATGTGGGTCTTCTGCAAGAATAGCAAAGAACTCTTAATCACTGAACTGTCTCTTCAGCCCATATTAAGACTCTTTCTTTTCCTTTATTGAAAATAGATTTTTTTCATACAATACATTTTGATTACTGTTTTCCATTCTCCACTCATTCCAACTTGTCCCCACCTCTTCTTTCACCTTGATACACACTATATCAGTCTCTTCTTATAAAACAAACTTCTAAGGAACAATAATAAAATGAAATGAAATACAGTAAGATAAATTTATAAAAATGAAATAGGACAAAACAGCCAAACAATAAAGAGAGCCAAAGAAAAAGCACAAGAAAAACATACAGACGCAGAGAAACACATGTACACACAGAGAATAATCTCTTGAGGCTCCCAAAATGCAACTTTTAATATATAAATAAAGGATTTTTACAGAAAAGAATAAAGAAAGAAAAGAAAAGAGAAAGTCCCAGCCTTGACATTCTAAGACAGTCAACACATAGAGTTCCTTTGTGTGGTCCACCCACTAATGGGCATGGGGCTTGGTCTTTAGAGTGGTATAGGGGCATGTGTCCACTGCTTTCAGTTCTAGGATTTCATCTGGAGCAGACCTGTGCAGATACTGTGCACACTAAACCATCTCTGAGTTCATATGGATTCCTTTGTGATTAGACGGCTTTGCTTGTTCAGTGGCCTCTATCTCTTCTGGCTCTTACATTCTTTCTACCTCCACTTCCTCTGAGTCCCCTGAGCCCTGAGGGACTGGGGAGGAGGTCACCCCCTATCAGTGGACTTGGAAAGGGCAGGGTGGAGAGGAGGGAGGGAGGGTGGGAGTGGGAGGGAATGAGGGAGCAGAATACAGCTGGGATACAGAGTTAATAAAATGTAACTGATAAGAAAAAATAAAAATTAAAAAAAAAATAATAAAAGAGGAGCCTTCCTGACAGGCTCATCTATAGTAAAAAAAAAAAAAAGAAGGAAACCTCTCTTTTCAGGGTGAGTATTCCTAGGTCTCTCACTAATGCATATTGTCTAGTTGTGGGTCTCTGTAATTGTTTTACTCTACTTCAGATAGAAGTTTCTCTCACAATAGCTAAGCAAGGCCAGATCTATGAATATAGCAGAATGGCTTTGGGAGTAATTTTATTATTGTGCTATTTTTGAAGAATAGTAAGTCACATTTGATTCCCTCCGTAATCCCAGGCCTTTCTAGTCTCAGGTTCATGACTACCTGAGCACTGTTTGGTATGGGTTACCTTTCATGGTGTGGGGTTTAAATCTTATCAGATATTGGTTGATTACTCGGACATGCTTTGTGCCACTGTGTGCCAGGAAATGTTGCAGGCAAGTTGCTCTTGCAGATTGAAGTGTTTGTCGGTGTTTACCTTTCTTCTTCAGGAGTATGCAGAGTACCTTCATGCACCATTAACTCTAGTCAGTTAGGTGTGAAGGCTCTAGGTAGGTCTAAGCTCAGTTTCTCCATATTCAATGAGTTGTTTTGGTGTTGTCTTCAGGAACAGCTTCTTAGTGTTCAATTAGCAAAGAACAGCAAGAGCCTTGGATTTAGCCTAGGCTGTTTGGGCATTCCCACAGGTCCCCTTTGGCCAGTAACTCAATTAGATGTGACTCATGCCTAGTATATTGAAAGCTTAGGGTGATGGAGAGATATCCAAATGGTGCTCTCTTTTCTGTGTTATTTGATCACTTCATTTAGATCGCTTTCATATATATGTGTAAGCTATATGAAAGCGATCTAAATGAAGATTTTATATATAAACATATATATATATAAACATATATATATATATATATATATATATATATATATATATATATATAGGCTTCTCCTGTATGAGGTTTTTATACAGCCTCTCAAATGAGCCTTAGTTTTAGCCTTGCTGCTCCATATTCCTTCCCTTGGCTTGGAGTTGTCTCCCCTTCCTGGCTAATTCTCTCATTATACCCCAGATCATGCATAATTATTTACTCTATTTCTTCTTCCTAAGGAGAACCCATGTAACTTGCTCTCTAACCTCTGTAGCTATATGAATTACAGCATGCCTCACAATGATTTAACATGCCCTATTTGTCTTTCTAGGTGTGAGTTATCTCACTCAGGATGACTTTTTTTCTAGTTCCATCCATTTACCTGAAAATTCCATTTTCTAAAGGCTGAGTATTATTCCACTGTGTAAATGTACCACCTTTTCTTTATCCAGTCATTTATTGACAAATATGTACATTGATTCTAATTTCTGGCTATTTTGAATAAAACAGCAATGAACATGGCTGTGGAGTGGTCTTAATAGCAGGAAGAAGTGTACTTTGGGCATGTGCCAAGAGTGGTACAGCTGGAACTTGAGGTAGATCAATTCCCATTTCTCTGAGAAGCCGCCACGTGGATTTCCACGGTGGCTGTATGAATTTGTGCTCCAGTCGGCAATGGATGAGTGTTTCCTCTACACTCACCAGCATGAGCTGTCATTTGTTTTATTGATCTTGGCTATTCTGAATGGTCTAAGATGAAATCTCATTCTAGCTTCAATTTGCATTTCTCTGATAACTAAGGATATTGAACATTTCTTTAAGTGCTTCTCAACCCTTTTATGTTTTCTCTTTGAGGAATTCCCTGTTTATCTCTGTATCTAATTTTTGTAATTAGGTTATTTGTAACTATGTCTGATTTTGCGAGTTCCTAATATATTTTGTATGTAGACCTCTATCGGATGTGTAGTTGGTAAAAAAAAAAAATCCTCATTCTATTTTAATTTATTCATTTTAGATCCTGGTCATAGCCCCGGCCCTCTCTCCTCCCTGTTTTCCCTGTCCTCCCTCCTTTACACCTCAGAGAAGGGGAGCCTCCCCCACCAACCCCAGCTTATCAAGTTGCATCTGGACTGACCTCATCTTTTTCCCCTGTGGCCTGGAAAGGTACCTCCAACCGGGGGAAAGTGTTTGAAAAGCAGGCAACAGACTCCATGTCAGAATCAGGCCTTTTGCTTACTAGGTGACCCATATGAGAACAAAGCTGCCCATCGCCTACACCAGTATAGGGAGCCTATGTCCAATCTGTGCATGGTCCTTGGTTGGTGCTTCAGTCTCCACAGCACTCCCTGGGCCCTGGTTAGTTGGCTCTGTTGGTCTTCTTGTGGAACTTCTATCCCCCCAGGTCCTTCTATCCTTTCCCCAACTCTTCCACAAGGCTCCCTCTGCTCCACCCGATGATTGCTTGTGGGGCTCTGCATCAGTTTCCATCAGCTGCTGGGTAAAGCAACTTAGAGGAAAGCTGTATTAGGCTCCCATCTGTAAGCATAGCAGAGTATCCTTAATCTTGACAAGGGTAAGCTCGCTCCCATTGGGTGTGTCTCAGGTTGGGCCAATCATTGGTTAGACATTCCCTCACTCTCTGTTCTGCTTTTGTCCCTGCACAGGGTAAATTTGGGGTTGAAGTTTTTGTGGATGGGTTGGTATTCTCCTCCCTCCACTAGGAGCTGTGTATAGTTAGAAGGTAACCTCTTCAGTTTCCATGACCTCTGTTTCTATGTGTGAGATAGAGTCACCCCCATGGACCCCCAAAGCCTATCCTGCCTTAGGTCTCCAGCTTGTCACAGAGAATTCCCTGCCCAAGGTTTCTCTTTTCACCCCCACTCTCCCCAGGTCTGATATAAACCCTCATTTCTCTCTATGCTCCCTCTCTTTCCCTGCTCCCTCTCTTCAACTACTTCTGAGTGGGAATTGAGCCTCCTCTTTTGCATCCTCCTTGTTACTTATCTTTGGGTCTGTGGGTTGTAGTATGATTGTCCTGTACTACAATGCTAAAATCCACTTATAAGTGAGTACATAGCATATGTGTCTTTCTTGGTCAGGCTTACCTCACAAAGGATGATCTTTTCTAGTCCATTCATTAACCTGAAAATTTCATGATTTCCTTGTTTTTAATAGCTGAGTAGTATTCCATTGTATAAACGTACCACAGCTTCTTTATCCATTTTTCAGTTGGGGGCCTCTGGGTTGTTTTCGATTCTGGCTATTATGAATAAAGCTGCTATGAATATAGTTAAGCACATTTCCTTGGTGTGTGGTATTTTTGGGTATTTACCCCGGAGTGGTATAGCCAGGCCTTGAGGGAGAGCTATTTCCAATTTTCTGAGATAGTGCTAGATTGATTTCCAGAGTGGGTATACAAGTCTGCACTCCCGCCAATAATGAAGGAGTCTTCCCACTTCACATACTTGCCAGCATGTGCAGTCAGTAGTGTTTTTGATCTTAGCTATCTTGAAGGGAGTAAGATGGAATTTCAGACCATTCTTTAGCTTGCAACTTCTATAAAATGACAGTGTCCTTTGCCTTACTTATGTCCGATTTGTTAATTTTTGCGCCTAGTTGTCTGTGTGATTGGTGGTCTTTTCTGAAAGTCAATTTCTGTGCCAATGAGTTCAAGACTATTCCTTTCTTTTTCTTCTTTAAGATTCAGTGTATCTGGTTTTATGTTGAGGTCTCTGATCAATTTGGAATTGAGATTTTTTTTGTAGAGAGGTAATTATGGACCTATTTGCATTTTTCTTTTTTTATTAAATTTTTATTTTTTAATATTAGGTACAGTTTATTTACTTTGTATTCCAGCTGTATCCTGCTCCCTCATTCTCTCCCAATCCCACCCTCCCTCTCTCGTCTTCCCTCTACCTTTTTCCAAGTCCACTGAAAGGGGTACTCTCCTTTTATCTGACCCTAGCTAATCAGGTATCTTCAGGCCTGGCTGCAAAGTTCTCCTCTGTGGCCTAGCAAGGCTGTGTGTGTGTGTGTGTGTGTGTGTGTGTGTGTGTGTGTGTGTGTAGGTCAAAGAGCCAGCCATTGTGTTCATGTCAGAAATAGTCCCTGTTCCCCTTACTAGGGTACCCACTTAGTTATTGAGCTATGGTAGGCTATATCCCAGCAGGGGTTCTAAGTTATAACCATACATGGTCATTGGTTGGAGATACAGTCTCACAAAAGACCCCTGTGCCCAGATATATTTGGTTCTTGTGGATCTCCTGTCCTCTCCAGGGCATACTAACTCCCCCTTCATTCATATGATTCTCTGTACTCTGCTGAAGGTTTGGTTATGAGTCTCAGTATCTGCTTTGATACACTGCTAGGTAGAGTCTTTCAGAGGCCCTCAGTGGTAGGCTCCTGTTATGTTACTTGTTTTCTCCTACAACCAATGTCCATCCCATTTGTCTAAGTGAGGGTTGATCATCTTACCCAGGGTCCTCTTTCTTGTTCATCTTCTTTAGGTGTACAGATTTCAGTATGTTTATTCTATCTTATAGGTCTACTAATTTGCAGGCAAATGACGGGATCTAGAAGAGATTATTCTGAGCGAGGTATCCCAGAAGGAGAAAGACACACATGGTATATACTCACTTATAAATGGGTATTTGCATTCTTCTACATGCAGCCATCCACCCAGTTTAATAGTGCCCTTTGTTGCAGATGCTGTATTATTTCCCATTGTATATTTCTGGCTTCTTTATAAAAAATCAGGTATTCCTAGCTCTTTCAACTTATTTCTGGGCTTTCAATATTATTATTTTGATCAGTGTGTCTGGTTTTGTGTATGTATGAGAGAGAGATATAAAGAAAGAGAAAGGGGAAGAGAGGGAGAGAGAGATAATGCCATGGTGTTTTTATTACTATAGCTTTATAGTAAAATTTGAGATTAGTGATACCCTAAGCAGTTCACTTATCATTCAGGAGTATTCTAGCTATCCTGGAATTTTTGGGTTTCATGAAACTGAAAATTGTCCTTTAAAGATATGTAAACACAATATTGATTTTTTAAATGAGGATTGTGTTAAATCTATAGATATTTTTTTGATACAATGACTATTTTTTACTATATTAATCTTACATTTCCACGAGATTGGGAAATCTTCCTATCTTCTGGTATCTTTTTCAATTTCTTTCTTCAGTCTTGATATTTTTTTTTGTACAAGTCTTTAATTTACTTGGTTAAAATTACCCCCAAATATTTTACATTATTAGAAACTATTGATAAAAGGATTGTTTCCCTGATTTCTTTCTCAGTACATTTGTCATTTGTATATAGGAGAACTGCTGACTTTTATGTGTTAATCTTGTATCCTGCTACATTGCTGAAAATGTCAGCTGTAGAAGTTTTCTCGTAGAATTTTTAGGGTCATTTATACATAATATCAGATCACATGCCAATAAATATACTTGACTTCTATTTTTGCCATTTGAATCCCCTCGTTCTGCTTCAGTTCCCTTATCAATCTAAGACTTCAGGTATTAAATTGAATAGGTGTGGATAGAATAGACAGCCTTGTCTTGTTCCTGATTTCAGTAGAATTCTTTTAAGTTTCTTTTCATTTAAGTTGGTGGTGGCTATAGGTTCATAGTAAACTGCCTTTATTATATTGAGGGATGTGCCTTGTATCCCTAATATATCCATGACTTTTATCATGAAGGGGTGCTGGATTTTGTCTAAGGCTTTTCTGCATCTAATGAAAGGAACATCTGTTTTCTGTCTTTTGCTTTGTATATATAGTGGATTACATTTATCTACTAATGTATGTTGCACTATTCCCATGTCTTATGGATGAAGCCTACTTGATCATGGGGAATGATCTTTCTGGTGTGTACTTGTATTTGTGTATATTTTAAAAAAGTTTTTCACCTATATTTATAGAGGAAATTGGTCTGCACTTCTTTTTTATTTTTTAAAATCTGACTTACTTATCAGAGTAACTGAGACCTTCTAAAAAGAATTTAGCAATATTCCTTTCATTCTATTTTATGGAATAATTTTTGGAGTAAACCCTTCATTGAAGGTCTGATAGAATTTTGCACTAAAACCATTTGCATCTGGACTTTGTGGGTGGGGATTTTAATTACTACTTCTATTTCACTTGGAGTTATATGTCTGTCTAAATTGATTATCTGATCTTTATTAAATTTTGGTAAGTCATAAAAATCAAGAAAATTGTGTTTCTTTTATATTCCGACTTGGTAGAGTATAAGTTTTCAACACGTGTCCTTATGATCCCCTAGATTTTCCTAGTCTTTGTTGTTATATCTCCCATTTTGTCTGTAATTTTGTTCAATTGGATATTTTTCACATTTTAGTTAATTGGGCTAAAGGTGTATTAATGTTGTCAATTATCTCAAAGTACCAACTTATTCTCTCATTGATCTTTTGTTTTGCTTTGTTGTTTTTATTTTATTGATTTAAGCCCCGAGTTCGGTTGTTTCTTGCTATAATGGAAATATATTATTTTTTATTTTTGATCTAGAGCTTCCTGGAGAGCTGTTAAGTTACTAATATGAGATCTCTGTTTCTTTTAATGTAAACAGAGTGCTACGAAGGTGCCTTTTATAACTGCTTTCATTTTGTCTAATATGTTTGTTTTCATCTTTCACTCAAATCTAGAAACTTTTAAATTTATGTCCTAATTTCTATCTTGACTCTTTTTTTAAGTAAATTCCTTTTATTTATTTTTCAGTACATACACTCACACTAAAAAGTTGATCCTCCATTTATACACTAAAGCTTTTCTAAAAAAAAGT
Source organism: Meriones unguiculatus (assembly GCF_030254825.1). NCBI lineage: Eukaryota > Metazoa > Chordata > Mammalia > Rodentia > Muridae > Meriones > Meriones unguiculatus. Next base: position 65,138,459 of record NC_083358.1, read on the forward strand.
TTTTCTGTTAATGGAAATCTAATTATTTTTCACTTTTTAAAATTTATTTATTGCTTGTTGATCTTAGCTTTTGTAAAGCAAAGGACACTGTCAGAACAAAATGACAGCTTACAGTCTGGGAAAGGAACTTCACCAACTCTATATCTGACAGAGGGCTAATATCCACAATATATAAAGAACTCAAGAAGTTAAAAAGCAACAAATCAAGTAATCCAATTAAAAAACGGGGTACAGAGATAAACAGAGAATTCTCTGTAGAGAAATACAGAATGGCAGACACACACTTAAAGAAATGCTCAGTGTTCTTAGTCATCAGGGAGATACAAATAAACCAACCCTAGGAGAATTCACCTTACACCCAACAGAATGGCTAAAATAAAAAACGCAAGTGACAATACATGATGGAGAGGATGTGGAGAAAGAGGAACCTTACTCCATTGTTGGTAGGAATATAAACTTATACAGTTACTTTGGAAATCAACCAGGTGCTTTCTCAGACAATTAGGAATAGCTCTTCCTAAGATCCAGCTATACCACTTCATATATCCAAAATACTTTCAAGTACACAACAAGGACCTTTGTTCAGCCATGTTCATAGCAGGCTACTTGGAATAGCCAGAAACTGGAAACAACCCAGATGTCCCTCAAAGGAGGAATGAATACAGAAATTGTGGTTCATTTAGACAATGGTATATTACTCAGCAATCAAAAACAAGGAGATCAATGAAATTTGCAGTCAAATGGTGGGATCTAGAAAAGATCATCCTAAGTAAGGAATCCCAGAAGCAGAAAGACACACATGGTATATACTCACTTATAAGTGGATACTAGACCCATAATATAGGATAAACATATTGAAATCTGTACATCTAAATAAGCTAAGCAAGAAGGAGGTCCCTGGGTAAGATGATCAATCTTCAATCAGAAAGACAAATGGGATGGACATTGGAAGAAGGAGAAAACAGGATACAGGACAAGAACCTACCACAATGGGCCTCTAAAAGACTCTACCGAGCAGGGTATCAAAGCAGATGCTGAGACTCTTAACAAAATTTGGGCAGAGTACAGGAAATCCTAGGAAAGAAGGGGGAGATAGTGGGACCTGGAGAAGACAGGAGCTCCACAAGGAGATCAACAGAACCAAAATATCTAGGAACAGAGGTCTTTTCTGAGATGGATACTCCAAACAAGGACCATTCATGGAGATAACCTAGAACCCTTGCTGAGTTGTAGCTCATGGCAGTTCATTCTCCAAGGGGGTTCACTAGCAAGAGGAACAGGGACTGTCTCTGACAAGAACTCAGTGGCTGGCTCTTTGACTACCTCCCTGAGGGGGGAGCAGCCTAGCCAGGCCACAGAGGAGGTCAATACAGATAGTCCTGATAAGACCTCATAAGCTAAGGTCAGATGGAATGGGAGGAAAACCTCCCCTATCAGTGGACTTGGAGAGAGGATAGGAGGAGATAAGGGAAGGATTATTAAAAAATTATATTTTTTAATAATTAATATAAAAAATAAAAATTCTTTATATTTTTATGAATTACAGTTTATTCACTTCGTATCCCTTCTGTAGCAACCTCCCTAATCCCCTCCCAATCCCATCCTCCCTCCCTCATCTCTATTCATGCTCTTCCTCAAGTCCACTGATAGGGGAGGTCCTACTCCCCTTCCACCTGACCCTAGCTTATCATGTCTCATCAGGACTGGCTACATTGTCTTCCTCTGTGTATTGGTAAGCCCTTCCCACCTTGCTTCAGAGGGAGGTGTTCAAAGAGCCAACCACTGAGTTCTTGTCAGAGACAGGTCCTGTTCCCCTTAGAAAGGAAACCACTTGGACATTGAGTTGCCATGGGCTACATCTGTACAGGGGTTCTAGGTTAACTCCATGAATGGTTCTTAGTTGGAGTATCAGTCTCAGAAAAGACACCTGGGCCCAGATTTTTTGGTTCTGTTGCTATCCTTGTGGAGTTCCTGTCCACTCCTGGTCTTTTTATCTCCCTCTTCTTTTATGATACTCTTTATTTGACCCTGAATTTGGCTATGAGTCTCACCATTTGCTTTGATACCCTGCTGGGTAGAGTCTTTCAGCCCTCTGTGGTAGGCTCCTGTCTTGTTCCATGTTTTCTTCCTCTTTAGATGTCCATACAGTTTACCTTTCTGAATGAAGATCGAACATCTTACCCAGGGTCCTCCTCCTTTGTCCTCCTTTGTTTCTTTAGGTTTTCAGATTTTAGTATGATTATTCTATATTATATGTCTAACATTCACTTATAAGTGAGTATATACCATGTATGTCTTTCTGCTTCTGGGATACCTCACTCAGGATGATCTTTTCTAGATCCCACTATTTGCCTGCAAATTCCATTGATATCCTTGTTTTTAATTGCTGAGTAGTATTCATTGTCTAAATGAACCACAATTTCTGTATTCATTCCTCAATTGAGGGGCATCTGGGCTTTTTCCATATTTTGGCTATTATGAATAAACTTGCTATGAACATGGTTGAGCAAATGTCCTTGTTGTGTACTTGAACATATTTTGGATATATGCTTAGGGGTGAAATAGCTGGATCTTGAGGTAGCACAATTTCTAATTGTCTGAAAAAGCATCAGATTGAGTTCCAAAATAGTTGTACAAGTTTTCATTCCCATCAGCGATGGAGGAGGGTTCCCCTTTCTCTACAACCTCTCCAGCATGTGTCATGCCCTGAGTTTTTGATCTTAGCCATTTTGATGTGTGTGTGGTGAAATCTCAAGGTGATTTGATTTGTATTTCTCAGATGACTAAGGACATTGAGCATTTCTTTAATAGTTTCTCTGCCTAGTGGTGAAGAGCCTTGAACTCACTGGCACAGAAGACAACTTCCTGAACAGAAGAACACCAACAGCACAGGTTCTACGATCAACAATCAATAAATGGGACATCATGAAATTGAACATCTTCTGTAAAGCAAAAGATACTGTTATCAAAACAAAATGACAGCCTACAGACTGGGAAAGGATCTTCACCTACCATATATCTGACAAAGGGCTAATATCCAGAATATATAAAGAACTCAAGAAGTTAAACAGTAACAAATCAAGTAATCCAATTTAAAGATGGAGAATAGAGCTAAACAGAGAATTCTCAATAAAAGACTCAATTATTTTTAATTCAGTAGAGAGTTGTTCATTTTCCATGAGTGTATAAGTTTTATGTTGTTTCTGATTTTTTAATTCCATTTTAATTCCTTGGTAGTCAGGTAGTATACAAGGTTTTATTTCAGTTTTCTTCTGTCTACTGAGACTTGTCATGTGTCCAACTGTATGGTCATTTTTGGAGAAAGTTGTTTAGAAGAAGGTATATTATTTAGTGTTTATGTGAAATATTCTGTAAATATCTATTAAGTCATTTGGGTTAAGTCGTAAGTTAACTCCAGCATTTTTATGTTTAGTTTATGTTTGGAAAATGAGTTTATTGGTGAAAATGGAGTATTGAAGTCACCACTATGACTGTACGAAGGTCAATATGTGATTTAAGCTTTAGTGTTTTTTTTTTAACTTGTATGCCCTTGTATTTTGTGCACATAAGTTAGGAATTAAAACATTCGTGAGATGTGGGTTTGATGAAGAGTTTTTCCCCATTCTGGAGCCCACTGTGTTTCTTATTTACAGTGTCTTTTGACTTACTAAAACTTTTCAGTTTCATGAAGTACCCTTTATTAATTATAGATATTAGTGCCTATAATATTGATGTTGTGTTCATAAAGTTATCATCTGTGCCAATGCATTCAAGGCTATTCCCCACTTTCTCTACTCTCAGATTCAGCGTATCTGATTTTATGTTGAAGTCTTTGTTTCACTTGGACTTGAGTATTGTGATAGATATGGTGACAGATATGGGTCTATTTGTGCTCCTCTGCATGCCAATATCCAGTGAGTCCAGGATTTGTTGAAGATCCTTTCTTTTTGCCATTGTATAATTTTGGCTGTATTATCAAAAATCAGGTGTCTAGAGGTATGCAAGCTTATATAAATGTCTTTGATTCCATTCCATTCATCCACCTGTCTGCTTTTAAGCAATGCCATGTAGTTTTTAATCACTTTCAAAATATAAAATGAACTCGGGAAACTAGACATCAACAAGCCAAATATTCCAATTTATAAATGGTGTACAGATCTAAACAGAGAATTGTCAACAGAGAAATCTCACATGATCAAGAAGAACTTAAAGAAATTATCAGCATCCCTGGCTATCAGGAAAATACAAATCACAATTCTCAGGTTTAATCTTATACCCATGAGAATGGCTAAGATCAGAAACACAAGCAACAGCTCATGCTAGCGAGGATGTAGAGCAAAGAACACTTCTCCATTATTGCCAAGAGTGCAAATTTGTACAGCTGATTTGGAAATCAATATGACAGTTTCTCAGAAAATTGGGAATTGATCTACTTCAAGACCCTGCTATAATACTCCTGAGCATATATGCAAAGGACGCACCATCATACCACAAGGACACTTGCTCAACTATATTCATAGCGGCTTTATTTGTAAGAGCCAGAAACTGGACAACCTAGATGGCCTTCAACTGAAGAACGGGTAGAGAAAAAAATGTATTACATTTACAAAACTGAGTATGACTTGGCTGTCATAAACAATGACCTCATGAAATATACAGGCAAATGGATGAAACTGTCCAGAATACTTAGAATATGAATTGTGTTATAGATTTAATGTTGACTGTTGAGGATTGTTATGAATACAAATAGTTTCTATATATTGGTGAATGGTCCTTGAAGCTTTTCTGAGAACCTAATAGTTCTCACAGAGTTTCTGCTCAGGTGTATAATCCCATAGTAAACATATGCAGGTTCCTCAAGACGACATTGGGTTTTTTTGATCTATCACTCTCCAACTTACTCTGTGAGACAGCGCTTCTCATGGAGCTTGGAGCTTACAGCTGTCTCCAGCCAGGCTAGGTAGCAAGCAGGTCCCAAATGTCAATAGTGTGGAGGTTGAGAAACAGCACAGGGGGAAAAAAAGTACTAATTTCTCACAGAAACCCACAAAAGTAGATGCATTATCACTTCTTCCAGATACAAAAAATTTTAAAAATTAAAAATTAAGGGTAGAGCCTCACTGTGGATGGGAGAGGAGAGATCCTTGCTATGCTCTAAGCTGTGTTGTCTTCGCAGTTTGCCTGTGAGTGTGTGACAGCTCTGCTGCACCAATGCATCTTGTTTGAAAGCACTCTGTGAGAGCAAACATATCCACTTGAAGGCTTCTTTCTCTACCAAGCAAAGCACTTAGAAGGAGAAAGTTGTTTGTTCAGTTATTCGTGGAACAGGATTTAGTAACTTCTAATTATTCCCCAGCTCTGAGAGCAATGGGTAGTGGTTTAGAAAGCTTTATTTTATTCTATATCAATTTATCTCAAATCTTATTTGCTTATCTCTTTCAGGCACAGGCTTTGATGATGGTAAAACGTTCCCATAAGCTAGGACTATTTTTCTTTTCTCCTAGCACAGAAAAATTAAAGGTATGGATATAGCCACTCTCTCTGCTTTATCCAGGCCTTTTAGAAGCCCATTTTAGTCATAGAGAGGCAATTGAAAACAGCTAAGGAGACATTATTTAGACTCCGAGTTACCACAAGCACACTCAGCCTGTATAAAACTACTCTCTGGAGGGAAATTTGGTATTTTACCTGTACTGAGTACTCAGTGCTTTTAAAAGGTGCACAGTGGATCCATTCAGATTAATGCAAAGTAGTGATTGCTGTTCACTCAGTCACTCTCACCAGATGCCATGGTTTCTATGAGGGATGTTCTATTTTTATTCTCTTAGAGTATTTTATTGCCCTGTATAATTATGAGGGTTTATGCTAAACTCTTGGTGTTAGAGATAAAAACTAATGCCTCGGGTGTTATAAGTCCCTCTGCTTAAATACTGTAGAATAGATATCACTGTATTGTATATTGCTAGTATTTTAAAGTGTTCTGCAGGATAAATGCAGTTGACACTGTCTCCTGCCTGCTCCTCTCAGCTCATCTCCATCTCCTCTCCATCTTTCGGTCTCTTCATATCTCTCTCTCTCTTTCTCTTTCTCTCTCTCTTTCCTTCTTTCACCTGTTTTTTTTCCATAGGGCCAGGAAAGAACTACTCGTTGTTGAGAATTAGATTGACTAGCTTGAATATTCTAGTAGATTTTCTGGGTTGAAAAGCAGATATACACCTCAACCACTTTCTCTGGAAAATGTGATGAATAAAAAAAAAAGTGTTTGAAGAAACTTGTATGTGGATTTTGCATTGAGAAACTTTAATTAAGCAGAGAAAACAGGTGTCTTGTAGTCATTTTTACATTCTTCACACAAATGCTGGTTTCTTGCTTATACACAAACACACCAACACCATGAAAGTGTTATGTCTTTCTTTTTTATTTTTCTGGTGACAAACACATAAAAAGGAACGATTATGAGATGTCCAGTTGGAACAGATAACACATTTTATATTCAAGAATAAAAATAATGCTGAGAGTGGATGGAACTGACATGGAAAACTACTTCATTATGGAGGCTTATTTTCTGTCTTGTTATATTAGATCTTCCATGATATATTTCTCCGTGTGAAAATTCCAAAACTACTTTCTCTCCTCCAACTTCACATTTTTCCAATAAGCTATCACAATCCTTGATTTCTATATTAGTAATAGTCTGAAACTTACATTTTCCTTCTCTGACAACTATCTTTCTTGGTCTCTCTCTCTCTCCTCCCCCTCCTCCCTAGATCCTCTCTCTCTCTTCCTCTCTTCTGTATACTGTTACTATATCAGTTGATAAATTTATAAAACTATTGTTACTTTCCGGGTTTATTGTCATTCACCTTTCTGCTACATTATGTTTCAATAAGAATAGTTTAGCATAATGAATAAATCCTTCATGATTCAGCCTAGGCCTTTCTCTGTTACATCATGGATCCCTTCCCCTCTCCGTGTGCACTGCTCTCGGTTGTCCAAAGAAGTTTCTGCTTCACGGTTGCACCAGGTTTCCCTCTCTTTCCATCCTTCTTCTTTCCCCGTCATCTTCTCCTTTCTCTCTCCTTCTTCTTGCTCCTCTTTCTTTCCTCCTATGTGTGAGAAGATAGCATCATCTCTAGGAATAATGGGACTTTTCTCAACCCTCCCCTGGCTACACGAACACTTAAAAGCTATATAGTTGCTGTTTGCTGAAGTAGTTCACAATTTACCCCACCCCCTAAGCAATATTTCTAAAATATTATTATTCCCAAAGTTACAGAACTCTGTTCCAAGTTACCATATCCCTATGATATGGTAATTTATCAGTTTTGAAGCTTTTATAACTGTTTCTATTGTTGATTTCTTCATCTGTCTCAAAGAGCTTTGAACTTCTTCAGAGCAAGGATTAGTTTTGCAAATTTTATGACCCTTTTTTTCTAATTCTGTATCTGTAACATATTCAGGGGACAGTAAACATTTAAAAAGTATGGTGCATTTTATTTGATGATTAGGATAAAAGAAGCTTGATCACAAGTTTAAAAGTCAAGAGCTTATGTTAGGATTTTCCAAAGAAATAGAACATAATCTTTTAAGAACTAAGGATAGTGATTACCATTATAATCCTTTATAGTCATCTCTGTAACTAGTCACATAATCAAGATTCATAAATAGCTTCTTGCATGAGCCAGACTACATTCCATTTATCTTTTGAAATCACAATGTGTGGTCATGCATGCTCACTTGATGGACTAAAACAAGTTTTCAGTCCTAAAAGATCATTTGTACTATTTAGGACATTATAGCATAGGTTGAAAAGGTTTGTCTTACATTTTCACTGACCATAATTACCAAGTGTGATGACACCAAGGCAGCAAGCATTAGCAGTAGCTTAACAACTTACTCCTCTTGATTTGGGCTACCCTCACACATTTATTGTCTAATGAGTCATCTGACAGCCAGAAACTTTTTTTCCTGCAATTACTACTCACACATCCCTCTAAAAAAATGTGCCTAGCAAACTGTTAGCAACCCAGGACCCCAACTTGCATGGAGCTGCATCAATTACTTTGTACAGTAGAATTCAGTTGTTCTTCTTAGCTATACCTTTACAATGCCCAATTCTGTTCAAACATATCCAGAACATATTTGGGAACTATAAACAATGGACTGGTCTAGCCTGAACACATTTTGGGTGCATATATAATAAATAAGGAAAACTGTGTTTTAAAGTGAGAATTTAGAGGGGAAAATATCTGCTGTTTACCATCTTAAGCTTGTCAGTGGTTAGGCTTGCTTATGTTTAAAGTCACATACATTATTGGAAGTGACATGCACAGAAGAGATAAGGTTATATAATTTGAAACCTGTGAATCAAAATAGAAACCACCCAAATTATACCGTTAGTAACCAAATTACTCTTTTCTTGAACTTCATGAACCAGAGCTCCAAATAACACTGAAAGCTCTGAGTACTCTCACTCATGTGGTATACTGTCAATCTCAAAAGTGTACTTTAAAATAAACTCTAAATAAAGTTCTGTTGCTATTTCTCGATACTGGTAGTTGCTGTCTGTTGCTGGTAGTTGAGGTCTGAACTAGATGTTGCCAGATTCTTGGCTTCTTATTTGAAGAGCTGAAAATGAAGTTCCTACCTACTTAAGAAAACAAAAACAACAAGAAAACAATATTTGAAGCAAAGCTATATATAGTACAGTTGCTATACGGTTACACTGTTAAGAATGACATTAAGTCACATAAGAAAGAGCATTCAAGAGCCCCAGGCTACAGCTTTCCTTTCATGAGGTCTAAAGGGAAGAGGGGTAGTTACGAAGAGGCACATTTTGGGTGGTTCTCTATTTTGGCTGCTAGCTTAGGCTATGTAATCCTTTCTCACAAATGTTTTTTTTTTTTCCATGGTGCAGATGATTTTAATTATATGCACACATAATTTTATACAGGTACAAGATGGTAAATAGGAGATTCTCATTGAAAGGTTAAGAGGAAACACAATTTTGCCTTAATACACTTCCACCCAATAAGTAGGTAAGGTCAGAAAAACCCTCCTTTTCTTCTTCATACCAGGACACTTGGGAAACATGCTTGAATATATGCTGTTGAAATCTGATTGTTATGGGGTAGGGTGTTTAAAGATGGGAGTATGTGTAGCCCAGCATGGGATAGCGAGATGAGAGTTTTCTGAGGTTGCTAGCTGAATGTTTAGGAGAGAAGTATTTGTCTATATTATCCACAGTTGAAGGAAGTAGTTTTCCAAGTACATTATTACAAGAGGGCTATGCACAACCCCAAACACAATTAGGTTCCAAGCTAAACTATCTCTGATGCTCACCTGCCTCAAGCGTTTATTTTAGTTTTTTTTTTTGTTTGTTTGTTTTGTTTTTTTTAATAAGAAGCCAAGTGCCTGGTAACACCTGGCCCAATAACAGAGGCAAATGTTGTAAAGGAGGCTGCCAGCTTTAGAGAGAAACAAGTGCTTTGCACTGGCAAAATAGAACAAATACAAGACAAGAACTCACCTATCAGAGCCTCTAATTTGTGAAAATGGGAAATCATTTGAAGAGAGGAGAGTCTCAACTGAGAATGCAGCTTCAGGCTTTCCGTGTTCCTTAAGAACAAATTCCAGACAAGCGTTTCTCAAGGGTCAGCACATAGAAACTAAAGCAATTGAGGTCTGAGGGACCCCGGATCCATCCTGAGTGGGCAGCACAACTTGACAGCATCATCTAGTCTGTAATTTTTTTTAGCTTCCAAAATGCGAGACTGAGGGTGACCGTGGAGTTTTGCACCATTGATTCTGAGAGCTGATGAGACCTGAGTGGATGTGCATGGCAGTGTTGGATTCTCTGCAAGGAAGGCCACTGGGAGGCCACTGCATGAAGCTGTGAAGGTGAAGCCTCAATTGCAAAGGAGACTCAGGGTGCTGGAGGTAACAGAACAATGGAATGTCCATAAAGGAGAGCTGCATGTGCTGTGTGGAACTGACACAAGAGAGGATGAATGTGCTTCAGGCAACAGACCTGAAGGGCCAGGCCTACTGGATCCTTTGGAGCAAATTTGATTCCATAATGAGTGTGAGATGCCAGGCATGGAGATTCAGGATTTGATGGTTTCCCTGATGGGCTTTGGTAATCTTTTGGGCTGACCATTCTTTCTTACACACCATTGTACACACTTAGAAGAGGAGTGTTTAATCTGTACCATTATATGTTGAAAACATGTAAGTTGTTTTTATAGTAGCCCACAGTCAAGAGATTGCCCTGCGTTTTAGATAAAACTTAAACTTTTAAACAGTGTTGAAATTGTTAAGATGGTAGGGACTTCTGAAATTCAATTGCGTGCAAAAATTGCATTAGAAAATGGCTATGAAATTATTGGGATAAACGGTAATGAGTCAAAAATGGTGTACTTACACATCAAGTTGATAAGGGGTAAAATTGCGAATGTTATTGTTGTCACCTTAACACTGTCTGGAATCAACTAGGGGGCAAGCATTCTCCTGGATAAAATGTTCAGTCCTCATTCTGAAAGGTAAATGGGATGGACATCAGAAGAGGGAGAAAACAGGGAACAGAACAGGAGTCTACCACAGAGGGCCTCTGAAAGACTCTACCCATCAGGGTATCAAAGCAGATGCTGAGACTCATAGCCAAACTTTGGTCAGAGTGCAAGGAATCTTATGAAAGAAGGGGGAGATAGAAAGACCTGGAGCGGACAGGAGCTCCACAAGGAGAGCAACAGAACCAAAAAATCTGGGCCCAAGACACATTCCTAAGAAGTTTGTTTAGGGCAGGTAACCCTGGGAACATACCTGTGAGTGTTTTAGGTTGGTTGAACTGGGAGTTTTACCTGTAAATATGGGTGGCACCATCCCCTAGGTTTATATCCTATTGTATAAGGAAAAAGCCAGCTAAATACCAGGGATTAAAACTTTCTGCTTCCAGATTGTTTATGGGATATGATCCATAGCTACAAGTTCTTGTCCTTAGAAATCCTTGCCATGATGAATTGTGACCTCAAAAAATGAGTCAGAAGAAATATTTTTTTTTCTTTAAGGATTGTGTTTCATCACAAAAGGGAAACATAACTAAAGTAGCCAATAAATCCATTTGTGAGGGTTCTACTTTCATTCAGCAAGTCTCAAAATCCTAAGGTCATCAAACTGTAGTTGGATTTCATTATACAAATATTCAGAGGTTGAGGGGTAAAGATACTGAGACAACAGAAATAAAGGAATTCTGTGGACCAGGTGTATTGCTGTGGTTTTTACTATGATGTATGTTTGCTGATTTTCTGGTGTGAGTAATGGTGCATAAGATATTGTTATGACAGATAAATAATTTAAGCCATGGATGGTAGTTTTTGCACAAACAGTGGCTGTAGTAGGGAGATTTATTATCTAGAGTGACTTTTTCAGTAAAAAAAAAATATTAAGTTTTTGGGCAGAGGAGATCTAATGTAATTAGCCTACGCTGGCTGAGTTAGAACATTGAATTGAGATGTGGTGGGAAATCACTGCCCTGAAGGCTTGCAAGTTCTCTTTCTTTTCACTTTTTAAATTTTAATTTTATTTATTCTTTTTGTATTTATTTCTTTTACTTTTGAGATTATAATATAATGACATTATTTGCCTTCCCTTTCCTTCCTCCAAATCCTTCCATACACCTTCTTGGTCTCTTTAATATTCACAGTGTCATATATATATATATATATATATACACACACACACATATTTCTAAATAATTTCTCAGCCTGTGCAATGTGACTTATACATGTCTTCAGTGCTGACCATGCGGTGTCAGATAACAAATGGGCATGATATGCCTCGGGGAAGACTATGTTTCCTGCTTTCAGCATTTCTCAGTTGCCTGTAGTTCTCTGTAGGGCTGGGGCCCCTGGTCATTCTCTTTCGAGTTCTTGATGATAGCACTAGTCACTGGAGTCCCATGATTCTGCTATTGATTTGGGTCTATTGTTTCTCTCAGGGGTGACAGCTTTTCTAGACTCCATGTTTTCCCCTGGTGTCTGGCTTCTGCAGGCAAATGAGTATATTTATTCCTATTATGGATTCTGGAGCTAGAAAATAACACAGGATGTGTTTAGGAGCCCCTGGACCCACTGTGATCTGGGCTTAAACTAATACAGTATTACCTGTCATAGGCTCACAAGCTCCTAGCCTGATTGGTGTTATAATGACATTTTGAGCCTTATGAAATTTGTGTCAGTTCAGAGCCCATGTCCAGTGCTCTATGAAATTCTTGAATTTTGTTTGTTTCTGAGACAGAATCTCATTAAGCATTTCATGTACTAGCTCTGAATTAATAATCCCCCTGCACCAACCTCCTGAGTTTTGGAACTGCAGTTATATACCACTACTCTTGTTTTTTATTATTTCCTTTTGCCTAGTACTAAGGTACTAGGGAAGGTGGAGAATATCACAGGTCTTTTTGGAGAAAATGGCTAAAAAGTTTGACAGTACAGAATTGCACATAGTACGTCCAACCTTCCTCCATTCAAAAGGTTTTGTCTCTATTGGGTGGCTCACATTTGGGAATTTACTGCAGGATTATGATTCCCTGCTTTTTATGGTCAAGGTTAGACATATGAACATTTGACCTAGAATGTTTCCATAGGTGCAGATCTAGTTAAATTTAGGGGCTTTCTGATCTTGTTCAAATCTAACCAATAGCAAAGGGTGGCAAGTTAAGACTAATAAGATCCCTGCTTTGAGCCTGTAGTCTATTATCATAACTAGAGCCACAATGCCTCTGGCAGTTGAGTGCCTGTGCTGGAGCCAATTATTTCTGACTCCAGGGATTCAACTACTTGTAGTCTTATTGCAGTCAGCTTTCACAATTGTGTGATTGTTGTTTGGTGTGTTGGAGAGTGGGTGTAGAAAAACCTGGCCTATAGAAAAACACTCTTTCAATATCACAGCCCACTCTCCTGAAACTTATTACTCATAGCCCCTGGACCAATCTCTCCCACTCCCATCTCTGTCTCTTTCTCTTGGTTTGTTTCTGTCTATGTTTGTGTGTGTGTGTGTGTGTGTGTGTAGAAATGTAACATGAAGTAGCATCAGTTCACATAAAGGTTGAGTCTTCCTATATGCCATCCATTAGCCAGAGCTCTAGAAAAGTAGCTGTAGTCCTGTCTATTAGCAATTTTGAGAGGCATGCCTTTGGACTAAGTGAAATGATACATTTTCTAATGTGAACCAAATGGGTCCTTTGCTTATTCAGCCCATTGTTTAAGGAATTCTGCAAGATGCATTCTCATGGTTTCATAATAACTCCTCAAATGATTAATGAAAATAAATCTTTTAAAAGAAAATTAAGAAAACGCAAATATCTTAAAAGCAAAAGGAAAGTCTTGTCATTTAGAAATATATGCTGGGAAGCTGTGAAAATGAGTAAGCATGAACATACTAAGACTCAACACAAGGAAGGTTTTATTGCTCCTCAGGCCTTTAATGACAGGATAGTGGGGATGACCATGTTCTTCTTTCTGTTCTGCAGGAACACCGAAGGCAGCAGACAGTTACTTGTCCTCTTCAGTAGGTGGACTCCATGTTTACCATGGGCTGTGGACTGTGATCATTGCTCCAGTCAGTCGGACCAGGACAAATATGGAAAATTCTGTATGTGAGATCTTACACAAAGGCCAAAGTAGCAGATCTTGGTCTCACTCACTTTTCATTGGCAAGATTATGCTCTACTTGCATTCAGAGGAAGCAGGAAAAAACACTGAAGTCTTTATAACCAGGCAGATCCTTGTTTGAGGTTGATGAATACTATCACATGTGGGAATGATCAAATATCACCAATAGATAAATGACATCAGGCAAAAGGAATCTGAAAGACTGACAGAAAATTTCAGTTTGTCAATTCAGTTCTCCCTTTTCAGCAGTTTGGTATCATGCAAGTGTAAAAAGAGTGTTAATGTTTTTAGGATTAAAGGTGCTTTTAACATGGAGATAGGCATTACTATAAAGTAAATAAATTAACCATACACTTTGGGGATTATTAAAGTTCCATGTTTTATAACGAACTAATTTCCCCAAGGTTTTGCAAATAAAAATTCAATTAAGTCCTCTAGAAATAGAATTACAGATGGTTCAAATGGAAATGTATGGAGATGGGTGAATCCAACATGTTGAGTCAGTACTATAAATAAATATCTGTTCTGTTTTGCTTTTACATACTTTTAAATGTGTATTTTCAGGCTCAACCTTTTTTTAGATTATTGGTTATTTTTGATGTTTAGGCATTCCTACTCTTGTAATAAGAAACCTACAAGAAAACAGAAATGACCTTAATCATGCTTTATATCAATGTCTTAAACATATAATTAGGGTAATAGGGCTGATTATCAATATTTCGTAGGAAACTGTTTCTAGTCAAACCTGGAAAGTTTCATTCACAATGTGCCTTAATAAATGTGTCTCACTAGTTCTTGCAGTTAGTATCCTATCTTTAAGTTGTGTATATCGTAATGCCTGTGAAATAATCATTTTTTATCAAGTAATTATTAAGCATCTATTTATATTGCTTGCACTAATTTCTAGGTTGGAGGAATGCAAAGGTCCATAAAGTAATTAACTGTCATTTCCTGAACCCATCCAAGACAAAAGCCAAGTGTTTTCTTACATGGAGTTCAGGGTGCATAGAACTTTAGCTGTACAAAAGTAAGAGACTGGAGGAATGGTAGCATTACTGCCCCTTGCGTTGAACCCTACTTGGCTGCACGCCTCCTTGCTCTCATTTTCCTGTCATTACTACGTAGCTAATTTAGGGTGGAAATGTCCTTGTTAGAATGCTCCCATTCAGTGTGTCTCTGGACATTTCAGCTCAGAGGAGCAAGGAACTCTACAAAGCAAAGGCTTGTCTCCCCTCCCCCTTTCCTGGAAATGCCTATTAAATACCTTGGCAAAACATGGCTGGGAAAGAAGACAGCTTCTTCAACTTCTAAAACACTTGTCATTTCCTGGATTGGCACTTACTAAGATACACAGTAAAAAAAAAAAAAGTTGTTTGTAGACATCTTCCAAACCATTAAGAACAAGGTTCCCAATTAGGATGTGATCATAAGTGGTTAATTGTACTTAAGTGAGTGGAATCATTCACCTCAACACTTAATTGTTGAGTCACTGAATAAGGACCCTGATGCTGGTAAGTGGAACTGACCTTGATTGTTTAAAAGAATCAGTGCAGGACCTTGTTAATAAAGAATGCTTTATTTTTTATTCTAAACTCTCTAAAAGATGGGTAAGAAACTTGGTGTCCACTTATGTTTGATTTGGAGGAACTGTTAGGAAAGAAAGTACCATTTTCAATGGATTTGGGTAACAGCTAGCTCATGCTGAATACTCACAAGGATTACTGTATCATCATCATCATCAATCATCATCATCATTATCATTACTCTGGACCCACCCACATACATATTTTAAGGATCTTTATTTTTATACAAAATATCCTCGTGTGTAAATGTGCAGTTACTTCATCATTCAATAACAAATTAGTACAGCAGAGGTACAACACAGATGACATAAAACACCTCACAATCTTTCCAACTTTTATTTTTCTTGTTGAACCGGCAAACAATGGTGGTCACATAATTAACTGGGCTGTAATTATTCAGTTTTGCAGAGGAAGTGTAAAATTAAATAAAGATGACTTTTTTAGTTCATTCTTTTTAACTTATAAAGAGTTAGACTTCATTGTTAGGCTCAAGGTGAACTCGTTACTGACAGAGATATGAGGAGTTCGTGCCACCATGTCTCTGTCAATTAAGTCATCCCTGGCACCACGTATTCCAGAAAGGAAGAGAATTTGACTTGAAATACAGGAGGACAGAGAAAAGAGCATCTGGAGCCAAGGTCCAAAAGAGACCATGGTTTGTGCAGTCTTGAGCGCTGACCAGAGAAACAAAGGCATGACGAAGTACCATTGCTCATAGAATAATCCTGAAGTGAAACTGCATTTTACTTCCTACTCCTACTAATTTTACTAGTCACCTCAGTATGAACTGCTATTTCTGTCTTCTAGACTTCTAAAGAACAAATTACAATAGTTAGAAGTAGTTGCTTATTTTTGGTAAGTTTTTAAACAAATATAGTTGGAACAGAACACAAGTCTTAAAGGCAATAACTTACATAAGCAGCTCTGAACAGCAGTGGCATAACTGGTCATGAGTTAATTTAGTAGATTCCCTCACTGAAGAAAGTTATTGTATGTGGTGTGTTCTCCAACTATTTCTTTCTTCTGTGTTTGAGTCAGTCCTGAAGTCATGAAAAATGGAGCCATGGACTGACGTGTTAGGATGTAGAGTGTTTTGGAGATAGTCAATAAATTTTCTTTTATTCAGATTAAAGTTGGTTGAGTTGAAACAAGTCATTATTAACATACTTATTACCATATTCATCAAGAGATACTACAATGCTAAGAGCATTCTGTTTTCTCCTTATTTTCATAATCACAATTAACAAGTTTTTGTTGTCATTGGTTTGTTTCAAAACATGTCCTAAGCTCCTGCTTCAGAATATGGAATATTCACTTTATTATAAACAATCAGTACTCGAAATGCTGTACCTGTTGCACTATGAAATTGCTCTTTATCTGAGAAATCTTTCAGGTCCTGAGCTTCAGAGGCCTATGTCCTTGGGAATTGTAAGGATCTAAGAATTAAATCTTATTCGGGCTTTGTCTCAATGTAGCATATCACTAAGAACATAGTTACCGGAATTAAATCAGACCTTGTCCTTGGACGGAAGTTCTGCTAGAAATGTGATTTGCTGTTAGAATGTCAGAGGCAAAACAAACAAACAAAAAAAACCATACCTCTAAAATCTATTTATCCCTAATGTTAAATTCCATTTAGATTATCCCTCATCAGACATAATTTTACTGGTTGCTCTGGGGAATGAATGGTCCATAATAATCGCTTATGATCATTATTATAGGGTTTTTTTTTTCTGTGTTCATGCTCCTTGGATGGTTTTTGTGTGGTTTTGAGTACCGCAGTTAAGGATAACTGAGGATGAAATTCTGATTTTAGCACACTAAAATTTATAAACTCCCGGGAAATAGAAGAACCTGGTGCAGAGTTCTGTTATTTGGTTCTTTACCATTTCTCTTTTCTCAATTCTTAAGTGCATGATATTGTTGAAATTATATATTTATTTGAACTAAACATTATGCTTAATTGATGTTTTAAGTGGAATGGAGAGAAAATCAATTCTAGAAACTATATTTATGATTAACTTTCTCTTCCCATGAGTTAGGCAAAGTTTTGAAGAGCATTGTTTTACTCAATTTTTCTGCTCATGAATATTCATAAGTCAGAGAATATATTTGAACATAATCTTGCAATTGTTGCTAATATTATTAATAAGGCCAACAGTACTGAGCAATAAAGTTTCTATTGACATTTACATATGATGTGAGTGAATTAAGGTGTGAATGCTATTGATGGCCATTCAGGCCAGTCACTGTTACACGGGTATGTAGCACTATTTGAATGTTGAGAATTGCAAATGCAGAGGACATTCAAATACCCCAAACGCATACTAAGGACTGTTCCTCTAGCTCTTGGACAGTTGGAGCCTGACATTGACTGTATCTGTCTTGGAAGCTGGCTTTACAATCCCAAAGTTTGCCCTATTGGAGAGAGAGCCTATATTTTAATAACTGAGCAGGAATAAGGTTCAAAACCAGCTTTCTTGTTCCAGCCTTGGGAAGCTCTGGGAGGGTCCACAATAACCAGAGGCAGCTAAGAGCCTCTTTGTCCAGTTTAGCTTGTGTCAATGCCCATATGTGATGATGTGGAAAGAGCACCCCAGGAAATGCCCTGCATTCAGATCTATGACTTGCTGCTATTTCCTCCCAGGACCCCTTACCTGCAACCTCCACACCGTTGACTTCCTTTTTTTCTGTCTAAAGAAGGAATAGCTGGAATAATGACTTAGAATCTACAGAGATTGGATATGTTTAGAGAACTCTTAACAGGGACATTGAAATATATTTCCAAGAAGGTCAAGCCAAATTTCCTCAGAAATTACTGTGAGTCTCTGAAGAATTTAAGATAAAGCCTTAAATTTCTACCCAGGGTTATTATAACATATAACTATTTTCTTTTTACTACAAGGTTGTGTTGTTGTATATCCATATACTATTTTCTTTCTGTCCCTTACAAACAAAAAACTAGTAGCAAAGCACTCACCAGAACTACAGGTGAAAATCTACTTGTTTTTATATATTGCTTTCTTTCTCTCATTACTTCGTACAAATTAAAACAAAATTCAAAACACGAAAATACTTAATACTAAAAACAGAGATTGTCTGGAAAAAATATCAATGTTCTTAAGTCTAATATATCAAGCCTAATAAAATACTATAATCTAATGACTCATTAAGTCTAATAATCCTCAGAATTCTGTTGTAAAATAACACAGTTGTTCTGCTTTATTAAGATATATTCCACAAAAACAAAGCCAGAAGAAAGTTAAGAAAGTTCGTAGGGAATGAAGAGCTTATTTATAAAATATGATAAATTCTGGTTTATTAATTTATTACAATTTGTCTACAGACTTCTCACTCAGATCAATTCCTCATTTTTCAGTTGCTTTTGTTTTTTCTCTTTGGCTGGCCCCTAGAGGATGTGTGTTCCTAGCCAATGTGTTTTTGGTTTTCCAAGGAAAGGATGAGGAGGCCAGTTAGAAGGGTATAGCTTCCTTTCTCTCTGTCTCAGTCTTGTCTGGGTCTTGTAAGGCAGCTGCTTCTCCTCTGAGGTTGCAGACTCTACTTTCTTTGCTACAGCAAGCAGAGGCCCCTGCTTTGCAGAGTTTCTTTTTCCTGTTTTTGTTTCTTTGTTTTTGAGTCAGTGTTGGGCTATGTAACCACTGCTGGTCTGGAGCTCATAACATAAACCAAGCTGGCCTCAAACTTGCAGCCTGTCTTCTGCCTTTGCCTCCTGAGTGCTAGAATTACAGGAAAGAGCCACCATGCCAAATAGTTCTATTTGTCATTTCTGCTTTTCTTCACTGTCCCCTAGGGAACTCAGCTGCTTTTCTTCCTATGGAGTAAAGCCCCTAATTACCTCTGATTAAATGGGTAGGATGGGTAGTTGCCATGCCTGAGAATCCACAAGTACTTCAAGTAGGCGCCTGCTATCACAACAAAACAACATAACCTCTGACAAATAACAATGCATTTCCTGACATACAATAAAAGAAGATTCTTAAAATTATCCACATGGGTTTATTGTGGCTGTGAACCATGTTTATAATCATAAGCTGTGATGTTTTGAATGTCATTCTCAAAATTTGTGTGTTAGAAACTAAATCCCCCAAATTTATAGGACAATGCATTTGCCTTTGGGGACATATTAGTTATTTTTGGTTGCTAGAAAAAACAAACAAACAAACAAACAAAAAAAACCCACTATGACCAAGGCAATTTATCTGGGATTATGGTTCCAAAGGGCTTTGTGTCCATCATGGCAGGGAGCATGTCAGTAAGCATCAGGCATGGCGGCTGGAACAGAATGCTGAAAGTTAATAAGTACAAAACATATGGCCAGGTCTTATCCTCTCGAAGAGCTCCTTCTTCAAGGCCGCATCTCCTAAACCTCTCCAGAGAGTACCATCAACCGGCAACAAAATGTTGAAGTGCTAGAAGAAGTGGAGAACATTTCTCATTCACAACACTATAGCATGTACCTGTGATGATGAAATCCAGAGGGTGGATCTCCATGGTGGCATCCTTTGAAGATGAGGATGATAAAGGAAAAGATAGCATGATCCCTTTTTCCACCTAACAGAGTCTACTTCAGGATACAGAATGGTCATCCTCATCAGACACTGAGCAGATGCAAGAGCTGTATCCTCAGACTCCCCAACTTCAGGAACTATTAGTCTAAAATTTATATTCTTTACATCCCCCTCCTTTAATGTATTGTTGAGATAGCAAAATAAAACTTGCTAAAGCACTTGTCTAATGCACAGCTTATTTGAGGACAGCAAGCTCTAAGTCAGAAAACCTACATAAGTATAATGAGTCAAATCTTAAAACCTAGGAAGAAAAAAATCAAACAAACCAAACAACGAAACAAAAAAAAACAAAAAAAAAAAACAAAAAAAAAAAAACAAAAAAAAAAAAAAACAAATTGCCTCCCCGGAAAAAAATAGCAAACAACCCTGTGTTTACTTTCCTTGTTGCATGGGGAATTTAACAACATCTACATCCAAATGGCAAGAGTTTTGACAAAAACAACAACAACAACAAAAACAAACAAAATAAGCCCTGGGGCCCATGAAGAGAATGATACTCCAACCAAGGACAAGGCACAGAGAGGACCTAGAACCCCTGCTCTGTTGTAGCCCATAGACTCAGTATCCAAGTGGGTACCCTAGTAAGGAGAACAGGGGCTGTCTCTGGCATGAACTCAGTGGTAGGCTCTCTGATCACCTCTCCCTGGGAGATACAGCCTTGCCAGTCCACAGAGGAAAACAATGCAACCAGTCCTGATGAGACCTAATAGGCTAGGGTCAGAGGGAAGGGGAGGAGGACCTCTTCTATCAGTGGACTGAGGGATGAGGATGGGAAGAGATGAGAGAAGGAGCATGAGACAGGGAGGAGGACACAGCTGGGATACAAAGTGAATAAAATAAGATAATAAGTGACAATTAAAATAGAATAAAAAATAAATTAATAATTCAGATTCTAGCATGTATTACAGGTTTAGTTAAAGCCAACTATTAATAGTATTTTTAGCTATGTAGCTTTAGTATTTTTTTTTCTATTATTGTTATTTGGAAACAGAAGAAAAAACATTACTTCTTAATTTTTTTAATTTTAAAAAATTTTTATTGTTAGTTACATTTTATTTACTCTGTATCCCAGCTATATCCCACTCCCTCACTCCCTCCCAACCCTATCCTCCCTCCCTCATCTCCTCCCTGCCCCTTTCCAAGTCCACTGATAGCAGAGGACCTCCTCCACTTTCATCTGACCCCAGCTTATCAGGTATCTTCAGGCCTGGCTGCAAAGTCCTCCTCTGTGGCCTAGCAGGGCTGCTCCTCCCTTAGGGGGTGGGTGGTCAAAGAGCCTGCTGTTGAGTTCATGTCAGAAATAGTCCCTGTTCCCCTTGCTAGGGCACTGACTTCGTTACTGAGCTACCATGGGCAACATCCAAACAGAGGGTCTAGGTTATATCAATATATGGTCCTTGGTTGGAGAAACAGTCTCATAAAAGACTCCTGTGTCCAGATATATTTGGTCCTTGTAGAGCTCCTATCCTCTCCACATCATACTAACTCCCCCTTCTTTCATATGATTCCCTGCACGCTGCTCAAGGTTTGGTTATGAGTCTTAGTATCTGTTTTGATACACTGCTAGGTAGATTCTTTCAAAGGCCCTCTGTGGTAGGCTCCTGTTCTGTTACTTGTTTTCTCCTATGTCCAATGCCCATCCCATTTGTCTTTCTAAGTGAGGATTGATCATCTTACCCCTGGTCTTCTATCTTGTTATTACTTCTTAATTTTATGGCCCACTTCATGACATGAAAAGCAGCTTTCACAACTGTATGCCATGACATGATATTGAATGATAATTCAGTTGAAAACCTAGTTATATATTCCCTATTACTAGAAAAGTTTAGAAAAGAAATGTCCCTTTTGTGGAATAGTCAGGAAGACCACATAGCTTTAGGCAAGAAAGTATAGAAATCCACCACCCAGCAATTAAAAAGGCCAGAGCTGACCAGTTCTTCATTAAACATTAACCTTTGGTCTCATCTGAGTGTACCAGTGTGTTGAAGGTCTGGGTATGATAACCCATGCAAGCCCTGTGCCATGAGGCTGGTTTACAGGGGAGAATTATTCTTCGTTGCATTGTATCTGACATAAGGTTGTTCTTACAATTTGAAAATTGACAGCTTAGTCAATTTTCAACTGGAAGATGCTAGCTTTTGTCATCATCATGTAGGTGCTAGAAACATCTTGTTTACTGTGCAGAAAACAATGCAGTTTGAGAATAACATGACTGTATCTTAATATTTTATATGCAATATCACTGGCACTGTGTATTTTACCTCTGTATAGCCACAATAAAGCCAGTAACAACTTTTTCTTTTTGTTTTTATTGTTGTTGTTTGTTTGTTTTCTCACACTGGATACTAACGGTGGCCTTGTGGATGTCCTGGCAGCTTATAGCAGCAAGTATAATTTATAGGAGTCCAAGCGTGCTAATAATTATAACTCTAATAATTGTTGCTTATAAAAATTACTAAGAGATAAAGACTGCTGGGACACATATGTGATTTTGTAAAATCTCAATACAAATGCAAGATTGACCATGCTGATATTACCACTATCTCACAAAAACATGGTATTGGACCTATATATTATCAAGTCCTAAATTCTTGGATGCTGCATGACTTACTACACTCTGATGGGCCTATATTTTTGGGGTTTTTTTTTTTTTGTTGTTGTTGTTGTTGTTGTTTTGTCATGAAATAGAGACTTAGACTATATGTGTTGCAGCTGGTACTCAGGAATCTTCCTTGTAAAATTGATCTGGTCAATCCTGATGCCTAGCTAGCAACTGTAATGTTCAATGATTCAGATACGACCGACCATCTCATTTATTTATTAATTTCTGGTTCTGATTTTCTGTTTAACATCTTCACACTGTTCACACTAGAGGAATGTTTTACATTTTCTACAGTGTTAGGATATGATGGAATATATTTTTTGAGTAAAGACTACACTATCATTTTCTCTCCATGCATGAACTAAACACATCAAAGATGCAGATAGAATCAAAATGAAAGGATCGTTTGAGTAGAAAAGCTGGTGGCAAGCAAAATTCTAGCTCCAGTAAATGAATGGCTGATCCAGCAGCCTTTTTCTTTGAAGTTTGATCTAAAGGATAACAACACAAAGAAGCCAAGAAGAAGGAAGATGCTGGCTATGGTGAAAGAAAAACTAAATCTAAGTTAGTTACTTATTCTCCTTCTTTTTAAATACTTGAAGGTCACAAAATTTCAAGATAAAGGTGTAGTTAGTGAACAGGACGAGTTCTCTTAGTGCCTAAGTGAGGGTAGAGAAAATCCACTCTGAAGGTGGGGATATTATCAAAGGCAACATCCCCGGGTTCATGACACCAATGCCATCAGATGCTATGATCCTTAGCATACCCCAGGGCACCCTCACTTGAACCAGACATACAGAGAAATGTTTGGAATTATTTAGAATTTGCCTCATTTAAAATTATAGATATGTCCTTTGTGAAGAATTATTAATCTCACTCACTTGGAAAGATCTACTAACATGATATGTGTAAATGGAATTCAGTTTGCCAGTTTGTGATATATTTGGGATAGGTAAAAACTTACAAACCCTGTGGCACTTACTTACCTAGAAGACAAAAACAAGGAAAGCTACGTATACATATTTTCTTTATTAATCAGGTATTATTTACTGAGCACTTTGGTAGGAAATGCAAGGACAGTTTATCACAGAAAAAACCTTTAAAGTTTTGAAGAATGAATAGAGTTTTTGTTTTTGTTTTTAAATATGGAGGTAAATTACAACATCAGATGGAAGCCAGGAGTGATGTCATACACCTGTAATCCTAGCACTCAGAGGTAGAGGCAGGAAGATCTCTGTAAGTTCAAGGCCAGCTTGGTTTAAAAAGTGACCCTAGTATGGCCAAGGCAACACAGAAAAACCCTCTCTGGAAAACCAAACAAAAAGACAAACAAACAACAAAAAAATACAAATCAAACTAAGCAATGAAACAAACAAAAAACAACAGCCAGAGATCAAAGCAGGAAATGAGATGGCAAAAACTTGGCCATTCAGAGAAACACCCACACTAAAGTCTTTTGGAATGTTGGTTCAAAATGACACATCTCAAGTGAATCTCAGACAGGTGTTGGCAAGGGTTTGAAATTTTAATAGACTGCTTGTATAATTTATAGATTAAGATTTGAGGACTCAGGGAAGGAGTTTCTGAGGTTGCTTTTTTATATTGAGAGCAAGGAAAATCTGAAGAGTACAGAAAGAAGTGTTTAAAGATATCGCAGTAATCGCTATTCCTCTTTCCTCACTCTACCTACTAGCATGGAGCCCTAATTTCCAAAGTTTTTCTTGTCAACGTTAGCCACCATCTTTAGCTTACCAAATTATCAATTCTCAACCTAGATCTAAGCAGCATGTGAGAAAAAGGACCACCCACGCTAAAGCACTGATTTTCTTGCCCCCATTTTCTGCAGCTTCTCTTCCGTTTCTTTTCTAAACCCTCCAGAACCATGCCTCATTCCCTCGCATTTGGCTCCTCCTATTCTTAGGTATTTGTTTCAAATTATCACCTGTATTCTTTAGTTCCTATGCAACCACCATTATATTCTGTTTCATTTTGCTCAAAAGTGACGAGTTTAATTAATTATTTAAATTAATTAATTAAATTATTTATTTAATTAATTAATTAAACATGTCTGCTTTGGTGCCTACTGGGAATCTCATGTTTCATGTTTCTGAAGGGGCTTCTTTCGTATAGATCTGCACTTCCTTTAAAAATACATTTTTGAAATAGCTTGAAATTAGGAGCAATAGCTTAAACTTTTGAGGGTTTTTATGATTGCTCTTTTTAGAGTTAAGTCATGATTTATCATTTTTTTTCTGAGAAAATTTTGTTTGTTATAGAAATTTTAGATGACACATGTGGACTAAAGAAGAAACTGTTGTCAACACCTTTCACAACTCTAAATGGTATTGAATGTATATTTCCTATTTTCTTTTCTTTTCTTTCTTTTTTTCTTTTTTTAGGAAATAGATTTCTTTGTTTTATTTTTTTTTAAATGTGTATTGGACTGTGCCTGCAAATCTATCTGTGCACCATTTGTTACAAAAAGAGGACGTCAGATACTCTCGAACTGATGTTACAGATGGTTGTTAGCCCCCAGATAGGTGCTAGGAACTGAAACAGAGTCCTCCGCAAGAGCAACAAGTGCTTTTAACCAAGGAATCAATTCTACAGCCTCAGATTTCCCATCTTTCTGCTTGCATATGACTGGCTGTGGCTATGCATCAAAGTAGCTACTTATTTACTTAAATTTGGTCTTACATTAATATGTGTATAATCACATCACATAGTTTTGAAATTTGGGCACTTTGACACTTTTATCTCTTATACTATAAATAAAATCTCCACTCATGACTGTGTAAAACCATTTTTAATAATGTTTTTAATTAAAATAAAATTACATCACTTTCTCTTCTGCCTTTCCTCTCTCCAGTCCCTCCCAGCAAATCTGTATTATCCATCTCTATAAAGGCATCCATTCCATGAGAGCTCTACTTAAACTACAGACAGTTCACAACCTCTTCCAATCATGAGTACAGGGCTAATCTGAGTTGCTCACATCCCTTCCTACCTAGACAATAAAAAGTCTTCTAAGTGACCTCCCTGCCTCTTCTTTGCTACATTTAGAGATTTTTCCTTAGCTATTCTGACTGATCTTTAAGGACACAAATCAGAAAATGCCACTGTCCTTCTCAAAATCCTACAGAGTCTATCATACTTAAAATAAAACCCAAAGTCCCTGCCAAAGACAGTGTCCTACATCTCTCTTAGCAGTATCCCCATCCTTAGAATTTTTATAACTCCTTACGGAGAGCGGTCCTCTTCCTGCCCAACACAACATTTGCTTTTTCCCAGACCTTGACATCTGTGGTTATCTCTAGATGATGTGCTCTATTTCCAGCTATCATCATGTCTCTCTGTCTCCTTTTTTTCTGACCGCTAATCAAATGAAATTTTCTTTTGAAGAGTCTGTTGCAACTACCTTGGCATTAGCATTACATAAGTTGCATCAGGTAACTGTGTATTATCTCCCTTTCACAAAGGAAAATAAACTCCATATGAGCCAGCATGTTATCTAGTTCAATTTTTTATTCCCAGTGCTTATGACTCCCCAGTACACAGAATTCACACAAAGAATATTTGTTAAAGCTGAATGGATGTTTTATGTGTCAAGTGCTTCTACACTGAACAATCAATGATTCTCTTGCCCCCAGCAGTGATTACTTGCATGTAATTTTTGGCTAGGAGTAGGATACCTCAACATTTCTCCGTTCCACATTAACGTATTCATTGATATGGCCATTTTCAAACCTTGTTTATACAACCATTAAGTCTATCAACTTTAGAATGGA